>NC_064245.1:4947500-5549642 GCF_003254725.2 Canis lupus dingo
TGTGGAGGTTCCTCAAAGGGTTAAAAATAGACCTGCCCTACGACCCAGCAATTGCACTGTTAGGGATTTACCCCAAAGATACAGATGCAGTGAAACGCCGGGACACCTGCACCCCGATGTTTCTAGCAGCAATGTCCACCATAGCCGAACTGTGGAAGGAGCCTCGGTGTCTGTCGGAAGATGAATGGATAAGAAGATGTGGTCTATATATACAATGGAATATTCCTCAGCCATTAGAAAGGATGAATACCCACCATTTGCTTCAATGTGGATGGAACTGGAGGGTATTATGTTGAGTGAAGTAAGTCAGTCGGAGAAGGACAATCATCATATGGTTTCACTTATAGGGGAATACAAGAAATAATGAAAGAGATTATAGGGAAAAGGAGAGAAAATGAGTGGGAAATATCAGAGAGGGAGACAGAACATAAGAGACTCCTAACTGTGGGAAATGAACAGGGGTAGTGGAAGGGGAGGTGGGCTGGGCGATGGAGTGACTGGGTGACAGGCACTGAGCGGGGCACTTGACGGGATGAGCACTGGGTGTTATGCTATATGTTGGCAAATGGAACTCCAGTAAAAAATATACAAAAAAAAAAGATTTCTTATTAACATATTTCTGTCAATTTCTTCTATTTATAAGCATTGTTAAGTACTTTTAATTAAGAAAAGTGCATAATTTATATTTATATTTTAGATTACATTCTTTATCAATAAATATACTTTGTTCTAGGTAGTATTATAACATTAAATTTGGGAATAATCTCAATTTAATACAGCATATTTTAAATACTGACCAAATACAGTAAAATTGGGACCAAACTGAGAGATGTTGAAAATCAATTCATAAGTCCTCTTTTTGATAGAGTGTGTTATTTAGAGGAAATAAGTAGAGAAAATTCTGATAAAACCATCTTTTTTTTTTTAATTTTTTAAATTTATTTATGATAGCCAGAGAGAGAGAGGCAGAGACACAGGCAGAGGGAGAAGCAGGCTCCATGCACCGGGAGCCCGACATGGGACTCGATCCCGGGTCTCCAGGAAGGCGCCCTGGGCTGAAGGCAGGCGCCAAACCGCTGCGCCACCCAGGGATCCCCTAAAACCATCTTTAAAACACCTAACCCACCATTTAGCAAAATCAAATGGAACTAGAGATGTGTATCATAAGCAATGTGAGAAATCCTCACCCAGCCTCATATAGGCAGTCACATGGAAGGCATCAGGGAGATTTTCCTAGAAGGCAGCGAGTATCAATGGTGGCAAAACCACAGTTGAGGGAGGGGCAAGACGGCGGAAGAGTAGGGTCTCCAAATCACCTGTCTCCACCAAATTACCTAGAAAACCTTCAAATCATCCTGAAAATCTATGAATTCGGCCTGAGAATTAAAGAGAGACCAGCTGGAATGCTCCAGTGAGAAGAGTTCGCGCATCTATCAAGGTAGGAAGACGGGGAAAAAGAAATAAAGAAACAAAAGGCCTCCAAGGGGGAGGGGCCCGCGAGGAGCCGGGCTGAGGCCGGGGCGAGTGTCCCCAGGACAGGAGAGCCCCGTCCCGGAGACGCAGGAGCTGCACCGACCTTCCCGGGCGGAAAGGGGCTCGCGGGGAGGTGGAGCAGGACCCAGGAGGGCGGGGATGCCCTCGGGCTCCCGGGGACACTAACAGGCACCTGCGCCCCGGGAGAGTGCGCCGAGCTCCCTAAGGGCTGCAGCGCGCACGGCGGGACCCGGAGCAGCTGGGGTGGGGGGGGCTCGGGCGGAGGAAGAGGCTCAGCGGAGGGGGCTGCGGGGCCGGAGCAGGTCGGGGGGCTCGGGGGAGGAAGAGGCTCCGCGGAGGGGGCTGCGGGGCGGGAGCACGAATCCACCAGCGCAGGCCCCGAGCACAGGGCGCCGGGACACAGCCCAGGATCCGGCCTCCCCCGGGACAGGCAGAGGCCGGGAGGGCCAAGGACAGCAAGGACGCTCCTGCCCCAGCTGAGCAGATCAGCGGCCCCGCCCCGGAGCCTCCAGGCCCTGCAGACCGAGAGCTCTGGAGTCACTGCGGGGGCTGACTCCAGGTTTCCAGACCTGGCCCCGCCACTGGGGCTGTTGCTCCGGCAGCCTCACGGGGTAAACAACCCCCACTGAGCCCTGCACCAGGCAGGGGCACAGCAGCTCCCCCAACTGCTAACACCTGAAAATCAGCACAGCAGGCCCCTCCCCCAGAAGACCAGCTAGACTGACTGACAACTTCCGGGGGAAGCCAAGGGACTTAAAGTACACAGAATCAGAAGATACTCCCCCGTGGTTTTTTTTTTTTTTTCTTTTCTTTTTCTTTTTTTTTGTTTTGCTTTTTGATTTGTTTCCTTCCCCCACCCCCCTTTTTTCTCCTTTCTTTCTTTTTCTTTCTCTTTTTCTTCTTTTTTTTCGTTTTTTTTCTTCTTCCCTTTTTTTCTCTTTCTCTTTTCTTTCCTTCTTTCTCTCCTCTTTTTCTCCTTTTCCCAGTACAACTTGCTTTTGGCCACTCTGCACTGAGCAAAATGACTAGAAGGAAAACCTCACCTCAAAAGAAAGAATCAGAAACAGTCCTCTCTCCCACAGAGTTACAAAATCTGGATTACAATTCAGTGTCAGAAAGCCAATTCAGAAGCACTATTATACAGCTACTGGTGGCTCTAGAAAAAAGCATAAAGGACTCAAGAGACTTCATGACTGCAGAATTTAGAGCTAATCAGGCAGAAATTAAAAATCAACTGAATGAGATGCAATCCAAACTAGAAGTCCTAACGACAAGGGTTAACGAGGTGGAAGAACGAGTGAGTGACATAGAAGACAAGTTGATAGCAAAGAGGGAAACTGAGGAAAAAAGAGACAAACAATTAAAAGACCATGAAGATAGAATAAGGGAAATAAACGACAGCCTGAGGAAGAAAAACCTACGTTTAATTGGTGTTCCCGAGGGTGCCGAAAGGGACAGAGGGCCAGAATATGTATTTGAACAAATTCTAGCTGAAAACTTTCCTAATCTGGGAAGGGAAACAGGCATTCAGATCCAGGAAATAGAGAGATCCCCCCCCCCCCAAAATCAATAGAAACCGTTCAACACCTCGACATTTAATAGTGAAGCTTGCAAATTCCAAAGATAAAGAGAAGATCCTTAAAGCAGCAAGAGACAAGAAATCCCTGACTTTTATGGGGAGGAGTATTAGGGTAACAGCAGACCTCTCCACAGAGACCTGGCAGGCCAGAAAGGTCTGGCAGGATATATTCTGGGTCCTAAATGAGAAGAACATGCAACCAAGAATACTTTATCCAGCAAGGCTCTCATTCAAAATGGAAGGAGAGATAAAGAGCTTCCAAGACAGACAGCAACTAAAGGAATATGTGACCTCCAAACCAGCTCTGCAAGAAATTTTAAGGGGGACTCTTAAAATTCCCCTTTAAGAAGAAGTTCAGTGGAACATTCCACAAAAACAAGGACTGAATAGTTATCATGATGACACTAAATTCATATCTCTCAATAGTAACTCTGAATGTGAACGGGCTTAATGACCCCATCAAAAGGTGCAGGGTTTCAGACTGGATAAAAAAGCAGGACCCATCTATTTGCTGTCTATAAGAGACTCATTTTAGACAGAAGGACACCTACAGCCTGAAAATAAAAGGTTGGAGAACCATTTACCATTCGAATGGTCCTCAAAAGAAAGCAGGAGTAGCCATCCTTATATCAGATAAACTAAAATTTACCCCAAAGACTGTAGTGAGAGATGAAGAGGGACACTATATCATACTTAAAGGATCTATTCAACAAGAGGACTTAACAATCCTCAATATATATGCCCCGAATGTGGGAGCTGCCAAATATATAAATCCATTATTAACCAAAGTGAAGAATTACTTAGATAATAATACACTTACACTTGGTGACTTCAATCTAGCTCTTTCTATACTCGATAGGTCTTCTAAGCACAACATCTCCAAAGAAACGAGAGCTTTAAATGATACACTGGACCAGATGGATTTCACAGATATCTACAGAACTTTACATCCAAACTCAACTGAATACACATTCTTCTCAAGTGCACATGGAACTTTCTCCAGAATAGACCACATATTGGGTCACAAATCGGGTCTGAACTGATACCAAAAGGTTGGGATCGTCCCCTGCATATTCTCAGACCATAATGCCTTGAAATTAGAACCAAATCACAACAAGAAGTTTGGAAGGACCTCAAACACATGGAGGTTAAGGACCATCCTGCTAAAAGATGAAAGGGTCAACCAGGGAATTAAGGAAGAATTAAAAAGATTCATGGAAACTAATGAGAATGAAGATACAACCATCCAAAATCTTTGGGATGCAGCAAAAGCAGTCCTAAGGGGGAAATACATCGCAATACAAGCATCCATTCAAAAACTGGAAAGAACTCAAATACAAAAGCTAACCTTACACATAAAGGAGCTAGAGAAAAAACAGCAAATAGATCCTACACCCAAGAGAAGAAGGGAGTTAATAAAGATTCGAGCAGAACTCAACGAAATCGAGACCAGAAGAACTGTGGAACAGATCAACAGAACCAGGAGTTGGTTCTTTGAAAGAATTAATAAGATAGATAAACCATTAGCCAGCCTTATTAAAAAGAAGAGAGAGAAGACTCAAATTAATAAAATCATGAATGAGAAAGGAGAGATCACTACCAACACCAAGGAAATACAAACGATTTTAAAAACATATTATGAACAGCTATACGCCAATAAAGTAGGCAATCTAGGAGAAATGGATGCATTCCTGGAAAGCCACAAACTACCAAAACTGGAACAGGAAGAAATAGAAAACCTTAACAGGCCAATAACCAGGGAGGAAATTGAAGCAGCATCAAAAACCTCCCAAGACACAAGAGTCCAGGGCCAGCTGGCTTCCATGGGGAATTTTATCAAACGTTTAAAGAAGAAACCATACCTATTCTCCTAAAGCTGTTTGGAAAGATAGAAAGAGATGGAGTACTTCCAAATTCGTTCTATGAGGTCAGCATCACCTTAATTCCAAAACCAGACAAAGACCCCACCAAAAAGGAGAATTACAGACCTATATCCCTGATGAACATGGATGCAAAAATTCTCAACAAGATACTGGCCAATAGGATCCAACAGCACATTAAGAAAATTATTCACCATGACCAAGTAGGATTTATCCCTGGGACACAAGGCTGGTTCAACACCCGTAAAACAATCAATGTGATTCATCATATCAGCAAGAGAAAAACCAAGAACCATATGATCCTCTCATTAGATGCAGAGAAAGCATTTGACAAAATACAGCATCCATTCCTGATCAAAACTCTTCAGAGTGTAGGGATAGAGGGAACATTCCTCGACATCTTAAAAGCCATCTATGAAAAGCCCACAGCAAATATCATTCTCAATGGGGAAGCACTGGGAGCCTTTCCCCTAAGATCAGGAACAAGACAGGGATGTCCACTCTCACCACTGCTGTTCAACATAGGACTGGGAGTCCTAGCCTCAGCAATCAGACAACAAAAAGACATTAAAGGCATTCAAATTGGCAAAGAAGAAGTCAAACTCTCCCTCTTCGCCGATGACATGATACTCTACATAGAAAACCCAAAAGTCTCCACCCCAAGATTGCTAGAACTCATACAGCAATTCGGTAGCGTGGCAGGATACAAAATCAATGCCCAGAAATCAATGGCATTTCTATACACTAACAATGAGACTGAAGAAAGAGAAATTAAGGAGTCAATCCCATTTACAATTGCACCCAAAAGCATAAGATACCTAGGAATAAACCTAACCAAAGATGTAAAGGATCTATACCCTCAAAACTATAGAACACTTCTGAAAGAAATTGAGGAAGACACAAAGAGATGGAAAAATATTCCATGCTCATGGATTGGCAGAATTAATATTGTGAAAATGTCAATGTTACCCAGGGCAATATACACGTTTAACGCAATCCCTATCAAAATACCATGGACTTTCTTCAGAGAATTAGAAGAAATTATTTTAAGATTTGTGTGGAATCAGAAAAGACCCCGAATAGCCAGGGGAATTTTAAAAAAGAAAACCATATCTGGGGGCATCACAATGCCAGATTTCAGGTTGTACTACAAAGCTGTGGTCATCAAGACAGTGTGGTACTGGCACAAAAACAGACACATAGATCAGTGGAACAGAATAGAGAACCCAGAAGTGGACCCTGAACTTTATGGTCAACTAATATTCGATAAAGGAGGAAAGACTATCCATTGGAAGAAAGACAGTCTCTTCAATAAATGGTGCTGGGAAAATTGGACATCCACATGCAGAAGAATGAAACTAG
The DNA here is from genome assembly GCF_003254725.2 of Canis lupus dingo. Taxonomy (NCBI): domain Eukaryota; kingdom Metazoa; phylum Chordata; class Mammalia; order Carnivora; family Canidae; genus Canis; species Canis lupus. Next base: position 4,953,816 of record NC_064245.1, read on the forward strand.
ACCACTCTCTTTCACCATACACAAAGATAAACTCAAAATGGATGAAAGATCTAAATGTGAGACAAGATTCCATCAAAATCTTAGAGAAGAACACAGGCAACACCCTTTTTGAACTCGGCCATAGTAACTTCTTGCAAGATACATCCACGAAGGCAAAAGAAACAAAAGCAAAAATGAGCTATTGGGACTTCATCAAGATAAGAAGCTTTTGCACAGCAAAGGATACAGTCAACAAAACTCAAAGACAACCTACAGAATGGGAGAAGATATTTGCAAATGACATATCAGATAAAGGGCTAGTTTCCAAGATCTATAAAGAACTTATTAAACTCAACACCAAAGAAACAAACAATCCAATCATGAAATGGGCAAAAGACATGAACAGAAATCTCACAGAGGAAGACATAGACATGGCAAACACGCACATGAGAAAATACTCCGCATCACTTGCCATCAGGGAAATACAAATCAAAACCACAATGAGATCCCACCTCACACCAGTGAGAATGGGGAAAATTAACAAGGCAGGAAACCACAAATGTTGGAGAGGATGCGGAGAAAAGGGAACCCTCTTACACTGTTGGTGGGAATGTGAACTGGTGCAGCCACTCTGGAAAACTGTGTGGAGGTTCCTCAAACAGTTAAAAATAGACCTGCCCTACGACCCAACAATTGCACTGTTGGGGATTTACCCCAAAAATACAAATGCAATGAAACGCCGGGACACCTGCACCCCGATGTTTATAGCAGCAATGGCCACGATAGCCAAACTGTGGAAGGAGCCTCGGTGTCCAACGAAAGATGAATGGATAAAGAAGATGTGGTTTATGTATACAATGGAATATTCCTCAGCTATTAGAAATGACAAATACCCACCATTTGCTTCAACGTGGATGGAACTGGAGGGTATTATGCTGAGTGAAGTAAGTCAGTCGGAGAAGGACAAACATTATATGTTCTCATTCATTTGGGGAATGTAAATAATAGTGAAAGGGAATATAAGGGAAGGGAGAAGAAATGTGTGGGAAATATCAGAAAGGGAGACAGAACGTAAAGACTGCTAACTCTGGGAAACGAACTAGGGGTGGTGGAAGGGGAGAAGGGCGGGGGGTGGGAGTGAATGGGTGACGGGCACTGGGGGTTATTCTGTATGTTAGTAAATTGAACACCAATAAAAAATAAATTAAAAAAAAACACAGTTGAGGATTACAGAATTTATCACTAACTCAGCCTTCCATCAAATTAGTCAAATGATCCTGAAAAATGGCACCACTTGGTGACAGTTTGTACTGCCAGTCTACTGAAACACCTCAAATATGGCACTGCAACTTATTCAGAAAATAAGTTCTCTCATGAATATGCTCTTGTTCTCACAAGAACAATATTTCTTGACTAAGACAATGCATGCATCTAATTTCCTCCTTAACACCCTAGAAGGTTAATAACTAACTAATACAAATAGTCAATATTTAACATCCAATTTCATTTTTAAAGCAGAACTTCCAAAGAATGTTCAAATAAATAAGAATGAGAATCTATCTTCATTGTTTCAGAGAAAACTGGAAGGTTTAGAGGTAACGTGTTTATAGGTTAACAACAGAAATAACAGTAACAACAAAATCAAACATTCAAATAAATTAGATCTACATAGTTTTCGGTTAATTAAGTGGTAGTTATGTTGTCAAAAAACAGTTGAGTAGCATATATAGGAAAAAAGATTAATTCTGGAGTCTAAAAGAACATATAATTCACAATCTCAAGGTAATTAAACACAAGATGGTATGAGAAATGGAATGAAGGAAGCCTTTAGAAAAGACCACATTGACACTTAAAAAAAGAGAAAGAGATAGAATGAGAGAATATCAAGATATATCTAATGAAATTCCATTTTTTAACTGTTAGTTGGCAAAGATCAAACAATTTGAAAACTGTGGGTGAAGTTATGAATACACGAGAGGTCTCAGATATTGCTGACTAGAATTTTTTTTAAGCAAGCAAAGTTCAGAAACATGTTTATGATGTGTTCCCATTTGTATTAATTAAAAAGATATTATTTGCACAGTTATGCTTGCATGTTCACAGAATATCTTTGCAAGGCTACAATGGAGTAATTGCTATTAGCAGAAGCAAGTAATCTGTAGAAAAAAATTAATTTGACTTAAGACTTGGTAACACTTATATACCAGAATATAGGATTATCATGTCTATCAATTAAAAAAGGGAGGAGTCAATAATTCCATGTACAGCCAAGTGTAATTCATGAGTGAAGGCAAAGAAATGCATCACGGGGAAAAGCAATACAAAGGGAAATAAACAGTACATCCTGGGAAACCTATTTGTAGACGAAATCCAGCCAATCAAAAACAAATTTAAGGGCAGCCCCCGTGGCCCAGCGGTTTAGCGCCATCTTCAGCCCAGGGTGATCCTTGAGACCCGGGATTGAGTCCCATGTCAGGCTCCCTGCACGGAGCCTGCTTCTCCCTCTGCCTCTCTCTCTCTCACTGTCATGAATAAATAAATAAAATCTTAAAAAAAAACCCAAATTTAAAAATACTCAGTTATTTGGGGCACCTGGGTAGTGTCCAACTCCTGATTGTGGCTCCGGTCATGATCTCAGGGTGGTGAGATAGAACCTGGTGTTAGGCTCCACATTGGACATGAAGCCTACTTAAGATTCTCTCTCTGCCTGTCCCCCGACCCGCTGCTCCTATTTGTGTGCATGCTCTCTCTCAAAAAGAAAAAAAAAGGGGGGGGGGAAATTACCCAATTAATTATAAATAATTAGAATGAAAGGCTTAGAAAAAAATATTGTCTATCCATGTAAACATAAAGTTAAATGTAAATACCTAAGATCAATATAGGTTTCCAAAATGGGGAAGGAAAGTTATCAATGAAACCGTATCGGCTGAGTTCTCATTGAGATGCAGAAATTAGTGGACTTAAGTTTGCAATGATTTACATGTCTTTTGTTTTTGCTGGTATGTTCTAGGATTTTTGGCCCGGTGTGTATTTTAGTTGAATTATTACTACTTTCAGTTCATCCTTACTTCAGTAATTATAATACTTACTTTTTGCTTCATTACAGTACTCTAGCTTCAAAAGTGATTTTTATGTTTAAATAATTTTACTATAATATTTTTCTGCTCCTTTTTCCATGGGCTACATTATTTCTTAAAGTAGTTTTTCAGGTAGAGAGCATTAGAGGTATGTTTTATGCACAATTCCTATACATTTTTAAATTTATTTTGTGCCTTCTCCGAATGTTCCTTTCACCTCATCTGGGCATAGGAATCTGAAGTTATGAATTTTATTGTTTTAGAACGTTGTCACTGCTATGAGGAAGGAGAGGAGTGTTCACATCACCATCTGGATCTGAACCGTTGCATCCTAACATTGCATACCACACAGAATTGGGAGTAGGGGGAAGGCAGTGAATGGTGTCTGTTTCCTAAGCCATCTTTTACCTCAAGCTTTTCCCACCTACAAATGAGTCATAGTCAGTGATGTTAGCATTAATGAAAATGTGGAAATCAGGTGAGGGGAATTTTATTGACCTGTTGTCCAGTATAAGCTATCTGAAATCAGATCATTCAAATTTGCCCAAAGTGGGTATTGGCCAGGTTCAATCACCTGTTAACCATGTGCCAACATATTATTCATATAGATGGGGACAAGTAAAAAAATTTGTTTGTGATCTTTTTAAATGAAGCATTTTTCTGTGACACCCACATCTTCCTTAGGTATAGCTATTCCCAAAAATAGACATGCTCAAATATAATTGAGTACTATTGACTTACTGCTTTGTTGTAATGGAAATAGCAGAATTACAAACCCGACTGAGTAAAAGTGTACATATAGAGTCAATACTTTTATAAAATCCAAAATACTTAAAGAAGAGACTACAGTTTCCCATAGTTTTAGTGTTTGGCTTGCTTAAAAAGCCATAAAACAATTTATTTTGTTTTTAATCAATTATTCATGAGAAAAGTGTTAGCTTTTTCAGGCCAGAAGTTGAAATCCGACTCATTTTTAGCCTCTGCATCTTGATTTGGTAAAGATTGGAAATGAAGAATCAGGACAAAATTAATGGATTGAGGTCATAAAAAATTAGCAAAAGGCTTTAATTTGATAATGGAAAAAAATGAAACTTGGTTAGTTAGCTTATGAATCATGCTGCTATTATCCAAATGTAAAAAGCTCATAGTAGCAATTGTAATATCATTAGCGGTTCTCTTGGCCTTTTGTTTGTTTTTCATCTCTTAGATTCTTGTTGCTCATTAAGATCCAGTTTGTATTCGTTGCCTGAATTTTGGTTTATAGGTACACAATTGTTCAGAAAGAGACATGTGCTCAAAGTGCCTATAATTCATGTCTTTTGCTAAATAGGACAAAAACCTTTGGTGTTATTATAAAACAACACAAAAATATCCCCTTTTTTCTAATGAACTCACTGTGGCTTAATTTTATTCTAAGTTCTTTTGATAATGAAATTTAGGACTATTATAAGATAGTTTTAATGTTTTTGATCATGCCTACTTTGTACAAGTTGAAAATAATAAACTAAAAAAAAATAATAAACTAAAAATATTTATAAGGGTGCCTGGGTGGCTCAGTTGGTTAAGCATCTGCCTTCAGCTCAGGTTATCATCCCAGGGTCCTGGGATCAAGTCCCTGCTCTGCAAGGAGTCTGCATTTCCCTCTCCCTCTATCCCTGCTCATGCTTGCTCTCTCTCTCACTCTCTCAAATACATAAATAATAATCTTGAAAATATTTGCAAATATATTTATGTATACTATATATAATTGACACTATTTTCATGGCAATAGTATCAATAAGGAATACATGGTCTTCCAAGTTATGTGAAGGATATTAGTAGATTACCTCAGCTAATCACTTGCATGGGATTTAAATTATGGATTTTTCTAATGCTAATCATTGACTAACAATGATGTTATGCTACCTACAAGTTTATTATATTTTTATTAATTCTCTATGAAAATTAATATGCATGAACAGAGGCTGCTCAAACCTGACTCATGATATTAAATTTTTATTGGGAGAAAAATTTTACCTTTACATAAAAGCCTTATAGGCTTCCCACAGGTTTTCTGCTTTTGCTTAGCTCATGGATAGTTTTTCAATACCTGAATTTGAACATACTTAATTTGCCAAATAGCTTTTGCAGGCTCGTATTAACGATCAGAATTTCAAGCATGATTTTATATAAGACCTAAATCTGCTCCCCCGCAATCCCCTAATTCAGCCTGGAAACCGTCAGTGGAATAAAGGGATCACAGTTCACTTCTGTTTTCTACTTCCTTGTCAGCTTATTTCCTGTCCTATTCTTTCCTATTGTCTTTTCTCCAGATTTCAGGAGAGAAAAGAGGTAAAAACAGGTAAAGGGATGTGACCAAGCTGACAGCAAATGTTTTAAGTGTTGTTTTTACTTTTGGGGTACCATCCTTCTAGAGACCCTTCAGAGGTTCCTGCTATGCCTCTTGCTACTCCAGTTCTTCGGAGGCAGGTTGAATAACTCCTTTGTAGCAGCTCCTTGTCACTTTTTTTGGCATCTGGGGTTCAACTGTATATCTCCATCTTCTTTCTGATATGATTTTAATTTCTCTTGGCAGGTCTATTTTATAGGACCCATGATGATTCCATGACAGCTCTCTGCAATGTGGCGTACATCTAGTCCAAGAAAAATATGCTCTCATTCTTTCTGCTGGCTAATTTTCACATTGAAAGTAGACTTCAGTGAGTAGTACTTTCCTCGTTCTGCCAGCAAAACCTCACCTTTCTGTCATATTTTCTTACATGAAATGAGACCACAGGTCATAGGCCACTCTAGCTTCTATAGGTAGGAACCAAACACAGTACTTGAAATCTTTCAATTATAGGGAACATATTGCCTAGTGGACCGTTTGATCACCAGATTAGGTCTGTGTTTAGAGGTTCACCTCCTGATTTTTCCAGGTCCTCTAAGAAATTGCCAAGAATAGTATTTTGTTAGGTGAAAGCCTATGCAGACACAATGGATAGGGAGCCATGAAGTCCAGGAGAGTCTTCATATCTGATGCCAGTTTGACCCTGAGTGAAGGAGAGTGGAAGAAAAGGTTGGGTAGGATGGTCACAGACTGCTGTATAGTCAGACAAAGGTTAGGCAAAGTCATGATGGAGTCTTCAAGCCACTGTTGTTTGTGAGAGGAGTCTTGTGTCTCCTGAGTTTCTGTAATTATTCCTGCACCTTGAAGTCACTGGCTGGGAGCAGTCCAGGAGAGGTGTAGCCTTTCTACAAACCACAGAACAGCAGCTGGAACCCCTGCCACCTGCCGTACCTCCCCTTTCCTTCAAAGTGTGAGAATATGGACTGATAATGTGGAAAGAGCTCACTCTAAATACACCACCACATCACTAACCTTCTCCACAAAGGCCTCTATATCTTACTTTTCTTATTTTCAACGTTCATAAAGGGATTCAAGAGCCTAGGGGCACCTCAGTAGCTCAGTTGGTTAAGTATCTGTCTTCAGCTCAGGTAATGGTCCCGGTTGTGGGATGGAGCCCCAAGTTGGGCTCCCTGCTCAGCGGGAAGCCTACTTTTCCCTTTCCCTCTGCCTGTTGCTCCAGCTGCTTTTGCTCTCTCTATATATAAATAAATTTTTTTAAAAAAAAGTCATGGAACAGGTTTTTCTCATTCCCTTGGAAAAGCTTAATATGGTTATTTGGTCTTGACATTCTGTAACAATTTTATTTATTTTTAAAGATTTATTTACTTATGAGAGAGAGTGAAAGTGAGCTCATGGTGGTGGTGGTGGTGGGGGAATAGAGGGAGAGGGAGAGAAATCCTCAAATAGACAACTGACTGAGCACAGAGCCCCACATGGGGCTAGATCCCAGTACCCTGAGATCATAACCTGAGCCAAAATCAAGAGTCAGACATTTAACTGACTGAGCCACCCAGGCGCCCCTTTATTTTTTATTTTATTTAATTAATTCATTTATTTTTTGATAGAGAGTGTGAGCATTGGGAGAAGTGAGGATGGGAGGGGCAGATGGAGAGGGAGAGAAAGAGAATCTTAAGCAGGCTCTGAGATCATGACCTGAGCCAAACTCAAGAGTCAGACACTTAAATGACTGAGCCACATATGTGCCCCTTTTCTGTAATAATTTTAAATGGAAGTTCTCATTTTAATATTAATATTCTGTAGCACATTTATTCCTGATTCTAACAGAAACTATGAAACTAAAGTTTGGTTAGTTATTTTCTTCAAAACGGAAACTGATAAGAAAATAATCATCATTCAAATAATTATTTTTATGTGAGAATACATTAAGAGTGCTCAGAGAAGAAACAATGATATTTGATATACCTGTTAATTAAACGTGTCATTGTGACTCCTGAGGGCATTACATAAAAGTTTCTGTTTGTTTGTTTTATACAGCAGAACATTTATATCAATTTATATGCAGTACTGGAAAAGTAAGTTTGCATTTTTATCTATCCATTCCTTCTCCTTCAAATGTGAATAATTTGTAAGAAGCCATTTTTTATTGCCTTTCCTGCTCTTACCTATGAAACATACTGATTTATACACATTTTACAAATGCAAATATATTCCAATCTGAAACTAGTAAATGAGAAAGCAAATGAAAATAACTTATTTTAAATGTTAAGAAGCTAATGTGTAACACATGAGCTCTTTGTAATCTAAGCCAAAATAAATTATTGGGTGACAGACTATTTTGAAAAAAAAATAAAAAATAAAAAAATTCAATTTTCTTAACTTCCAAAAGCTAGCCCAAGTTAGAGTGAATTGACAGAAAGAAAATAAAACCAAAGAATGTATTGTTTTTGAACTCTGTCATCCTAATATCTAGGGAGACTTAATGCTTCATTATAAAGTTATTGATTTCAGTACATAGAGCACAGAAATAGTATATTATTTATCCAAAGTAATGGCATATTTTGAACTGAATCTCTTGTTAGCCTAAGCAGGTTTTTTTGAGTGCAGAGAACATGAAAAGACTTCCTAAATTATTGTATGCTTTCTAATAAACCCAAAACAGAAAATGTGATACTTTTCAGCATTACTCTTTACATATAGTTTAAAGTAATATTTAATAAGGTGTTGCTGGATTATTTTCTCAATTCTATTTTCCAAAGAGGTTCTGATCTAAAATATCAGTATAACTTGGTATCTAATCAATATAACTTACAACTCATATAGTTGTATTTCTTTATATAGATTGAGGCAATTCTACTAAGTGTGCTTTAAAAAACAGACATATAAGTCCAATCTATAATATTGATATTTGATAGAGCTCAAGTTCCAAGTGGTTCTAAAAGATTAAAGAAATTTTCACTTATAAATCTAAATATTAATAACAGAAAAATATAATTGTAAAAGCCAGCAAACAGATAAGTTGAAACAACTTTAATTTTTCCTTTTTGTTGAGATGATCCCAAGAAATGGAAAATGAAGACAAAAAAAGTGTTCTCCTTTTCTTAAAATAGGATGGAGTATCTTGCTATAGACAAACCTTATCTCAATAGAAAAACTCAATAAAACATTTAAAAACCATTTATTTAAAGGCTTGGGAAAGTTGCTGAAGTAACAAGATCCAAAAGGCCAAGATTCTGGAAAAAGGAAAATGGAGGTGAAGTGAGGTGACTTTCTGCATTTCTCTGGAGTCATTTGTGATTCTAGGCTTGGTATAATAGTTGGAGAATCCAGTCTTTGCCTGGACAGAGGGCAACTTTCAGGGAATACTGATACCAACAGAACTTTTAACAAGATCTAAAACTCAAGGAAAAGTTAGAGACATGAGAGGCCAAGATCTCAATGAGAAAGGATAAGAGAAATTACCTGACACACTGTGGGTTTTCCCCAATTACTTACCCACTTCCGAAGCTGTTCAATGTGGGGAGTAGAAAAGTTAGGCAGAAAGATTTTGAAAGGGAGAGCAGTTTTCTGCTGTCTCATTATGCCGTCTTTAAAAGTAGAGTTTGAGATTTATCAGAGAGTTCCTGATAAGCATACCAAGCTTTCAGCTGGAAGTCCTGCAGGTTCTTCACTTTTAGCAATACCTATGAGCCAGTTATCAGGATCTTATGAAAATTTGTACCTAGCTTTATAATTATCAGCAACTACTCTATCTGCCCAGAAAAAAGGCAGAGTGAACCATTCCTAGAGACATATAAGACCAGAGATTTAAAAATACATACTATTCAGCATTCAATAAAAAAATCATTAGAGATGACATGACGCAAAACAAAAACAATTAAAGAGAAACACAGCTGAGCCAAAGTATTGGAGTTAATAAAAATACTTTAAATAACTATGATTAAAAATAAGACAAAAGCATGGAAGAAGAGAGGAAAAGATGGAAAAATTTGTTCAGAGAAATATCATCTATGAAAGATTTAAGCAGGAATTCTAGAACTAAAAATTGAAGTATCTAAAAGAGTTCAACAGATGGGTTTAATAAGAAATTAGGAGTAAGCAAAGGAGAGTATTAGTGAACTGGAACTCATATCAATAGCAAATCTCCAACTCAAGGATGGGGGGAATATGAAAAACACTAAAAAAAAGCATAATAATCACACAGCATACAACGAAAAGCTGTAATATGCATTCAGAATTGAAGTTCAGGAGAGAAGAGAAGAGAAAGTAAAAACAAAGAGAAAATCTTAAATGTAGTCAAAAAGGGTATAAAATACTGCTTTCAAAGAAACAAAACAAAACAAAACAAAAAACAGATTGATAATCAAATAAACCAAGATTTCTCTACCTAGTAACAATATTTTTTAAGGAATAAAAATATAAAAGAACAAAAATAAAATATAAAAACAACATTTTTAAAACAAAGATTTATCTTTTTTTAAAGATTTTATTTATTCATTAGAGACACACACAGAGAAAGGCAGAGACACAGGCAGAGGGAGAAGCAGGCTTCCCTCAGGGAGCCTGATGTGGGACTCAATCCCTGAACCCCAGGATCATGCCCTGAGATGAAAGCAGAGCTTAACCACTGAGCCATCCAGGCATCCCAAAAAAAAGATTTAAAGGTATTTTCAAACACATAAAAACATATAGAATGCATCACCAGCAAACCAGCACTAAAATAAATAAATAAATAAATAAATAAATAAATAAATAAATAACAAGGGAATTGTTTTATTTTTAAGATTTTATTTATTTATTCATGAGAATCACACACAGAGAGAGGCAGAGATACAGGCAGAGGGAGAAGCAAGCTCCCTGCCAGGAGCTCGAGGTGGGACTCAATCCTGGGACTCCAGGATCACACCCTGAGCCAAAGGCAGATGCCTGAACCACCCAGGTGTCCCACAAAGGAATTGTTTATTTAGGTAGAAGGAAAATGATCGCAAGACGTGTAAGTACATGAAAAATGTCTGGAAAAGGAGAGATTCATAGAGATGAATATCATTTGAACAGAATAATAATAATACTTTGTGCAATTGTACATATATATTTAAAATGAATTAAAACAATAATGTGAAATGTGGGAGGTTATATATGGAGTTAAAATGTCAAATGTTGCTAGCATTATAGAAGAAATGCTAAAAATAATAATCTGTATTACTCTAAAATGATTGAAGAATAAATGCTGTAATTGACAGTAATCATTAAAAGAACAGAAAGAGAAGCTATAATTAACAAATTTATAGAGGGAAAATGGAATAGTTAAAACAACAAAACAAAGAAAAATACCAGATTAACTGCAAAGCAAGCAAGAAAGCTTTATGAGCATAAGCAGGTGAGCCAAATAGAAAACAAGCAATTAGATGGCAGATATGAAGTAAACTATGTCTTTATATTTAATATGAAGGAACAAAATGCTTCAAGTAAGAATATGATTGTTAGATTGATTTTTAAAAACCCTCAACTACATGCTACTCCTAAGAGAAATACTTTATATAAGAATGGAGAGTGACTGAAATACAAGGACTGAATAATAGATAAACCATGCAAATACAGAGCAAAGGAAGATTTATATAATTGATTTTTATCAAAGACAATTCTAAGGCAAGAGCATTGCTAGAGCTAAACAGCAAAATTTCATAATGATAGAGAAATCAATTGGAAAATACTATTCTAAATTTCTATGCAATCAATATACAGATTTAAAATATATGAAATTACCATTCGAAAAACTTCAAAAGTTGATAATACTTGCAGTTAAGATAATCTGTAAAAATATAGAAAATATGAACAACACAATTAATCAATAGGCGTAATTTTCATATAGTGTACCCTACATTCAACCACGACAAAATTCAAACTATTTTCAGGTACACATGGTGCATTTACTAAAATCATAGAAGACAATCTTTGTAAAATAAAATTTTCCATCTTACCAAGGAATTGTTTCATGCTCAATCTACCAGGTATCCCAGCAGAACTATTAATTTAGGAGTACACCTTGCACAAAGAAAATGAGCAAAAGTCGATGGCAGTTTTCTATCCTGAGTTAATGTCGCTCATGCAATTAAAGAGGACGGCAAACTCAAGATGAATGTCTTATGGGTTGTTGTTTTTGCTGGGGAAGTTCAATGTTATTTCTTTTATTTTAAAAAAAATGTTATTTGTACAGAAGGAAGATAAAAAAAAAATGTGTCTTCCCTTTAACTAAAAGAAGTTTACTTCCAAACACTTGTATCGCTAGTTTCTTCCTTTAGTTGTGCATATTTAATTTATATTGCCTCAAACAAAAATTCTCCTTGATGTTGACACTAGGATTAATGTGCCTATCAGGCAGTTAGCCCAACTTGCCATTAATAACGTGAAGGTCATGGGGCCTACTATTCATTGGCTGGTGAGTATTGTATCACCCTATGCCTGTAATAAACCTCTGACTTGGCTGGACATTTTATAAAATGTGAGTGGCTAAAATGGGAAGTAAAATGTAAAATGTAGATGGATCAGCACAAACAATTAGAAAAAACTGCTTAAAGAGCGTGCTCTTTGAATCAATAACATCATCTTTGTTTAATAAGCACAGCCCTTTGATTTATCAGAAAAGACTCAGATTCATCCCTCATTAATGGAAGACTGTGCTGCAGGCTTTGTTTACTTAGAAATCCAAATTGGAGGAAATGCTGCTAGGTTGCACTTGTGTGTGGTCTGGATAATTTGCAGGAAGCAAAATATGTTTGCGGCCTTGACAAAACTAGGAATTATTTCATAGGTAGTACATTATTTAAAAGTGAAACCAACTCAATTTTAAGAAAAATCCATAATATTCATTCTTAAAATAATCATCTGCAAAGTATAATGTTAATACAAGCCTGGCTTAAAATAGAGTTCTAACTCCCCTATATCACTACTTTTGGGCTTTCCAGGGGCAAAGTGACATCAGCAAAGATTGATACATGTCACATTGAAATGTAAGATTATACAACGTTTAAAGAATTAGTAAAGTGGCAAAAATCAAGCACATGAGTCTGAATGAAGGTATATTTGGCATATAAGGCAAATAATTAGGCAAAATATAGTTCCTACATTGTTCAAAGAATTAACTTCACAGATTTATCTCTGGAAATGCATATTAAACAAAATGCCCATTTAAAATTTTCTGATTTCCAGTCTGTATGTATCTTTGGCTAATGCACAGAGATGTGGCTAAGACTTGACATTTTAGTTTTTAATTAATTACTCCACTAAGTATCTTGCCTGAATGTGCTATAGAAAGTGAAAGTAAGTGCTTCTTTGACTAAAATGTCATTATTTTCACAAAGTATACCAGCGGCCAGCTTAATGGGTTACAGTTTCACAAATAATTAGGCTCAATTATAAAATGTCAAAATAAATGAACAGACATGGCCTTTGATGTGTTTTCTTTATTTAAAACATTACTAATTTGCATATAGGCCAATTTGCCAGACTGGCAACATTTAGTTGTTCTTTCTAGCATTCATGTGAATCATCTTGTTCCATCTATTTCATCTATGTTTCATCTACTGTTTCCAATTTATAAAATTGCTATTATTCAAGTAAAATCCTGGCAGTTTTTCTAATGCTGAAAGGATATTTATATTTATCTGATACTTTCCCACTGCACAATATGAGCTTTCTTTTTTACGCAACATGATGTAAGTGACATTATTAAAAACTTACCTAACCTAAAATCAGTTCCCTCATCGTCCTGAAATTTTCTCCATTAATTATTAATAGTCTAAATGCTCGTCCACGTGGTATCCCATTTCCTGAATGCATACATTCAAAATAAGGGCATGTAACCTTGCACATTTTCTCTATTATCTTCTTATATTAGTCTTCACAAAGTTAGCATCTTAATGATTTGCAGTCCTTCAATTACCAACTTCTCACTGATTATAGTTAATTCTTTCTAACTCATACCTTAAGCCATTAATCTCTGATATAGGGACCCATCAGAACGTAGTCAGTGATTTTTCTGAAGTCACCAGTATCCTCTGCCAGTCAGTTCTTGCTTCTAACAAACACAAAAACTCAGTAGTATACAATAATATGCATTTATTTCACACATATTTGCAATTTGGCTCTGCTCCTTTGGCTGGGCTGAAGTGGCAGCTCTAAGTACAGGTTGAGTTTGGGTATGCTCCATGAGTCTCTTATTTTACTTGGAACAGTAAGGTGACCAGGGCACTATATCTCCTTATCGTGATGGCAAAAGTGAAAGAGGACAAGTGGAAATACGTGCGGTTTCTTAAGGCCCAGGTTTAGAACTGGTCACTCCCATTTCCATCCATATTTAATAGCCAAAGTCTCACAGCTGAGCCCTATGGCAGGAGGTTGTGTCAGGAGCCTCAAAATTACAAAGCATTGAACATCAATGCCAGGAAAGGTGAAGAATTGGGGCCACATAGCCCCAAAACCAAAGGATGATTTCTTCTAAGACATATTCCCTCTAAGTACTCTTTAGAACCCACAGGTTTCTAAACCTCAATTTTAATCTGTTTTTTCTCTACTCATTATTTTTTTCTTCTTGCTTTCCAAATGCTAGAGTTTTACAAGCTCCTCGTCAAAATATTTCTCTTCTCATTCTATGCTTCTCCCCCACTGAGTGGTCTCATATGCTTATATGGCTTCGTTATCACTTGTATTTTCTGAAAACAGTTAAATCTAAACTTTGGCTCTCATCTCTCATTTGAATTTGAAACTCAGCTTTCTGAGTCTGTACTATACTTATCAACCAGAAAAGTCATTAAGACCTCCAAACTTACAACTATATTATTGTTAGGCATTCCAATTGTCAAGCCAATTCTATTATCTTTAAATATCTTAATGACATCATCTCTTACCTAGATCCTAAAGCTTGAGTTCTGAGAAACAAATGTAGCAACTTTTCCTTCCAAATTCTTCAAATTTAATCCATTGCTAAATCCTGTTGAGTCTACCAAGTCCACTTCCTAGTAATTACATCTCTCTCTCTCCAATTTATTTGACGACTTTTATTATACCTAGATTGCCATCAATGTATTGTGATGAGCCATGTTACAAGCTGGGAAAGTACTTAGTCTCACATAGGATGTAAATATTAAAAATATTAAAATACTGAGAAAGTACTAAATAGTATCCAGAATATGGAGGGACAAGTTTAAGCAGGGTGAATCAGGGACCATGTGATGTTCTAACTAGCTTTTGGGTTATGTAATAAAAGACAGCTGTGATTTAGATATGAGAATACTAGGTAAAAGGAAGAAGAGCATTCAAGATAAAGGGAATTAATTAACATAATTACAAAAGAAAATTGGAGTATTTAGGATTAAATCCCCAGAAGTTTGGAATGTAGCCAATATTTGGCTTTCCTCTCATTGTATGGGTCCAATGAAGTAGAGAACTCGGGCATTTCCTGTTGTTTCTCCTGGTGGTGGAGGGGGGTGAGCACAGACACAATGTGCACTGGAAGCATTAGAGATGAAAGTCCACTGGCAGGGCCAGTGCCTGATGGTGGTGGGTTGTGGTGAAGAGTTTTTGGTAGTAGTAGCACCAATGTCTATGAACTATAGAATCACATATTTTATGATGTGACATTGCTTAGGTAAGCTTTCCAGTCACTTTGTTTCTTAACAATTTTCTGTGATAGCTCTTAAACTTCCTAGTGACTTCATGAGTAGTTCAAAATGCCTCCAAAGCATCATTTTGCTGCTTTAGTAAATCAGGAACAGTGTTGTTTTCAACAGGGTCCTGCTGTTGATCAGATTCTCCAGAAGTAGACTCTGAAGTGAGGCTTTCTGTGCTAAGAGATTTATTAAGGAATAGTTCTCATGGTTAGAAAATTTGTCAGGCAAGACAGGGAGAGAAGAGTGGACATGATTTCAAGCAAAGTCCTATGGGACAGTGAGTTTCCTAAAAGGAACTCTGTATTGTCAGTCAGACCTTACAGATTGTCTTCTTCAAGGGAAGGGTGCTGGACTACATTCTTGAGTGCAGTTCAGTTATTGGAAAAGTCTCACCTCAAGGGTTTGTAAATACTCAGGCTTGTCTACCTATCTGCTTATTCAGGCAAAGAGCCCCAATAGTACAATGACAGCCCTCAAAGAGAGTCAGAGCTGCAGGTTATAAGCAAAATTACAGAGGTTCCAGGGGAGAAGAGGAATCCACAGAAATGACAAGAAAGAAAAGGTTTTTAGATGAGGTACTGACTGTGCTTGCTATAGACAACCGGTTAAAAAAATATGAGATTTCAGATAACATATTTCCATGGAAAACTAAATGAATCCTCAGTTGGTTACCCATCTTGCTGAGGGATACAAGTAGTGAAAATGCTGTTAGTATCTAGGAATTGTCATCTGGCCAACCATGATTTGCAATGAGAGGCAGCATGGGATAATGATTAAGGCAGGGATCCTCACATCCAACTGCCTTGGTCAAATTTCAGCTCTGCCACTTTGTAGAGGGTGAACATTGGTAAGTATAACCTCTTCCTGCCTTAGTTCCTCCATGAGTAAAATCAGGGTTAATCTTAGTATCTACATCAAAGAGTTTTTGTGAATACTAAAACAGCGTTTCTATAAGACTCAAAACACTGCCATGCTCCTAAGTAGTACATGGTGTTGAATAAATGTAGGAACGAGATACCTAATTATATTTTCACCTGCAACTTCCTAGCCATTTCTCTGGTGTAGCATATTGCAAAGGACATAGATTTAAGACCTCTGAATGTTGGGAGCTAAAGATTTTGAGCATATAGAAATATATTATCTTTTGGCTACACCACATTTAACTTTTTTCTTCTTGTTTAGGGCAGAGGTTCTGAGTGTTTAGGTTTTGAAAGAAGAAACTTGCTTCCTTTTTTCCTTCTTTCTGTTGGCTAAGGAGTAAGGAAATTAGCCAGACTCACCAATCAGGAGGTCCTCCCTTTTTATGACTTTGAGTCTGAAGGGAGAGACTTAGGCAACTGGGGCAGGTAAGAACATTTATGGAGGCAGGGGTGGAGTGTCCAGGGTAGGAGTACACCATTAATAGTAGTTGAAATTGTCTTTTCCTTCAGAATATTTTGGCTGTGCTTTTGATATTGTTTCCCTTGATTCCTGCTTATTTCCTGAGGCTGTTTGTCCAGTATTTCCAACAGTTCTGTGATATGCCCAAGATGTGAAAATAAATTCCTTCTGTGTTTCAGTTAGCTAGAACTGATTCTTTTGCTGCAACCCAAAACCCATGTAGTTCACACCACTTGTTTGGGAGAAGTATATAGAGAGGGAAGGAATAGGAGATCTATATTAAAGTTATTTAGTGAAAATAATTTGTCTTTGGCAAAGGTATATGTAGGTGCATTATTTTAATTGAGTCTTAGAATTCCTGAACTGCATAAATTTTTAAAATTACTCAATTCTCCCCTTCATAGCTGCTAATGAACAAGACAGTTCTTGGGAAAATACGTCCATTAAGTATAGTTTTTCTTGTATCACTACAAAAAAGCTCGTGGAATTGACACTTGAGGTCAAGTTTTTTTAAATGATAATTTTATTTTAGGTTCACTATACTCTGAATCACTGCATATAGAATTATCCATTCTTGGCTAGATTGTCTGGATTTAAAATCTGGGTCTACCATTTACTACTTTATTAATTTCACTGAGGTTGTTTGCTTATTGACAAAAGGGAATTATATCTCTAAATTCTTCATAGGATTGTTGGAAGCCTAAACAAATTATTATATGTAAAGATCTTAGAATGAGGCTGACCTCACAGTAACTAATATAGAAGGGACAGTTCTTCTCCTCCAAGTCTTCCTTTTTTTTTTTTTAATTTTTATTTATTTATGATAGTCACAGAGAGAGAGAGAGAGGCAGAGACACAGGCAGAGGGAGAAGCAGGCTCCATGCACCAGGAGCCCGATGTGGGATTCGATCCCAGGTCTCCAGGATCGCGCCCTGGGCCAAAGGCAGGCGCCAAACCGCTGCGCCACCCAGGGATCCCTCCACCTCTTCCTCTTCATTATTGTTGTTTTTATTATTTGCTAGCTAAGTTGTACTAGTATTTAACGTTGTAAACTTTTTTATAATCAAAATCACAAAAACATATCTGGGCTTATAGTCTATCAGTCAGAGTTCTATTTAATTTGCCTTATTTATGATAGACACTGTTTTTTTTTTTGCCTTTATATATCTTCTTTAATAAATGATACATGCAATGGCTTACATCTAGAAAGTAGACTCACGTGAGTTAAGGTAAAAAATTGGACACAATGTATGTTGACAATATTTCTTATACTTAAATCTGTGGCTTCTTCAGCAGTATGCTTAGAAATGTGCCCAAGGTAGTTAATGTCTATAAATTAAGTACAGATATAATTGTACACTTAAAGGAGATAAATCACTTTTATCTTGGAAGTATTACACATTGCATTTTAAATATAATAAAAATTTTGAGATGGACCTATTAGAAATTTCAATGTATTCCTGAATGTTAGCTCAACACGGTAATGTGATATTGTTAACGTAGAGACTATTTTGACTGAGCCCGTATTATACCAAATAAGATGGGATACTCTGTATGGAATAAACTAAGTATTTTATCCAGTGGCAAGAAAGAAATTTGAAGGTCAGAATTTACACTATTTTCTACTTTCAGCTCTCAAGTAGCATTTTAAAAACACACTCAAGACATTTTATCTGCAAGGAAATACCAATCTAGAGAAGAAAATATTTCCAATTCACAATTCTTCAGACAGTTTCAAGGGCAAAGTATTACAGAAGTGTTCTGAAAATTTTAGATGTAAGAAAGTGAAACAAGAGCTCTTCTTCAGAATAATGAACAAGATACTGTGGCTCATAAATGTATCCTATACCTAAAATACCAGGGAGTGTCATTCCTTGTGTATGCAATCACTGTTGTATGAATATGGATTTTTCCATTTTTGTCCTGGTGGTAGTGATGGGATAAACTATATTATACAAATCATATTTAGTTTAATTATTTAATTACTAATGTATCCTGGGTTACAGGAAGGCAGGGAGTAATCACAACTATACAAAGATTCTACAACATGATTTCTGTCTCTGATTTACTTTAGAATTTTCACATTTTCTTTCAATGCCGTTTTGAAATTTATTGTGCAGAAACAAGCAGATCTAGGGCAAGATTCAGTTGACCCAGAAATGTCCCAATCTTAGGGTGTTGTTACAGGCATTTTTCAAACAGCTCTGAAATTTAAATATCAACTAAAATATTTCCATCCACATCATAATTCTATCAGTTCTGGTTTAGAGACAGTTTCTATTCACATTATAGTGTCTGTGTGGTGGGAGTAGATGTGGTAGATATCTGGGCAGTAATAATTCAGACCTGAGTTCAAATTCCAGCTTCCCCATTTTTTTTAGCTGTGTGAATTTGGGCATAATATTTAACCTAACTCATAAGAATGACTACTGAAATACTGCTGAATTGTTTATAGGTATAGATGTACATAAACATCTATAATACCATACATGTATTAGCTACACAATAATTTGTAACTTCTTTAACTACTATCATTATTTGTTGTGGTGGTGGTTGTTGTTTTAAGATTTATTTATTTATTCATGAGAGAGACACACACACACACAGGGGCAGAGACACAGGCAGAGGGAGAAGCAGGCTCCCTGCTGGGAGCCTGACATGGGACTCAATCCTGGGACCCTGGAGTAACACCCTGAGCCGAAGGCAGATGCTCAACACTGAGCCACCCAGGTGACCCTATCATTATTGTTAATGCCAATAGAGCCTACTGGGATTTTATTAATATGTATTTCTGGTGATAGTTTGCCCTGTTACAAAATAGATTAAATAAGTTTTATCATTTTAAAACTATAAAGTTTTATTGGAAGAAAGAAAACTTCCTTGGCCTGAGGAAGGAATTAATAGTAGACATTATACTGAATGGTAATACAGTGAAAACCTTCTCATTGACATTTGGGAAAAGACAAAAATCCCGAATGAAACATTTAGTTTTTAACATTTTTCTGAGACTTCTAGCCGATACATGAAGTTACAGAAATGAATGAGATAGATGAGAAAGGAAAGAGATAAGATTGTTACTATTTGTGGATGATATGATTTCTGGACATTTATCCAGGAGTCCAAGTATTAGACTTTGAGTTCTATCAGTTCTCATAAAGCTTGTGTGGGTCTTACGATTGGCAAGAACAACAACTTGTTCCACAATGAATTCTGCTTGATAGAAATGAATGAGCGGATAACATTATTTAGTTTCTTACAGAGGAGATATATTCTAGAAATAGTAGTTACAAAATGAAATAAAAATATTGCTTCATCCTAAGAGCAGAAATTGTATACCCTAGGAATAATCTTTAAAAGAAGACTCAAGATTTATTGTTTTTATAACCAATATGAATATTTATTCAAGAGCAAATATAGAAGATCTGCATCAACAGGTAGATATACTATGTTCATAGAAGGAAAGATCCAGTATCATCAAGAAAACAACTAATATCTAAGTCAAAATGAATTCCTGACAGAATGCAAACAGGTTTTTGTAGAACATAACAATCTGCTCTTAAATTCATATGTAAGAGAAAAGAAATAATAGCCAATACTGGCTTGAAGATGCACCGGGCAATGGGAATTATCCTACCCATATCAAAATGTTCTAAAGTTATCATTTTAAAAACTGAATTGGCTTAACTATAGGTAAGTATAAGAATAAAATAGGACAGAAGGTTCACATACAGAACCATGTATATGTATTTATGGTAACAGTAGTATTTCATATTAATGGAGAAAAAGTGAACCTTCAATAGATAATATTTACATATTTGATTTACATTGAAAAAGAAAGCAATCCCTATTTCATATCACTTACAAAATAATTTTCAAATGGATTATAAACCTAAATGTGAAGAAAATATGCTATAAAATACTAGAAAGGACAGTAACAAGAATATGGATGACTTTGGGTATAAAAAAGACCCTATTTAAACGAGACATAAAAAACAAAAGGCCTAATGGGTGACAGATGTTGACGGTACTTATCGACAACACTGAGTACTGTTTAGAATTGTCAAATCACTATGTTGTACACCTGAAACAAATATAACATTGTATATAAACTATACTTTGATTTTTTTAAAAAAGGCCCAAAAGAAACTAATGATAATTTGGACTAAGTCAAAATCAAAAACTTCTTTGCCAAAAAACCCCTCCTCAAAAACCCTAAATGAAGTTAAAAAACAAGTGACTGGAAGAAAATATATATAAAAATAATTCCCAAATTTTTAAAATTTAAAAAGATTAATAATATGATAGAAGAGAGGTAGATGATATGATTGAGTAATTCACAGAAAAGTTAATAAAAATGTCCAATAAATATATTAAAATGTTCAATCTCACTAATAATTAATGGCATCCAAATTACAGCATGTGAAATGCCAACTTTTTCATACATTAGAGTACCAAAAATTGGAGTTTGATAATATCAGGATTTGACAAACAAATGGTAAAATGAGTATTTGAGACATTCATGGTTGGTATATACTAATGATACAGTCATACAAAAGGCAATTCATCGTTATCTCCTAATACCAAAAGAATACTCATTTCATGACGTAGCAGTTTCACCTCTCAGTATCTACCTTTTAGAAATATCTACCAATTTCCACAGGAAAGATATTCATTGTGGTATTGTTTCCACAAGTAGGAGGTTCACAGCAAAAATGAGAACAACTTAAAAGACATCAAAACGGGAGGGGCTAAATAAATTTTGGCTTATCTATTCTATGGATTACTATACACTAATTAAGAAAAATAATGTACATACCAACAACAACGACTAGCAAAAGCACATATTTAAAACAATAAGTAAAAGATGGAGATATATATATATATGATGACTTTGTACAAAACAAAACAAACCAACCCACAAAATAGTATATATTTTCTCTGGAAATATATGTATATGTGTGCATGGTCTAAAGGGACCTTAGAACTCTCTGAAATAATTTGTGTCATTTCAATAATAATAATCATGAATTATGTCAAGTTCAATTTATTTTTAAAAAGAACACAAAACAATAAAATTCTACCTCAAAGGATAGTTTTGAAGATTAAATTAGCCACAGTACTTTTAATAGTCATGGGTATAAAATAGTGGTTGTTCAATTAATGTCAACATCTTTCACTCATATATGAATAGACCAAAGTTCTTTAAATTTCCATTTCTTTAATACAATTATCACTTAATAGAAATTGAGAAAACAGTGATTATAATAGAGAACATGGATTTAGAAATTATCATTCCTGTGTTTCCCATTAATTGATTTGGATTTTACTCTATATCCCTAGACCTAACAATCTAATGTAATTTGAGGAACTACTGTTATTAAAAATAACCAGCTGATTGAGAGTTGAGTGTGTATATATAACATAACATAGATACATGAATATATATATTTGGATATATACTGAATATATATTTGAACTGTAATAGTATAACAAATACTGAAAACTACCTTCTTTCTCTCAATTATATATGTATTTTATATATGTATATATACTGAATATATATTTATATATGAATATATATACTACATACACATATTTACTGATATATATATGTGAACTGTAAAATGAAAACCAATATTGAAAACTACCTTCTTTCTCTCAATTACATATATGTATTTAAGTATTGGTAACTACAGATGATCTATCAATATGGTTTTAGATTGTCATCTGTCATTCTTTACTTAGTGCAGGGATCCTCAATCTGGCTAGCACATAGAATTCTTGGTGACTTTTTAAAAAAACACCAATGCCAATTCCTCCCATACAGGAAATGGTACCTGTAAAATATTCTGGAAGATTTTATTATACAGCCAGTGGAGAGAATCCTGGCTTTCTGGAAAATCTGTCAGGGATTTTAAACATAGTACGTTGCTGCGTATTGTAAAATCTTCCTTTAATTAGAGTTCTTTAATTATTTGTGTGGATAAAACCTCCATTTGTTTTCAGTTGATGGTCTTTGAGTTGCCATTAATTATAATGTCATTCAATTTCCAAAGGTATTGGAATTTAATAACTGAGGGTCATTGAATGTCATCATTTAAGAAATGACTTAATTGAAATTTTAAAAATCAGATAAGCTTTAAAAGTTGTTTGATAAATATATCACTCAGAATAAATATAATTCATGCATATCACTAAATCTGATGTGAAAAATTTCTCTTTTAGCATAGACACATCACTATTTCAGTATTACACACTGAAACGTCCATCTTAAGGTACAAATATTTGTATCAGTTGGCTTATAATTATTTTAATTGAGTCAATGAAATGTATTTGCACAAATGACTATGAGGTATTATGTATGTATTACAGCAAATGAACTTTAAGGTAATACTTAAAATAACTATAGTGGAAATATTAAGTTAGAATATTTTAAGGCCTTTTTAAGTATCACAATACACTATAACCACAAAGTGGCTAATACCATCACCATTATTCCTGATTAAAACACAAAGTTAGCTATAGCTACTAAAATAATACTTAACACTAAAAGGAGATTTGTTCTTATTGTTTTTAAAGGGTGGCACAATAGAGGTGATATTACAAAAACAGAATAGGAACTTGATTTTAAGAAAAAGATTCTATGTTGTTCTGTGATGCTCAAATACTTATCTATGGTTAAATATATCCCACATAGACATACATATGCTCAAATACAAGCAGAATATGGAAAGCCCACATGCCAGGAATGGTGGTCTCTGGCCAATGGTTATTGAAGACAGACCATACAAGTAAGTTTGGAAGTGCATTCTCAGCTCTAGTCAAGCTTTGAGGTGCCTACTGCCCTGGACAATAGCTGGACTGCAACCTGGTGGGGAACCTGAGCTAGAACCTCCCAGCAATGCTGTTTCAAGACTCCTGACCCAATAGAAACCATGAAATAAGATAAAAACTTTCTTGTTTGAAGCTACTAAGTTTTGGGACAATTTGTTATACATTTCTAGATGATTAATATACCTGCTCTTATTGCTGCCTCTGCTCCTTGCATCTTGAGTTGAGAATAGGATTCCATACTGGAGATAATTAGAGAGCAGAAGAGCAGAGTTTGCCACGTAAAGAAGGAAGAGGAAGGACAGGCTTTCCAGCCAGGGGTGGTATATATATCTCCTACTCTCTTTGGTTTACTGTATGTGTAGGCTTATGAAGCAATATAAGTTTTTAGCAAATATTCCTGATCTGCTCTTGCTTATATCATGCTTTTGCTTTGTGTTTCACTCTATGACATTTACGTCTGTTTATTTTTTAGCCTTCCTTCTACTTTCTACTCAGAGATTCACTTACTCTGTGTATCAGTGATACATTTTGTAATTTTCTCCAATTGAAGCACTATTTTTTCCACTTGTGCTACCAAAGAAAACTGCACATTTCCTCTTCATTTTTCATTGTTGGCCTTCCTTGATCATGACTGGGTACGGTTTTTCTCCATCAGATTTTAAGCTCTCTAAGAGAAACATCTACGAATGAATTGTTTGTTTTCTTATTGCCAGCACTTATAGGATTGCATTGAATTAAAATAAGCTCTGGGCATAAAATAAATTATGGGGTTACCTATGCTAAAATTGTAGTCATATCACTATATTTCTTTATGTTTAGTATAATGTAGAGGAGAAACTCAGTTTTGGAATCAGAAGGACATAATTTCACTTGGGTTACTAGATGGTAATTAGATAGGCTTGGGTTTTTCTTTTTCTTTCTTTTTAAATTAAAAAAAATCCTGGGTCTATTCTCATATACAACCTAATATTAGACATTCCTGAGTATAACTGTAAATTTTAGGTAATATACATATAAAACTACCTTGTTCAACTTATATGCACTCAAAAGATTCAATCCAAGTTGGAAAATAAAATCAGCAATTAGGCTTAGTTTCAGAAATGTAAATATATAGAATGGGTTAACTCTTTTGGATTAGTCATATTAGACTCTTGTCAAGAAACTGCATCAAGGCAGTCAGCCAATTAACATGTAATTCCTAGGCAAAACAAAATTTAGCACTCATTTGTTTTCAAGTAGGTATTGGAGGATAAGAAAATGCTACATTTCATGTAGTATTCATATGCAGAAATTGCTAGGTTTGAGGCTAATAGAACACTTATTTAGTAAATGGAACTTACAGACAAGTGCTTAAAATGGCCAACAAGTTCTGGTTTGTATCAATTAATTTCTCAGATTTTCTTCCTTAAACGAAATGTCATGAAAGCCCAGCTGCAGATTATATGGCAAATAGTTTAATGGTATACTCTTCAATCAATGAGGCATCTAAAAAATGCACATAGCATTGTTCACCAAATGGCCAGGATGCAAATTTACAATCTGGACTAATTCCAGTATTCTCAGAGATTAAAAGAAAATCGGCCATACCTGTGAGGGTTTGTTTACAGACCCTAAAGTAATAAAGGGCATTATGCCCTATTTTGAGGATTTGGGGGCTGCTATAACAGATAAAGGTAATGTTTTCATAACTGAAGTGAGAGCTCTTTTAGATACATCAAAATTCACATTTGGGGCAAAATCAATAATGATAAATGATAATGCTCTCTCTTTTTTTGGTTTAATAAACTGCATTACAAAGAGATACACAGCAAGTTTAGAAATACTAATTGTTGATAAATATTCATTTCCTAGAAGAGCTTACATTATGTGGAAATTAAATTCAAAGCATGCTTGTAAGTACCTTGAGAATCTTTTTTTTTAAAAAAATTGTCATATTGACAGCATTATTTTTTGTTGATATTGGTCCTCAAACTACCTCATCTTTGCCAATTATAAATAAAAAGTAGTCTTTTCTATTCCTTTCTGAGAATGAAACATATCTAAAACAAGGAGAATATTCCATAACCTCTTGCACTGTAGCCGACTGCCAATGCAGTCTTTGTCCAGAGTGAGGCCATGCTGTGGGGAGAGCAATCTGGTAGGAGTGACAAGTTCTAGTTCCAGTAAGGCTGTTCTAGTCTGGAGTCTGGATCTGGCTTTTACTTTTGGGAGCTTCCAGATGCTGAGTCTCACCCTGCCATTCACTTATTCTTCTAAGTCTCTCTTCAATTCTATCACCAATAATAGAAATATTTATTATGGGGTTTCCATGTGCCAGGCACTCTGTTTAGTGCTTCAAAAAAATGTTTGAATAAGATAGACATAGTGGTGTCTCTTGTAGAGCATACTGCCTCATGGGTATGTGAGACAATTCAATAGACTCTAACTGTAAT
Organism: Canis lupus dingo; assembly: GCF_003254725.2. Lineage (NCBI taxonomy): Eukaryota > Metazoa > Chordata > Mammalia > Carnivora > Canidae > Canis > Canis lupus. Next base: position 4,979,530 of record NC_064245.1, read on the forward strand.
TGCAATAAAACGACAGGAGAATTAAATGTTGCTCTGGGCATACATAGCTACAGTGCTTAACACAAGGCCAGGTGAAAGAAAAACCAACAAGGAGGAAGTGCCATTTAAGCTGTGACCTGAGGGATGAGATAACATCTGTAGAGTGAAATGCATCCATGGACCATTATTATTTGACAAGCTGTCTCCATTTTATAAGCCAAAAATGACAACTGAATTCACAGGTCTACTCTTTGGCTGAAATTATTCACATTAGCCGTTGAAAATGATTAAATCTACTTGATTTTATGAGGAAACCTCGGTATTACTGGTGAAAGAACATGTTCTCACTTAGGCAGGTACATGGGGAGAGTTTAATGGCATTCCCATATTCTATATAGTGGGAAATTTCTTTTGTTAATCAAAGTTTACATAATAATATTCTTGGAGATACCTGAAATTATTCCTAACTGGGCAATTCTTACTTAAGAAAAAAAATAATTTTATCGAAGCTTAATATATCTTCCTATTTAAAAAAATATTACTTAAAAATTATATTAAATTTACTTAAATATGTTATCTTAAAATATAAAATCCTTGACTGGAGCAGACAGCCTTATTAGGTATTTTAATTTCCTGCAATAATTTCATTGAAAAACTAACAATTCTCTCATTCCCCTTCTGTCCTCCTCTCCCATACCTTATTAACAATCAGAAATAATAGTAGAGGCTGCTGAAATGAAAATAAATATGTTGCAACATATACAATAGTCCTGGGTCAAAATGAAGATCTAATCCATCAATAACAATTTAAACTAATAAATAAGCAAGGAGAAAAAGAAATACATTGTGAGGACCACAGCCTTGGAGGACTCTGTCTTTGGGGGGGAAAGTGGAGTAGAAGGTCAGGGCCACATCAGAAGAAAAAAAATGTTTAAATTAAGACTCCCTGAGAGACTTCAATAAGGGTATGATTAGTTCAGCATTGCTTTCACTCTGTACTTCCCCCTCCCACTGTAGACTTCAGTTTTAATAATGATTAAAGAATAGTGCTTGAATCCCATCTGAATGGCTTTTGAGATTTAACTCACTGAATCTATTCATAGCACTGAGCTTGTAAGGGGGCCTCAACAGATCTGCACAACTAATCGTGGAATATTATACTGATACTTCATCTCCCACATCAATACCAATTACAGCTGCACAGAGAACACTGCATATTATTTTAATGGGGTAGGAATTTTTAATCCAGTCAGGTAGTTCTGGATGAATGTGTTTGTATGTCTGTCATTAAAATTTGGTGGCTCATGCTGCTCGAGACAGACACATTTTGAATGTTTAAAATTTTCACAGATGTTATTTATCCGTCAGAATGGAAAACTTCCTGCTCTCTACTATATAGATCCTGCCTCATTAACATAAATAAAAAATAAAGCATAACAACAACAATCTTGCTTAATGTGTACACACAGAAATATTGTCATAGGCATCTGGCAATCAGTTGGAGATAGTGAAAACCACTAGATGAATGAAACTGGCAGAAGTATGACATTATTTTCTGGAGAAAAAGCTAACTGTTAGAGATTTTGCCTTTATGTTTTATTGCTTTATATTTTCAATGGGGTAATGATCACCATGGATATTCACATAAAAGATGCCTTTACTAATTATTTGTGATACTAACATTTATTCTCGTAATTGAGAAGTGAAGATGGATTTGTCTTAAAGCCATTTGGTTAAACAAATAAAGAAGAATGCTAACTTTTCAACCTCAGGATCTGTGTATCACAACATCTCACTGTTATGTACTTGAGATCATGATAATGGCAGAAATCTAGCTAGTGACCAGATATCCTTTGCTACATTCAAGAAAATATCATTACAGAAGATTATTACCTCTGAAATTCCTTTTCCTGTCCATTTAAGAAATACTTGGTGAATTTTTAAAATATAGGGTATGTTATAAAAAGACAAGTTTGGTTTTGACTTGATTATGAAATTATAAAAAGCCAACAGGAAGATGTGCAACTGATACAAACATCTTCTACTATCTTTAGATAATGTTTGCCAGCTTGCTGCTCCATGTTAACTCTGTTTATGTCTGTCTTCCCAATTAGCCAGAAAGCTTTCTTGAGGACAGGGACCATACCTTATTTATTACTGCATGTGAAGTCTTAGTGATGGACACAGAGGAGGCATGCTGTATATTTTTGTTAAGAGAATAAACACTTCATATTCTTTTTCCTAGAGTTATAGTACATGAACAATTAAGACCAGGATACAGAATCCATTACAAAAGTTATGACTGCAAAAACATATGTCACATGAACAGAATATTTTAGTTATTCTAAAAAAACGAAAGTGAACACTATATCAGAAATGGGCAAATGGAATTTGAAATTAAAAACATAGTACCAGGGGATACTGGGTGGCTCAGTGGTTGACCAGAATCTGCCTTTGGCTCAGATCGTGATCCTGGGGTCCAGGATCGAGTCCTACATTGGGCTCCCTGCGTAGAGCCTGCTTTCCCTCTGCCTGTGTCCCTCATGAATAAATAAATAACATTAAAAACAAAACAAAACCAAAAAACCCCACAGCACCATTTACATTAATATCCCCCCTAAAAAACTTAATTATAAATCTAAAAAGTGTACAACATCTGTCTGAGGAAAACTAAAAGCTGATAAAGATGTCAAAGAAGAACTAAATAAATGGAGATATGTTTCATGTTCATGAAAAAGAAAACTCAATATTTTCAAGATGTCAGTTCTCAATTTGATCTATAGATTCAATGCAATCTTAATCAAAATCTTATCAAATTATTTTATGGGTTTTGAAAAACTAATTCTAAAGTTATGTGGAGAGCAAAAGACCAAAAATAACCAATAAAATATTTAAAGGGAAGAGCAAAGTCAGAAAACCAACAGTATCCAAGTTCATTATTTATTATAAAGCTACAATAAGCAAGACAGGAGGGGTGCTTGGCTAGCTCAGTAGGTAGAGCAGGTGACTCTTGGTATCAGGGTCATGAGTTCAAGCTCTATTTTGGGCGGAGAGCTTATATAAAAATGAAATAATAATAATAATAGTAATAGTAATAATAATAATAATACAATATGGTATTAGCAAAAGATGAGACAAATAGATTAATGGAACAGGATAGAGATCCCAGAAATAGAGCCATGCAAATATAGTTAACTGATCTTTGACAAAGGAGCAAAGGCAAACAATGGGGAAAAAATGAATCTAGATGCAGATTTTACAGTCTTCCCAGAAATTAACTCAAAATGGAGCACAGACCTAAACATAAAACACAAAACTGTAAGACTTCTAGAAGATAGCTTAGGAGAAAATCTAGGCAACCTTAAATATAGCAATGACTTTTTAGATACATCAAATTATTGTCATGAAATAAATAATTGATAAACAGGACTTCATTAAAATTAAAAACTTCTGCTCTATGAAAGACAATGTTAAGAGAATGAGAATATAAGCCAGAGGCTGGGAAAAAATTTGCAGAAGACACATCTTCTAGGAGAATGTTATCCAAAACAGACAAAGAACTTTAACACTCAGCAATAAGAAAATGAACAACCCAATGAAAAAATAGCCAAAGACGGGGACACCTCACCAAAGAAGAAATACAGTGGCAAATAGGCATATGAAAAGATGTTTCACATCATATGTCATTAGGGAATCATAAATGAAAACAACAATCAGATACCACTACACACCTATTAGAATGGCCAAAATTCAGAAAATTGACAACACTAAAAGCTAGCAAGGATATGGAGAAACATGGACTTCCATTCACTGCTAATGGGGGTGCAAAACAGTACAGGAACTTTGGAAGACCGTTTGTCAGTTTCTTATAAAACTAAACACACTCTGGGGCACCTGGTGGCTCAATTGGTTGGATGTCTAACTCTTGGTTTTGGCTCAGGTCATGATCTCACAGTGGTGAGACTGAGTCCCTAATTAGGCTCTATGCTGAACTGAGCATGGAGCTTGCTTAGGATTCTCTCTCTCCTCTTCCTCTGCTTCCCCCCACCACCATCTCTCTTTCTCTCAAAAAAAAAATAAAATAAAAATTTAAAGACATTATAAAACTAAATTTACTCTTAGTATAAGGATCTGGCAATTGCTCCTTGGTATTTACCCAAATGAGTTAAAAATTTATATCCTCACAAAACCTGCCCATAGATGTTACAGTAGCTTTCTTCCTAACTGCCAAAACTTAGAAGGAACTAGTATGTCCTTTAGAAGTGAATGGATAAACAAACATTAGATGATAGAATATTATATAGCACTGAAAAAGTGAGCTATCAAGCCCTGAAAAGACACGAAAGAACCCTTAGTGCATATTACTAACTGAAAGAAACCAATCTGAAAAGGCAATATACTGTGTGATCCGAATTATATGACATTCTGAAAAATATATTTGGTTTAAAATATTATTGATACTTTCCTTTAAATTGAAATCTAAAACCTGTCTGTTATAAAACAGCTAAGGTGCTTAGTGGGAATAATAATACATTAGTCTTCTTGTTACTAGCACAATAGCGTTGAATAGTTTGTCATGTCTTTACTTATTTTTTAAATATTGCATTTATTTATTTGAGAAAGAGAGAGAGAGAGACAGAGAGAGAGAAAGAGAGAAAAGGAGAGAGAGAGAGAGCACACACAGGGGGAGCAGCAGGCAGAGGGAGAAGGAGAAGCAGGCTCCAGAGGAGGGATCCCAATACAGGGCTTGATCCCATAACCCTGTGACCATGACCTGAGTCAAAGGCAGATGCTTAACCAGTTGAGCCATCCAAGCACCTGTTTATCATGTCCTTAATATTAGTGTGCTAAGAAGTTGGAGGATGCAGTTTGGGGCATGGCACTCTCACTATTGGATACCTTGTGGAGAGAAGACTTTGAATAGAATGTGGTGATGCTAAGCATCAGAACACTGATCTCCAGCCTTCAAGAGTGAGGAGAATTAAAGAAAGCATATGGAATAAGTTGAGGGCTTTCATTACTGCTAGCCCTAGTTATATACTCAGCCCTCATTTTAAATAAAAATGATTCCTTTTCAGCCTTTAAAGAGTTCTAAAGTTATTTTCTAATAGTAAACTAAGCCCTAGAGAAAATTTGCTCATTTTGTTTTTCATGTGGCAATAACCTCTGTCATTGTTGAAAGAGGGTAAATTTGCGTTGCTCCAGCCATGGCTAGATTTTTATTATATTGTATTATCAAGAAACGAAATGGAATAATCTTGTCTCAAGGTCATTTACAATAGGATAAGATACCATCAATTTAGATAGTTTAGTTGCTGTTTCATTATAAGTTGAAAGAGACAAGCTGACCTCTCAAACTACTTCCCAGGATAAATTCATAAGCTTTTATGAGATAGCTATCCCTCAAACTCATTACCCTGGACTGATGTACTAGTCTTTTTCATTACTTATTAGAATATGGTGGGAATCTAGCCCCCAAATATTATTTTCTCTCTTCCTCTGGGATTAGAATTGGTAAATGACACAGAGAAATGAAAACCCAAAATTACAGTATGTTCACAAACAAGATGGAGTGGGCATTTGATAAATATCTGTGTAATTCTTCATCTCTAGTTTGATTCATCTTTGAGCCAAATAGATTGAATTCAAGACATGCAATTCATTACCTTCTATCACCTTGAGACAGATAAAAATAATTATTTATTATGTTATTTTGTCTTCATTTAAAATTTAGTGAGGTATTTTGTCATTAGCATGGATTGTGGAATATGTAGCATGGATACTGGCAAATTTTTTAATGTTATCTAGAATTTGTTAATTGATAGGAAAGTTGGCACTTTCAACTTAATATTAGTCTGTATATCTATTAGAAGCATTAATAATTAACCTTGAATAATAAAATAAAAAGTGCAATGGACTACACATATATACAAATACATATTATCTGTATTATATATGAATTTATATATATAATATTTTGTTTTTATTTGACACATCTTAAATGATGTGTTTATATTTAATGACCTGAGCCCATTTCTGTGACATGTGCTGTACTGAAAGGAAAATATCAATGTGCTGAATTACCAAATTTTAGAGCCAAGGAACCATAAGAATTATGTAGTGAAGTCCTCAACCTCTACTTTTCACAGATGATATCAAGAGAGATTAAAATATTGCCCCATCAGTGCTCCTGGGTGGCACAGTGGATATGTGTCTGACTCTTGGTTTCCACTCAAGTTATGATTTTAGGGTTGTGAAATTGAGTCCAATGCTGGGCTCTGTGCTCAGCTTTCAGTCTGCTTGGGATTCTCTCTCTCTCTCTCTGCCCTTTCCACTTGTATTTGCTCTCTCTAAAATAAATAAATAATCTTAAAAAAAAAAAGAAGACTTGCCCAATATCATACATAAGGTTAGTGATCACAAAGGCTCTAACTCATTTCCTATATCATGGGCTTAGTGCTTTTCCCATTATAGAGGCCAACTTTGTTTTTATCTTTCAAAAACAGAAGGGACATAAGCTTTAGTGCAATAAGAAATTTCTATCTAATTTCTACTTTGGAGCTTTTTAAATAGTAGTCACCATGATGGCAGTAATATTTATGAACCCATAGCCCATTATACTAGAGTCTATCCACATGGAAGTTTGGTGTAAACTTCTGGTTTTCTAGGTTTTTATTAAATAAACATATTGAAAATTTCAGTTCATCTCATATTCTTTCTCCTAAGTGTGTTCATCTCAATTGGTAAATGTCTTCTATTGGATTGGAATAGGAGGCTTCAGTCTCTGCCAATATTGAGGTTTATACCCATAATTTCAGTTATCCAATATGCTCTCTCTATGGAATGTACTCTAGTGGGGTTTTGTGATATGACTCGACAGAGACTGATAATCGAGATTTTTCTGGATGGCCCTGTTTCTCTTTTCACCACCATAATCCAACAGCAAATACCTCATTGGCCTACTGTTTATATTATATTCTTTTCCAATAGTTAATTGCATAAGATTATTTCTGAATATGTTATAGAATTATTTGCTATTCACTACTTAAAGTCTTAAATATATCCTGGTTCAAATAAATATATCCTATGTTCCTGAAATGATTGTTAAAATAATTTGCTTCTCCTAGCCAGCGACCTTTATAGAAGTTATTAAGTCTGGACAGAACTACGAAGTGATTAAAAGTTACTGATCACACTAATTTAATTTAATAGCCTGACATTTCTTTAAAATTGAAATGACTGTGTTATTTATACTAAAAATGAGAAACACTTTTACTAAAAAAATATTTATTAAGGAACTGATCCACTGGGATAAGTCCAGATTTCACAAAGAGGTGATGATGCTTCTATCATACTCACAGTTATATCTGAAGAAAGGAAAAGGAAAATAAGAAAAATCAAATATCAATTATGGTGGATTACTATTTGGAAAAATAGAAGGATTAATCTAATTTAGCTCATACTTTACATGTATGGAAACCTAAAAGGATTTGTGAATCAGGTAAAATACCAAAGTAAAAAAAAAGTGATTCAATCAACCATTTGGAAAATTTTATTTTCAATTTTTGTATTAATTTTGCATGTGCAACTTTATGTTTTTGCTGTATGTTGTTTGAATACAGTTATATAATTTTAAATGTTTATTGATTGCAATGTGAAAAGTACAAAATGCTTATAGGATCAAGAGAAAGTCCCATGATATTATTTTTTCAGCCTCTTCAAATAAATCTTTTTATATATGTTCAGAATTGTAATTGCATACAATGTTGCTGAGGCATATATGAAAGCAGCCACTGCTCCTTTCTTTCAGAAATAAAATTTTAAAATATTATTTGATTTCTTTCCCTATTGCCTGCATTTACACTACCTGGTCTAACACCTTGATCTAAAAAGCTTCTTTGTTTACATATTTATTGAGGAGAACAAAAATAAAAATAACCATCTATAAAGTTATTTTTAAAAAATATTTTATTTATTTATTTGAGATAGTGATAGAGTGAGAGAGACAAAGAGCATGAGTGGGAGCGGGGCAGAGAGAGAGGGAAAAGCAGACTCCCCACTCAGCAGGGAGTCTGATGGATTCACTTGATCTGAGGACCCTGCGATCATAACCTGAGCTGAAGGCACACGCTTAACGACTGAGCTACCCAGGTGCCTCAGTCTATAGTTATTGATGAAGTCATCTTTAAGTGCACTGAAAGACTGTTAGGTAAAACTATTATTTTTACCAAAAGGCAACATAAAAAGGGGCACCTGGGTGGCACGGTTGGTTAAGTGTCGGACTCTTGGGTTCAGCTCAGTTGTGATCTCAGGGTCATGATATGGACGCCACGTGGGGCTCTGCACTCAGTGTGGAGTCTCCTTGGTATTCTCTCTCCTTCTGCCCCTCCCACTTGTGTTCTCTCTCTCTCTCCCTATCTCCAATCAATCAATCAATCAATCAATCATTTAAAGAAAAAAAAAGGCAACATGATTAATATTCCAGGTTCTGGTGCCAGAAATGCCAGAATGCTGGAGTACTAATCTTTTCTTCACCATTTATAGCCTCAGAGACTTTGAACAAATTAACTAGACTCTCTGAGCCTTATTTCCTCAACTGAAAAATGGGAATAAGCATAGACCCAACCTCCTTGGTTTTATGTGCAAGAATTAAACCTGACAAAGCTATACATATAGAGTGTTGGTCATTACTGATAAACACTCAACACTCGGAAACATATTCTCTTATAAGTTGAAGTCTACTTCTATTTTTATGGAAGGAAATTCCCCTTGAAAATGGGCAGTTTAGAGAGAGTATTTTATTAATAGGCATTTTAATAATGCTTATAATCTCCATTTGGAGGGGAGAAAAATTGAATGAAAGAATTTATATTCAACAAATAGTTTATGTCTGAGGAATCCCTAGGGAATTTACAAGAAGCAGAATTAATTCTGACCTGAAACAATCAATTCATTTACTAGAGGGTGTATCTCCTCTTAAATGAATGAGGTCTTTTGATCACTATGAGCACTGTATGTAGAATTGAAGACATGAAAATCTATTACAGATTCCATTATTAACCTCAATTTATAAGTCTGAATCCTAGGGAAATTACTTTCTCACTCTAGATTTTCTGAAAACTTCCTCTTATGAAATAGAGACATGATTCTCATTCTTCATTGTGAAGGGAAATTAGACTTAAAATGCAGGCTTCTTAGTGGTGTATTTGCATGTTCACCAGGTAATAACAGCCTGGGCAAAGAAAAAGTTCTTTCTTTGTTGTATATAGGACTTTCATCATATTTCATCTATTCCCTCATTCAAGGAAGAATACAGTGTTAAAAGGCCCACCAGATCCAGTTATACACTGACATTATGAATGGAAATAACATCTGTGGCTAGTTTTATAGCCTTTAAATTTAGATGCAAACCTGAGTGAAGAATATCTCAAGGGTACAAATCAAGATGGAAACAATGCTTCATTATTCAGTGCCTGAGGAATGCCCATTTTCTAATATGAAAGGATTATTTAAAATTCTCATATATTTATCTATTCTTTTAAAATTTTTTTGGTATATAGCACAGTATAGTTGACTATAATCACTATGCTGTGCATTAAATCTCTAAAATTTATTCATCTTCAAGTTGTAAGGCTGTACCTTTTGACCAACATCTCCCCAATCCCCAACCCTCAAACTCCACTCTACGCTGTTTGTACCAGTTTAGCTTTTTTAGATTCCACTTGAAGTGATATCCTACAATATTTTTCTTCCTTTGTCCGATTTATCTCATTTAGCATAATACCCTCACGACCATCCATGTTGTCACAAATTGCAGGATTTCCTTCTTTCTTGTAGTGGAATAATATTCCTGTGTGTGTGTGTGTAGACAAATAGATAATATAGATACAGCTATATCTCTCATTTCTTCTTTATCCATTCATTTGTTGATGGACACTTAGGTTGTTGCCATATCTTGGCTGTTATAAATAATGACGCAATAAACATGGGAGTACAGTATCTTTTTGATACTCTGATTTCATTTCCTTTGGCTCTGCACTCAGAAGTGGGATGACATGGTATGATATGGTATGAATGATATGATAGTTCTATTCTTAATTTTTTGAGAAATCTCCAAACTCTTTTTCATAGTGGCTGAACCAATCAATCTAAATTCCCATCAACAGTGTTCCTTAAACTCCACATCCTTTCTAACACTTGTTAGTACTCGTATTCTTAATGATGGCCATTCGAACAAGGGTGAATTGATATCTTATTGTGGTTTTTATTTGTGTTTCCCTGAAGATAAGCAATGTTGAGCATCTTTCCATGTACCTGTTGGCCATTCGTATGTCTTTGGAAAATATCTTTTCAGGTCCTCTCCCCATTTTGTAGTTGGGTTGTATGCTTTGTTGTTGCTGCTATTGAATTGTATGAGTTCTTTATATATTTTGGATATCAACCTCTTATAATATATATAGTTTGCAAATATTTTCTTCCATTCTTTAGTTTTCCTTTCTTTTTTTTTTTTTATCATTTCCTGGGCAGAAGGTTTTTAGTTTGATGTAGTCCCACTTATTTATTTTTGTTTTTGGCCTTGTGCTTTTGATGTCATATTCAAGGAGCATCATCAAGGCTAACATCAAAGAGAACTTTCCCTGTTTTCTTCTAAAGATTTTATAATATTAGCCCTTATGTTTAAGTCTTTGATCTATTTCCAGTTAATGTTTGTGAGTGGTGTAAGATGAAGTTGAATTTCATTTTTCTACAGGAGGTTATCCCTCTTTCCAACACCATTTATTAAAGATTACTCAACACCATTGAGTATTCTTGGCTCCCTTGTCAAATATTAGTTGACTGTATATGCAGGTAGGGTTTTCTTTTTTTGGGGGGGGGTCTCTATTCTATTCCACTGGTCTGTGTGTCTATTTTTATGCCAGTACCATATTATTTTAATTACCATAGCTTTGTAGTATAATTCAAAATCAGGAAACACGAAGCTTCTTTTCTGTCTCAGGATTGCTCTGGCTATTAAGAGTCTTTTGTTGTCCCATACAAATTTTAGTATTGCTTTTTCTATTTCTGTGAACCGTCTAATTGAAATTTTGATAAGGACTGTATTGCATCTGTAGATGACTTTGGTTAGAGTGGACATTTGACAATACTTCATCTTTATTTTTTTAATAGATTTTATTTATTTATTCATGAGAGACAGAGAGAGAGAGAGAGAGAGAGAGAGAGAGGCAGAGACACAAGCAGAGGGAGAAGCAGGCTCCACGCAGGGAGCCTGATGTGGGACTCTATCCCAGGTCTCCAGGATCACGCCCCGGGCTGAAGGCGGCGCTAAATCACTGAGCCACCCAGGCTGCCCAATATTTCATCTTTAAATCAATAAAAGGGGAGGGGGGAGGGGGGTGGGGGTGAGTGGGTGACGGGCACTGAGGGGGACACTTGACGGGATGAGCACTGGGTGTTATTCTGTATGTTGGTAAATTGAACACCAATAAAAAATTAATTTTTTAAAAAAAATCAATAAAAGAATGATGTCTGCAAAGTACTTATGAATACAAGGTATCATTGAATGTACAGGAAATATTTTTATTCACTAATCTGTCTAATCTGGGGGACATTCCTGAAGAAAGTACACAGTGGGTGTGAAATCAAGTGTAAAAGAAATGAGACTCTGCTACTTTCACAGTTTCATCATGGTTAAAATGAAAATGCTAATGCTTTATGCCACATTTTCCCCTCACAACTCCAGCTGCTTTGCCATTTGAAACTGCTAGATGTATGAAGTAAAAATGTTTATAATGAAATACTGAAGAACTACATCTTGAAATACAACTGTACTGATTATCCATAGTTTTTATGTGACTTGACATCATTGAGTGATGAGTGTTGATAAACTGTTCTTTATATGTTAGATAAGGATTTAAAATTTAAATTTAAATATAGTTAAGAAAAAGACCCAACATACAGATAGATTTCTAGCTAGGTAATATTCCAATTCTTATGATTTTCTACACAGAGATACAGGCTGTATCTAATAAGGACATTAACATTTCATCACATTTGCCAACAAAATTGAAATATCCTGTGATTTATCTCCCTTTCCAAATATAACAATAAAATTTGCATTTCTGAGATTACCTGAAATTTCACAATTTTTCTATTTATCACTTTTTAAATGTATTGATTTTTGACCAAAATTTATATATTACTGAATATATCAAGGTATACTTTGAGTTGTTCAGTTACTACAGGGAAAAAAAACAGAACTGTCAGCATTTGAAATGAATAAATTTTCTTTAATTAATATTTGCAAAATATTATATATAAATATATATTTACATATATATAGAGAGATAGAGACCAAGAGAAAAGAATGAGGGAGAGAGAGAGATGGAGAGTGAATTTTGAGATACACATGTTTTCTACAATGTAGAGAACAAAGCTCATAGATCTGTAATGGTCATTTAAATAGTTTTCAAATGAAAAAAATATTCTGGTCAGTACTTATTCTTCTTTTGACTGAGTGGAGAAATTTGTAAAATAGTCCAAACTTCCTCACTATTGGGTGAAGATCCCATTGATTTGATTTTGGGATAGTTTAAAAAATATTCATTGGATTCAGTCTCTTATAATAAACCTTTCTGTTGTTGTCATGTTAGAAATTTGTCCTAATGCCTAACAAATAATTACCCTACTTATTATTTAATTATTTACCCTACTATGGTTATTTATCAAAAATCATAATGTCTGATGTATGTGAAAAATTGTATCTATTGACCTCAGGATGGGAATTTGATATATGTATTTGTAATCATCATGCTAGAGCTCTTAATTCAACATCACAGACACCATCAAAGATGACTTTAGTATTAAGAGAGGCATTTTAGCAAGTAGTAAATGAGAAAATAAAATCTAGTTCACTGGAGGGTATTATGCTGAGTGAAGTAAGTCAGTCGGTGAAGGACAAACATTATATATATGTTCTCATTCATTTGGGGAATATAAATAATAGTGAAAGGGAATATAAGGGAAGGGAGAAGAAATGTGTGGGAAATATCAGAAAGGGAGACAGAACGTAAAGACTGCTAACTCTGGGAAACGAACTAGGGGTGGTGGAAGGGGAGAAGGGCGGGGGGTGGGAGTGAATGGGTGACGGGCACTGGGGGTTATTCTGTATGTTAGTAAATTGAACACCAATAAAAAATAAATTAAAAAAAATCTAGTTCAAACTGAAAATTGAACTTCATTTTCAAATGTTTTAATATAAGGAAGTAAGTTTACTGCTTTTTAAAAATATCTGGTCATTTTGTTTAATGAAAAATCCCTTTTCTTTATAATATACTAGACTTCAATAATCTTCACTTAACAGGAATAAGTACATAATGCCAGTATAATGTCTTGTTTTTCCTTTACATTTGAAAGATCTCCTCAGAAATGATAAAACTATACCAGGATAGATTTCTGCTGTTCTTCTCATTCTCAGAGAACATCGGAGGTTGAAAGTAAATTGAACAGGAAATGGTGAACATTGTGGTTTTCAGAGTGTATGTATGTCCCCTGAATCTAAATCTGGAAAAGAGACATTGAAGTTTGTATAACTCTTAATTCACATCTTATTGTTTAAAATTTTAAATGCAAAAAAATTTTTTTAGATGCAAATATAGAGCTTTATTTGTTGGGGCAATATGATAATTGGTAGTTTTTGATTATTCTTAATTTATTTACACTAATCCCATTAGTACAATGCTGATGGCCTGATTTGTTTCACCATAGGTATGTGTGTTCCTTACTTCTTCAAATATACAGAAGGAGTAAGGAGCACACATATATTAGGAATATATTAGCTTGTTAAAAAAGATTTTAAACAAATTTCCTTCTTAGTAAAATTCAGATGTATTTTAAATTCTTTGAAATCTTGTAGGCAACTCTTAAAACTATAGAAAATTGCAGCAAACCTTCTGAAGCTTTGACTATAAGAATAGAATATTTTAATAGTTTAACTGCATATGTTAAACTATAAGATATTTTAATGCCATTTCAAGAACCAGGGATAATCCATCAATACACTGAGTAAACCTCACTGTCAAAATCTTCTGCAACTGAGTATATTTCTATGTTTATTAAGGACCTGTATCATACGTGAAGATATTATAAATGACGTGGTCACTACTAACAAATACAGGCTAATTCAATGATCTTTATCAACTGAAGAAATAAAAGTATTATGAGACAACTAAGTTTAATCAAAGGGTAAGGCAGTATTTGAGGAGGGAGGGAAAAAAGAAGAGGTAAAGTGTTCCTTTTCCTAACCTAAGTTTCAATATTTTATCTGACAGTTTTGATTTTCAAGTGGGGAGATTAGTTCTTTATGGGACTTTTAACCTGCTTCCATGGGATAAATGGCATTGCTCTCAACTGTATATTTCTTAGAGCACCTCCAATACTCAGGAAGGAAGCACACCTTTTAACATGACCTCAATGGAGCATGTTAAGTCTTCTTCCTCAGGACTTACCTGACCCACATGTTCCGAATATCATCGTTGCATTTCCCCGTCACATCCTAAATCAGTGTAGTGGGTTGAATATTGGCCCACATAAATCCCTGGAACCATGAATTTTGCTAATGAAGGATCTTGAGGTAAAGAGATTATTTTTGGTGGTCCTATATCTAATGACTAGTGAGTGTCCTTGTGAGAGACATACGAAGGAGATTTGCCAGAAGGAAGAGGAGAAGGTGCTGTGGAAACCAGGAGAGTAGACTGGTGTGGTTATAGGCCAAGTAAACAGGACTGCCAACAGTTACTAGAAGCTGGAAGAGGCAAAGAGGGATTGTTCCCTAGACCCTCCACATTTTGGACTTCTGGCGTCCATGCTGTGAAATAGTAAATTCCTGTTGTTTTAAGCTACCCAGTTTATGGTACATTATAGCAGTCCTAGGAAACTAGTACAGTCTTTAAGCAACCCCAACAAACAATTTTACCAACTCTTCAGATAAAATGGACAAAGGGTTATTAAATGCCACCATTAGAATGCTGATGCTTTATCTCAAAGATAAAAAAATTAGCTCCAACAGAGCCTCCTGGTTTTACTAATCCAATCATTGTCAAACCATAGATTTCATGTTCCTGAAAGTACTATATGATTTTAAGTTATGATTTATCATAATTTTAAAATTATGATTTTATTTAACAATTAAAAATCTTCTAGAATGTGACAAAAAAGAGAAGCAAACAAGAAATATCATAAGATTCATATTTAGCTTTGGCATTACTAATGAGAATGGCTATTATTAGCAAACCATTTCCTTTACATCTGTATTTGCACATTCCTTTTGTGATTCAGATACACAGTAAGTACTAGAGTCAGGATCATCTCTTAGGTAATGTAGGAGATAGAGTCATTTTGATTTACTCATTGCCACACCGGCAGTTGCACAGCTAATTCACAAATGTATGTGTGTGTGTATATGTGTGTACATTACCTTTAGTTCTTATGTCCTAAATATCCAGCACCTGCTACCTCTCTATGCATATATATGTATTCTCTATGTTCCAAAGTCAAGTTGTGTATCTGATATAATTTCTATCATATTTAAGAGGGTCTGAGAAGTGATAAGAAAAGGAAGCATGTGCAAATTATATATATGTGGCTTTTCCTAAGGCACCACCAATCTTTACACTATTCAAACCTGGGAGAAAAAAGTGGCAATAGCATTGATCACATAGCCACCCCAGTATTATCCTGGCAATCACTCTATCTACCTTGTCTTCCACTGGGTGTGCACCATTACAATTACCTTACCCTGAGCCCCTGGCCCCCTCAGAGACTGGTGCAGCCTTTGTTTTTATTTTGTGATGAAAGGGATTCTGGCATTTTACTTATTACTGGAATCCTTTTACCATTTCTCTCAGGGATATGGTCTGGTATCTTGGAATTCTTAAAATGGACATGAAACAGGCCTCTATGGTACCTTTTTATGGGTATTTATCCCCTACTACAGTGGGAAGTCAGTGATATTTTCTCAAACTAAAGAGGCAAAGAGTTTGTCAGGGTCATTTGTTACAGTATAAACCAATCTTATGGTCATACAAAGGAAAGTATTTCTGAGTAAATTATATGAGATACAATAGAAGAATATAAATCTCCTAAATGTAGAGTAATATGCATGATTATGGCTATATGTAAGCCTTTCTGAATCCTTCAATTTTTGTATTCATAAGTAAACAATTCAAATTCCTTTATTTTTTGCAAACAATTCATACAGGACTTTAGGCCTTTTATTTTCAACACTGAACCACTGTCTTGAAATTATCTTGAATTCCAAATGAAAGAGGCCTAAATGGAAGGATTATTTTATACTCTGCATTATGAAAGTTAACAATGGAGAGTATACCGCATGTCAACTTGTTTTAATTGTATGAAGAATTTTCTTTAGAAGTGTTCTCAGTATCTAGTCTCAAGCCTTATAGTTACACTTGTTTTCTTTTCATTACATTTTTATTGTGTTCTCTAATTTTATTCTTCTAGAACATTTATAGTTTTCTCACATGAAATATATTGCCTTAGCTCTCCACGGCTGCAACAAGAGAATATATGAGTGTTAATAATGAATTGCCAATGGCTAATCTTAAGTCTTCCTTAGTTTGCAACAAGCATTGGATACCTGCCGGGAGGTGCATGTGGAAACGTGCTGCGATAAGAGCTCTGCTCCCAGTCCTTTCGGATATATACTAATTCCACTGTGTTGTGCGATTAAGGAAAGAAAAGACAGGTTTATGACTCAGAAAATTTAGGTGAGGCTTCTTTCCTCCTCTGCTTAAAAACAAGCAACAATGTCCATAAACATGACTCACTTGAAAACAATCACTCTACAATTTAGATTTTAGGAATATGCATTCCTGCAGCTACGAGGGAGACAAAACTCTGATGTCCCTTAGCTCGTATAAATCACTTGTGCATTTCTACAAATATTTACTGGCATGTATAAATAAAAAAAATAAATCACTGGATTGGTCAGCAAGGTGCAGTCACAACAGTAAGAAAAGATAACTAAACAGCAAACCAGTGGCATGGCTGAGCAGCTAGACTGGGAAGTAATAAAAGAAAAAGGGTACGGTAAGAAATCACCTACTGGAGCTAACAGAGAGCCATCCTACTCCATGTAAGGGGAAGCCATATGAACAGTGGTCCTGGGTGAGCATCTGTGACTAAATTCTGATCTCTAGGAAGAAAATTGCAAAGACTGCCTTCCTCATTTAACGGATCTTTAATACATGAATACAAACAGGTACCTATTCCTGGAACTCCTCCAAACTGGCCAAAGCACTTTTGGATTACCAAATATGTGGGAGATGGTGATGTACTTTAGACCTGTTCATCCAAATTTATGAAGGTAGAAAGAGCTAAGAAAAATACTGAGAAAAGCAAGGGCATCTCAGAAAAACAAGCCCATTTTAGCTCTAATATATTACATGTATTAGATATGCACTGACCTCTCATTAAAAGGCCAAAAACTAACACCGTGAGCTAATGGCTTAATAATTGAGTGTCAGTAAGGATAGGACTTTTTCAGCAGGCTATGTAAGATTAAACAAAAACAAGAATAAATAATATTTCCCATTGTATAGTATATAGGTGAAGATTTCACATTCAGCATAATTCAGAAAAGCTATTTTTATTTTTAGATCTTTGTGGGGAACTGGGAATGCTTTGAAAATAGATGCCTGATAATTTCAAGGTTGACATCCCAGAGAAAAAAATGTTTTCCCACAAAACTTACATAGTGCTGTAGCAAACACACAGTTTGTGTTCAGACAGGTAAAGCACACACTCTTGATTATATTATAACTTTTCTTGATGTGGCTATTGTTTAAGGAATTTAGAAAGGACAGATGATACAGGTGGAAAGAATAAGGTATAAAAGTAAATAGTGTTGCCTGAGTTTTTTAGTTTTGTCTTAAGATCATTTCCTCCCTCTATGCCTTTCTCCTTCAGCTCCTCTGCCCCTCCTTTCCTTGTTTTCGATTAGGTCTACATCTCCATTCAGTTATTTGAACCTGGAATGCCTTAATTAAATTTTGAGCTGGGTCCTACTATTGAAGAATCAAGTTGCTCGGTTGCTCTATAAATGATTAAAAGATGACTTGTCCAGAGCAACATGGTTCAGAAGATTGAATCTGAAGAGAATAGCAAATGCTGTGCTTCTCATGTCACTTTCTATCACTGAAGTATGTGCAGTAGATGCTTCATTACTAACATTCTCTTCTCTTTATCATTGATGAAGTTGAGCAGCATTAGCCAAGCATGACATATTAGCTGTTTTTAAACAAACACATCAATCTTGTGTTTTCATGTTCTTAGTTCATTATTGGAGTGATGGAGTAAAATTGTGGCTACTTTGTGGGGATAGGATTCAAATGAGAACTAAAATCTGGGTGAATGACATTTTGTTGCTGCAATTATTTTTGGAGAATAAACAATTACAGAATAGGGAGAGCTAGAGTTCCTAGTTAAAATAAAAGTACTCATGACTCTAAATATGGTATAAATAAAATTTTATTAGTTAC
Organism: Canis lupus dingo; assembly: GCF_003254725.2. NCBI lineage: Eukaryota > Metazoa > Chordata > Mammalia > Carnivora > Canidae > Canis > Canis lupus. The sequence continues at coordinate 4,998,066 of NC_064245.1, forward strand.
AACTCTGGATACTGAATTATTATTTTCACCCTATTTCTTTTCAAAGTTGTTGTTTTTTTCTTAATGTTTTTAAAATAATTTATGTACATATAACTATTGAAAAAACATGCTAGGAATACAGAGAATTCAAAAAGATTGAAGATAAAGATTATTCATTATTTTATAATTTAGAGATATAATTGTTATAATTCTGCAAATACTCCCTTCAGCATCTCACTTATAATTTTAATAGATGTCATAATGTATATATAACTTAGCTTTTTCTTACCTTTGGTTTTTGTTTTGTAGTATGTATGTATTTTTACTGCTATTAAAAACTCAAAAAACTCAATTTATACACTTGCATGGTACTTCAAAATGTATCTGCAATTAGCTCACATTATTCTATATTTTGAGCATTTGGTTAATCTCAATTTTAGTTATTATGAGAAGAATAATAATTATCATCATGAATATATATATATATTTCTGGTTACTTTAAGTTAAAAGCATTTTCTTGTCTCTTCATATATTATGTTAAATTTTTACACATACACATGCAATAGAACTCTCCCAGAAGCAATGCTCATTATCTACTGCATATACCTGAATTTGAAACTGTCACTAAAAAATAAAACAGAAAAGAAAAGGAAAAAAAAAAAAAAAAACCTTTGCCAACTTGATTGAGCACAAATATATCACATTTGAATACATACACTTTGTTTATTAAGCTTTTACTAATCCTTCTTTCAATTAGATTTACTTCTCCCTTTTATTTTTACAATGTACCATGTTTTAATTAAATTTGGGGCTGAATTCTATTGACAAATCAGAGGTGCTGCATATATCATTGTCATGTTGTGTGTGTGTGTGTGTGTGTGTGTATGATACTGTAAAGCAATAAAAGAGATGTAATATGAACACATAAAGGGGAAAACCAAGTTTTAAACTTTATTCTCATGGTCATCACATAGATAACACAAGAGTTTCATGTATGGCTAAAATAGAGGCTGGCCAAAATTCTTTAATGAGATGCATTCCATAAAATTGGCATTTCTAGATTTTCAAGTAGTTCCTTTTCTATAAACTGATTAAGTCCTCTGAAGATATCTTTAAATAGAATTATTGTTACAAAAATTCACTATGTAATTTTACATGAACTTCCCAAAGGAATGCAAATTCTGATGGTATCTGTCAAGTTGGTGTGACCATAACATAAACTTGAAATGAAGCGTATATCCAGGAAGTCATGAAAGAGGAATAAGAAAGGCAAGATGAAAGAATTAAGACAAAGCTTAATCAAATAAAGTTTGCAATTATAGCTCAGGGCACCAAAAGTATACTTAAATGAGATTAGTGAAGCGCTGCCAGGGTTTAAAGATATACAGAGACTGGGAGAGGTTCCAGGAGATGGGCAACAAACCAAATCAAATAACCAGAAAACAAAGTGACTGGTGAGCTTCTAGTCAATATATGGGAAGAGTTTAGAAGATATTGTCAAAAGGATGCTTTAGGAGAAGATGAAAAATTAATCAGTAATAACCAGGATCCACGTGAATAGGCAAAGAACAAGATGTTTAAGAATAATTGAATCAATATCTTATACAATTGATGTATTATTAGATTGGAAATGTGGTAAAAAATATGTCTCAATGTTAGTCAAGAGTTTGAAACAACTTCTTATAAAATCTTATAAAATGTTTATGGACAGTTTGGAGAACTACATACAGATTATACAAAAATTAAATTACTGTGTATTGCATTCCTACTATACGTAGCGTACTTTATTTTTTTAAGAATTTATTTATTTGAGAGAGAGAAAGAGAGAGAAGAGACCATGAGCTGGGGGGTTACTGGGTGGGTGGTGGGAGAGAGAGAAGCAGGTTCCTCATTGAGCAAGGAGTCCAACATGGGACTTGATCCCAGGACCCTGGGATCATGACCAAAGCCAAAGGTAGATACTTAACCGATTGAGTCACCCAGGTGCACAATGTAGGGTACTTTAAGGCAGTATAGAATGTATGTTAGGCATATCTAAAGGAAAACCATGTTTTAAACTTTATTCTGAAAAACATGCAAAAACAAGTTAATAAGTATCAATTTGAAGGACAATTTATAATTAAGAGCCTTATGAAACATTCTCATAATTAACATTTTGTCAGTGATTTGCACTGCAACATGTTAGGCAGATAAATATTGGTTGATTAAAGTATTAAAACACTTTGAGAGTATGGTCATAAATTATGCTAATTATGTGCAAGTGGGAAGGATATTCATTTATTGGTTGAAAACTTATGAACTAAAAGACAATGATAGGCTAAACAGATGGTTAGCACTAAAATGATGATATTTAAAATTTAATTATATTAATTTGTTAAACAATAAATGTCCGTTGCTATCTGGTTGGCCTAGATTGGTCTTACTTGGCTTAATTCACTAAATTTTTAAATTTTTTAAAAAACTTGTCTTAAGCTAATATTCTAGAAGCTAATCCCCCAAAACAGATTTCTCCATATTATCTTGAGCATCTTGAGTATAATATTTCTTTCATTTGACTTATAAGTTAATTGTAAAGAAATTGACACCTTCGTAATGATTTATTGCAGAACCTGTCATATTTGTCCATTTATGAAAGTCAGTTTTCTGCATAAGTACAATTTTATAGTGCTTTTGCTATGTTTTTATATTTCTTTTATTTTTTATTTATTTATTTATTTTTATATTTCTTTTAAAGTTTCTTGTTCGGTTAATTGTATTTTTCATTAATATTATGAATGAGATTATTCCCCCATTGTATTTCATAATTGATTTTTATTACAATACAGGAAAGTATATTGGGTTTTGCATCTTATCCAGTTGGCTAATTTTCTAATTAGTCCAAATACATTTTGATTGTCTTAGATTTTAAAGGTTTAATTCTATATACAAGATAAAGCTCAACAATGTCCTACAATGAAATCTAATATAGAAGTTGGCAGAGCTGTGGCTTATGTATAACAGCAATCATGAAAATGATTGTATTGCATTAGTCACAACTCATTTATTAGGAATTTTTAAGTGCCTCACACTTTCTAAGGATTGGTGATACATCAGTGAATAGACAAAAATCTCTCCCCTCATAGACCTTATATGTTAGTAAAAATGGAAAATCCAAATCCACATTCTGAATGGGAATAAAAAGCATTGGAAGGTTTTGAGTAGAAGAGAGACATGATCTGACTTCTTTTTAAGGTCCACTTTAACACACTGGCTCTATAAGGAGAATAGACTGTAGTGAATAAGGTTTGAAACAAACCAGGTAGGAGATTGTTGCAATGGTCTGGGTGACAGATGAGGAAGGCATCAATCACAATGAGATATTCCATTTTTCACCATTAAACCACAGAGGGAAATTGCTGTAGATTAATTTATTTGAAGAGCTGATGAGATTTATTGGTAAAGTAGATATGGGATGTCAAAAAATTGATGAAGAGATTTGATATAAATTTGAGTCTGATATTATAAATAAAAGCTGACCATTGTTAGTTGGATTTTAAGAAATCTCTAGTATGAAGGAAATGGTAACACTGGGCTAAACTCATTCTTATCCACGATACTGCATTCATTTTTGGGTATCAAAATTTAAATGGATTATACACTAACTGAAATTTGTTCAGAGATAGGTCTCCATGTTGGTCAAAGGCACTGGAATCATATAATATGAAGCACAGTTTGAGGAGCAGCTGATGTTTGACCTAATGACTAGAAGGTGACAAATAATAGCTTTTCAAATACACTGTGTCATGTGGAAGAAAATTAAAGCTTTTTAGAATGCACTCCACAGGACAGAAAGAGTATCTGATGAGTGGAAGTTAGAGAAACACAGGTTTTACTCATTATACATCTGAATTGTTAATTTCATGCCTGGCCTGAAGTGTAACTGTCTGTCCTGGAACATGGAATTCTCTTTAAGTCGTTCAAGCTCAGTTTACATGACAGCTTGAGAGAGATATGAAAGGATTTCAGTGAGAACTGAGTGACTTTCCCAATCTGAGGGTATTGGTTATTATACAAAATTGCTTGATTATTGCATTTGGTATATAGACTCCTTACTGCAGGTATGAGGACATAAATATATAGGGATGTTTTGAAAATTAGTTATCTTGACAAATTCAAGATATGGTAATCATTCTAAATGACTTTTTTCTTCAAAAAATAGAATTAGTAGTGAAATTGCCCCGGGTAATATTTGTTATGCTTTGCTGCAAATATTTGTGCTGTTTCTTCCCCTCTCCCAATATATGGAATCTTATCTAAAGTAAATTTCTTTGTAATGTTTTTATGTGAAAAAATACTTTGTCTACAAACAAGCACAGTAATGATAATTCCTAGTATGTTTACTTTATTTTAACTTGATTTGGAAAAAAAAAACCAAAGGCCTAGAGATATTTTTTCTCTTTCACTTTTTTACTGGTTGGATTCAACTACACTATTCACTAGATTCATTAGTTATAGTAATTATCTAAGGCAAAAAAATTTGCAAATCAACTTTTAAATTTTTTAAACTCTAAAATAGCCTATCTAACTTTGAAGTTAAAAGTTTTTATCAAGCTTGCATAAATATTAACACTTAGCCTTATCAAATTAATATATCATTATTTGAATGTTAATGTGATAATTTGATATTTCTGGATGACCATTATATTTTGGAAATAATATACCTTTATTTCTGAAAATAAGATAAAGGCTGCATCCATGTAGGAAATTCATAGTTTTAGTGGGTTTATCATGAATAGTTTAAATATTTTTAAGTTGCCAACTCAGTCATCCTCCGATTCTGGAAATCTATAGTTTGACTTAATCTAAAGGTACATATACGGCTAATGATCAGGCAAAATATCTGACTGAAGCACTACTGACCTCAAGGACTCTCCTGTTTTGCTTAGCTTAGTGCCCCTGCCTGAGGTGTTAAAAGGTTTCAGCCTCCAAGCATTGCTCCCTTCAGCTCTCTATCATTGATATGCCCTCCTTGGGGGATATGATAAAATGTAGGTTTACCGGCTATTTACATTTGAAGACGTGGTATCTCACAGAGAATAACTGATGGATGATGATTTTAATTTGCTGAAGGAGAAGGAAGGCAACATGTGTTGTGAACCAGATTCACAAGGATTGAGGGAGAGAGAGAGAGATGGATGAAAGGTGAGAATCTGGAGAAACAATGAGGTAAATGGAAATTCTGACTATCTCTGTGGTGTGTTGATTCACTGTGAGGGTGAAGATTATTGGTAATGGGAATCCAAATCTAATCTAATCTGATTTCATCTAATTGCCATTTGTCCTGGAAAGCAGAGAGAGCTATGAAGTGATACATTCTCAGAGAAGAGGGAATGATTCTTTAGGGTTATTATGTAGAAAAGGCAAGGTCATGGCAATGTTCACAGGTGATAAGTCACACGTTATGAAAATGCAGTGCTCGTTTCGAAGAAAGGCTCATCTCCACCTTTACATATACTTGTTTTTTTAGGTCAATTAATGCAACATTAGTTAAATCTCTTCTTGTACTGGAATTAGGGAGGCCTCCTTTTCTGCTTTCATAGGTGAAGGCTGAGGCTCTCCAGTTTAGAAGGCATGGAAGAGAATAGATTGGGGCTTGAGAGGAGGACTGGAAGGAAGGAGGAGCTCTCTGTATTGTGGACAAGAAACGCTGGCCTGACATACTAAAATGTTTCAGTAAAAGGAGAGGGCATTGAAAAGAGAAAGATGGAATTTATAACTGCCATGTCCTAATATCTAGTGTCCTTGTAAAAGATTTAAAAAATATTTCAGTGTGATAAAGTTATACAACTTCTGTTGTTACTATCTTTTATATATTGTTCTTTTGAAATCCATGGTATTTTTAAACCCATAAAGGAGGATTGATCCACAGAAGGCTAAGAAATGGACATTAATCTCTCCTTATTTTCTGATCTTTTTCTGGGGGATTATTTCATTGACCTCCTTGCAATTTGTTTTTAATTGGCATTTTTATTGATATGATTGTAGGTTATATTAGTTTTAAGGAATAATGCAAAGAGATCCTGTGAACCTTGTACTCAGTTTAGCTCAATTACAACATTTTGCAAAATTGTAGTACAATATCAGTAACAGGGTGTTAACATCAATACAATCCCCTCATTTATCTATCTCTCTCTAGCTTTACTTGAGCTTATTTGTGTATTTAAATTATTTGCGATTCTATCTTATGTATAGATGTGTGTACCCACTGTCACAGTCAAGAAACTGAAGTTTTATCACAAGGCTTCTTTCTGTTGCTCTTTTATAACTACATTCATCTCCTTCCATCCCTCAACCTGTCTCTGGTCTGAACGCTGAAACTATTAATATATTCTCCATTTCAAATATTTTGTCATTTCAAAATATTATGTAAATGGAATCATATAATACATTTTCAGATTGTCTTTTTTCACTTAAAATAATCTCTAGAGATTCTTTGAAGTTATTGCATAAATCAAATGTTTGTTCCTTTTTATTGCTGAGTAGCGTTCTATATTATGGATGTACCAGAGATGCTTTAACCAATATACTCATTGAAAGATATCTGAGCTGTTTATAGTTTGGGGCTATTACAAATAAAGCTGCTATGAATATTCTGGTTCAATTTTTTGCATAATACAGAATTTCATTTCTTAGAAATAAATGTTAAAGAGAGTAAAATTGGTAGGCCATATGATAATTGGATGTTTAATTTTTTAGGAAACTGCTTAACTGCTTTTCAGACTGGCTATACCATTTTGCATTCTTATCAATAATGTAGAGCAAACCAGTTTCTCTGCATCCTCAATGATGCTTAGTTTTGTCAATATTTCTTATATCCATTCTAATCCATGTGTAGTGATAGCTCACTATAGTTTTAATTTAGTGATGGCTAATAATGCTATTTACTGATGGCTCATAATGCTAAACATCTTTCCATGTGCTTATTTGCCTTCAATGTATCCTCTTCAATGAAATGTATGTTCATATCTTTTGCCCTTCTTATTGAATTACTATTGGGTTTTGAGAGTTCTTTACATATTCTAAATACCAGTCTTTTGTGAGATATGTAGTTGAAAAATTTTCTTCCAATCTGCAGCTTGTCATTTCATGTTATGAGCCTTTGCAGGGCAAAAGACTTTAACTTTGACTGGATTCAATGTGTCAGTTTTTCATCTTATGGCTCATGCTTTTCCTGTCAAGCCTAAAAATATTTTGCTTAAAAAATCCTGAAGGCTTTCCTTCTTTTCTCTAAGTTTATGATTTTAAGTTTTACATTTAAGTTCATGATCCACTTTTAGTTATTTTAAAATGAGCTGTGAAGTTGAAGTCCATTTTTTTACCTCTGGTTGCCCAGTTGTACTTAGCACCATTGGTTGAAAAAGCAGTCTTTCACTGATTTTTTTTTAATCCTCCTACAAAATCAGTTGAGCATATTTGTGTGGGCCTATTATGGGTTTTCTATTTCAGTATGTGGGCCTATGTGTTTATTTCTCCGTTAGAAGCACAATGTCTTGATTACTGTAGATACAGTAGACTTCAAATATCAAATAAAGTGATTCCTCCATTTATTCTTATTTCAAGATGATCAGACCTATTCTAGAGCTCATAACTTTCCGTGTAAATTTTAGAATTGTGTGTGTCTATAAGAATCTCTGTTGGGACTTTTATAGAGACTGTATTAAATCCATTAGTTCATTTGGGGAGCATTTTTATTATGTTGAGTCTCCCAATCCATGAACTTTGAATGTTTATCCATTTATTTAGGTTTTATTTGATTTCTTCCAACAGAATTTTGTAATTTTAATGTACATGTCCTGTATATATTTTGTCAAATATATTTCTAAGTTTTTCATCATGTTTGGAGTAATTTTAAGTGGTATTTGTGCTCTTAATTATTGTTTTCCTCATGTTCATTGCTAGTATATGGAAATGCTATTAATTTCTCAGATTTTAATTTTATATCCTGTGATCATATTAATTCTACCTCTAAAACTATTACCGTAGATTACTTGTGATTTTTTACAATCATGCTATCTATAACTATGAAGATAGACTTATTTTTTCCTGTCTAATCTGTAGGTCTTTTATGTCTTTTTCTTGCCTTACTGCAGGAATTACATCTTAGTATTACATTGAATGGGAATGCTGAGAGTCAACATTTTGCCTTTTTTCCCAATTTCATGGGGACAGCATTTTGACTCTCACCATTAAGTATAATTAAGTTAGTTTTAATGTCTTTACCAAGTTGAGTATTTAGCATTAATGTTAGGTTGCTATTATACAGTCTTTACCCTTAGATAAGAATTCAGTTCTCTGATTTCATCTTTTGAGATTTCAGTCTCTGGCAGTGAGTGGAGCCTTCTTCCTGTCCTGACCACCAAGCCACTGTGCATGCTCTGGGAATGTTATTGCCTTTAGTCTTCCAATTAAGGTCTCTGAGAGTACCTAAGAATAGAAGGGAAACCTTTCAAAACTACAAAAAGGTGTAGGGCTGTTTTTAATGTGCCTATTTGTAATAAAGATTTTTTGTTAGCAGGAACCTACCACATGTTTGTTTATAGCACACTTCTTCATTCTGGGGATGAAAAAAAGTCCTCACCTATCTCTAACCACTGTAGGTTACCCAAATTTATCAAAAAAATTTTTTGGTTGAACAACAGCATAGGTTTGGTCACTTAATATGAGGCCTTGCAGAGATGGTGCTATAAATTACTTGTCATATGATATATCATCAATTTAAACTCTTGTTAAGAGCCAGAGGAAGGGGAGGAGTGGCATCCAAACACAGGAGCAAGTAAGAGCCAATTTCCCTGTGTAAACTGGTAACAACTTTTTTGGACAGAAGGAAGATTCCTTGCCATAATAAGACAGTGTCTTTGAAGTTCCCTTAGAGTCTTGTGTGTGATTGGAGCAGCAAAAAAAAAAAAACAAAAAAAACAAACCACGTTGGGTGAGTATGTGTCTAAACATGTTCTATAGCAAGTTGGTCTGTGTGTGCCACAATAAAGACAAAAGGAAGGAGCATGGAGGGCAGGTGTGCTGACTGAATGATTCATTTTACTTCCTAAAAGTCCTAAGGCATGAAATACATCTTGCATCTCCTGTAAGCTTACCTACTCTTCTATTGCCTTCAAAAGGGATGTGTAGAATCACAGTGCTCTACTAAAAATAAGATAGGATGCTTCTGACTAGATCTGTAGCTATTTTAGGCCAAATTACCTTAGTATTTAGCCTAAGAAATTCTTCTCTACACTAAGGCCAAGACATTTAGTAGAAAACTTTAGTCATTTCAAAGACTCAACGTCTTTTCACAAGCAAACTAAAAATAATTATTTTTTACCATTCATCCAACAAATATGTAATGAGTACACATTATATGTAAGGCTTTATGGTTGAGCAAAACAGAACTATTAGACAACTTTATCATTATCTTTAAAAACAAATAAATAGCAAACAAACCAAAACAAGCAAACAAAACCCCTTCAATTCCAAATAGTGTCTCTTCAAAGAAAAAAAATTGTCACTATTGAGTATATTTGAAAAAAAAAAAAAACCTAACCAAAAAAACCTCTGACTGAGCAATTTAGAAGTTTGACTGAACTTTTTTTTTCTGAGTAAACTATTTCTATTTACATCACTGTGAATATCCATATGATTTCAGCTCATCCTTGAATTTATCTAGTGTCTTGAAATTCACTAGAATGAACCTGACCAATGACCATGGTTAAAAAAGAAGTCTGATGGCAACTTCTTAGAATAGAACCATTTACTTAACAACTTCCTTCCTTCCACTAATCTATTTCTATCTGGTCCATGGCCACATATAGTTTCTGCTTTCTTTCTTTGACTCCTTCATCTTGAGTTTTGGAACAAATGCAGTATATTTATATCTTTCTCAGATTGTCAGCATTATTTTCAACATTTCAGTTGATAAAGTATTTATGAGTTTGCTTTATTTATTTATTTATTTATTTATTTATTTAAACCAATTTTGTTATGCTTTTGTAGCCCAAAGTTCATAAGACACATCAGCCAAGAGATATAAATGAGGTCACATTAACATTAAAATGGAAATTCCACTTATGTACTATCTTCTTCCTGCACAACAACAGGATTTCATCCCCTGAAAATTCTCCCTGGTATTGTTGAGACTCTTCAGGGAGTGATTCATGTTTGTTCAGTACTGACCTTACACAGCACAGTATTATTGTTTTACCCCCCATGTCTCCACTGTTGATTGACCATATCAACTTGTCATTCATCATTCTGCTGTGATTGTCCTGATCATGATATCTCAGTGCAGCCCAAACAAGACAGACTTCAAAAGGCACTACTTTTCTTGCAGTCATTAAATGACCTTCGTGAAGAAACCAGACTCAAGAGGCCACATCCTGTATGATTCAATTAATATGATATTCTAGAAAAGGCAAAACTATGAGTACAAAGAACAGATCAATATTTGCCAGGGGCTCTTGGTAAGGAAAAGGGTTGACTACAAAAGAGGCAGGAAGGAGGTTATGGAACTCTACCCCGATTACAGTCATGGATACTCAATTTTATGCATTTGTCAAAACTCACAGATCTATATATTTACTGTATAGAAATTTTACCTCAACTAAAAAAATATCCCTCATGAAAACATTTTCTTTAACTTCTGTCTACCTCTATATTAGAATACAAACCACCACTGTGGCTGAGTTGGATATTTGGGGAAGGGTACAAATTATAGTATTTTTCTTACACTTTTGGCTTCATTTATGTACCTTGTTCCTCTCTCTTCATCCAAAACAGACTTGGGCAGCCCAGGTGGCTCAGCGGTTTAGCGCCACCTTCATCCCAGGGCCTGATCCTGGAGACCCGGGATCGGGTCCCACGTCAGGCTCCTTGCATGGAGCCTGCTTCTCCCTCTGCTTGTGTCTCTGCCTCTCTCTCTCTCTCATGAATAAATAAATAAAATCTTAAAAAAACAAAAAACAGAAGACTTGACATAAATTTATTCATAACAATAGACTCCTTGGTCCAATGACTCTCACTCTATACAAAATAAAAACAAATATTTAAATTTTCTTAAATTTAATTGAAAACAACCTAAGCTTCACAGCAAAATTGTTATTTAACAAAATTAAACTTAAATTGGTAGTTTGTATAATACTTTTGTTTAAGGCCCATTTGATTGACTTGCGTATGGCATTTTGTAGCAGGAATTTGCAACAGATGGATATTCCAACAACTAAACAAGTCTGTATTCCAGGATAACATTTCTGCCCTCTTGATCTTACAGTCTCTGCTTTGAAACACCTCCCAGGAGGTATTCTTTTCATATTTGTGGAATTATGAACATTAATGTAATCTTATAAATAATAGAAATCTTTCTCTTTTAAATTCACTTACTCTTTTTTTCTCCTAGAATTTTAAATAGTTATTTCTTTCAATTAAAAAAACTTTCAAATATTTTCAAATATGTTAAACAAACAAGATGTCTTTCTTGAATACTTTTTCCTTCAGCCTGGAGACCTCCCTCATATGATTTTTATGCCCCTATAAGTAGCTTGATTTTCATTTCTTACCTAGTTTATTATCATTGCTACTTTTATTAATAGTTGTATTAATTTATTTATTTTTCATATTTTCTTAAATCTTATTACTCAGATTTCTTCAATCTTAAGTCTTACTTACTGAAAACACTTCTTTAAGAGATCTGACTAGAAGAGATCAGAGTTCATTGCAGATATTACATTTCTATTCATGTAACTTAAGATAGAAATGGCTTGCTTGCCTATTTATTTATTTATTTATTTATTTATTTATTTATTTGATTCTGATTTAATTTTCTCTTCTATTTCAGCTTCATTTTATTGAGAAATTTAATCAATATATATTCAAGAATATCATTTAATTGACTGGATAAAGTATTGTCTTAAGGCACAGGATGAAAGACAATACCCTCAAGATCAGTGTGATCCATTAATTGGAAACCTCTGCGTATAGTTGTTAAATCAGAAACAAATTCATCTAATTGTGAAATCATTCAACTCTTATTTCTCTCTCTTATTCATAAGGATATCATGAGAAACTTCTATATTTCTTACTGAAATCTGAATATTTCTTGTCTATTGCATTTTTCTGATTTTCCAGTCTAGTAAGCTTGTCAAAAAAAGAAAATGGATTTAGTCTAACAAGGCTTTTTCTTAGCAATCCATAGTACTAATCACTGCTTTCTCTTTTAATTGCTTGTGACCCATTCTTTTAACTATTAATGCTAAATTTTTGCCTAAGTTGATGTGAAATGATCAGATTTTCAAAATATAAATATTTTTCTTTTTGAAAATCAATATCGAAATTTTTCTATCTCTAGTCTCATGGACACCTATCTGTTTTCAATTTGCCTTGATGTGTTTTTCCTTTTTCAAAGAATTTTCCACAGTGAAAACAAGGATAATAAGAAAATGAACATTTTTTCACTAGTCTACTAAAGTCCTACCAAGTAATTCATAAACATTAACAAGAAAATGACAAATGCCTAATGAAAAACATATGCAAATAGTGGACACCTCTTAAATAAAATACTAATAAATGTTTTTAAATGAGTATAAAAATCACATATTTAAATAGTAAGAAAGTTCATTTCTTGAAAAAATTTTGAAATGTATACTTTAGGTCAGTGGAATAGAGAGGAACTGAGATGGCTGTTTTAACTCACTTAGCCCAGCATCTCTGAGAAGTGTATGTAATTCAGCTAAAATTCCAGTAATGGGAAGGAAGCAAACACATGGGGATTCAGGGGGAGAATGGCAACAGAGGGAAATAGTTTAAAGGCTTTACGACAAGAGATCAAATGAAGACCTATGTGGTTGATACACAGTGAATGATGGGAGAGGCAGATAGGGACAAAATCAGAGAGACAGACAGGATCATATAGTATGGACTCTGCAGTGATGAAGAACAGAGGGTTCAGTAGGAGTACAAATAGCTAGGGAGTGTTATAATTTGCCTTATCCTTTGAAGAATCATCACTTTTACTGCTACAATGAGCATTAACTTTAATAGCCAAGTGTGGAAATGGGGAGAATAGTAGTATGCTTATGTAGTAATCAGGGTAGGAGAAAATGATGTCTTAAACTATTATGCAAACGTTGGAGATAGTGATAAATGCCCAGATAAGGCTGTTTTGAAGGTAGAACAGCTCTTTTCTGACGGACTGGGTGTGGACTGTGACGTAATCAAAAGAAGTGAAGCCATACTCCAAGATTTATGCTGAGCAACTGGGTAGATGATGGGAACATTAACTGAGAAAGGAAGATTGAGGAAATGCTGGATCAATCTTTCATGTCTGCTTGGTTTTAGCTTTTTGTTTTTGAATGATCCCTTTTGTGTAGCAGCCTATTTTTGTTTTAGAAAGAAATATTTTTTTATCATTCTGAAGTATTAATGGTAGTGCCTTTAAAGTTCTCTTCTGTTTCTACTAGTAACTTGATTTTTCTGGTCTTCATTCTGTACTGTGTTGTTATTTAGTACTCTTCTGACTCAAATGTTTAGTGATTACTGATTGTAGGATCTTCTATGTAATATTGAGATTCTCTTTTGACCTGTCTCTGAATTATGCCAGCAGTGATTATGACTGAGGAAGGATCCTGCTTGGGGTAAGGTGAATCAACAGCTGGTCTTCTAGAATTGAGGGCTCTTGGACTTTTTGAACAATATGGGACACTGCCCTGAATTGTGTTACAATTGTCTATACTCAACACTACTGTCTTGAGCAGTTACTTCTGCTTACTACTTGATTTAATCACCTTAGGTTTTGTTTTTATTCCCAATAATATTAGTTGCTTTCCCTGAGTCTGGCATAACTCACTGGGCTAAGAGGCACTATATAACCTCAGCTTTCTATCTGTTGTAACTTCAGCAAAAAATGTGGGCCTTCTATTGGATCTGTTATAGAGCACATTGTTTTTTAGATACAAAACCAAAAACAACAAAAAACAAAGATTTAAAGTTGCATGGTCTCCATCTATCCTCTAGAACATGCCATTAGGTCTTCTGTCTAAATTATTGATTGTAGCTGGAGTTCTGGCTAAGATACTAAGATTTCTCTAGTTAATCATCAAAAATCTGTGCTGATATTTTTGTCATCCTTCACTCTAGTCTTACAGTTGAAGCTCAGAACATATAAGTGTGGGCAATCTGTTCTGATTTCTAAGCACTGACTTATATTTCCCTTTATTTGGTTATCTGGAGGTTCTTAGAGGAGGAGAGGAAGACCGAGTTATAATACTTGGTCCCCTGACCAATTTTATAGGGATGGTAGCTGTTGTGTTTAAAAATCTCAGGCTTAGATGTGTTTCTATTTTCACTTTTTAAAATATGCAATCCCTCACATTATTTTATGGGATAAATTATAACATAATTGTTCTTGAGAGTTTTTAGGTCACTCTGGGAAACTTTCTAGAGTCTCATTACAAAATTATTTCTGTGGTTACTCCCACTTTTTTACAAAATAAAAAAGTCTGTATCTTATAAGATTTAATAATTTTGTTAAAGATTTTTATATTCATTTATTTGACAGAGAGAGAGCACAAGCAGGAGGAGGAGTAGGCAGAGAGAGGGAGAAGCAGGCTACCCTCCTGGAGTAGGGAGCCCTACATGGGGCTTGATCCCAAGACCCTGGGATCACAACCTGAGCTGAAGGCAGATGCTTAACTGCCGGAGCCACCCATGCACCCCTAAAAATTAGTAATTTTTAAGTGTAAAATATATACCGATTACAAAACTCTTGAAGAATGTATAAATATATAGATAAAAATAATCCACCATATCAATACATAGAAAATCAAAAGTATAAGAATTTCTAATAAGCCAGTCACTCTCTCCCTTCTTTCTTTTGTTTTCTTTATAGAATAAAAATGTTAATTTGTTTCAGAATTAAATTAAAATGTTAGCAAATAGACAAGATTTTCTTGGGAGTCCTATCATATTAATATTTTATTTTATGTCTGTTACATTGTCTGTGAGCATATTCAGTTTTTACAGATTTAAAATACCATTATTGTTAGGAGTTTACACTTTACATACCCAATTAAAATTAATACCTTCTGAAATAATCCACTTTGTGTTACTTTTGTCTTCCTCTACCCTATATCTTTTCTCCAGAAAATTCTGATGAATATTATACCTCTAATTTTTCAAATTTTCTTAATATTACAAATACAGAAATATATGTATATATGTTTCTCTACAATTTACTTTTTTCTTTTACAAAATATATCTCACACTGCTTCATTATTGGTGTATAGAAATGCAACAGATTTCTGTGTATTGATTTTGTATCCTGCAACCTCACTGAATTTGTCAGTTCTAGCAGTTTTTTGGTGGAGTCTTTGGGGTTTTCTATATGTAGTATCATATCATATAGTATCATTTCAAAAGAAATTAATAAAACAATTCCATTTACAACTGAACTAAAAACCCATCATATATTTAGGAAAAAAACTAACCAAAGAGGTGAAAGACTAGTGCTCTGAAAACCATAAAATGCTGATGAAAGAAATTGGACTCAAAGGAAAGGCAAGACATGCCATGCTCATGGATTGGAAAAACAATTATTGTTAAAATATCTATACTACCCAAGGCAATCTACACATTTAATGTAATCCTTATCAAAATACCACCATCATTTTTCACAGAGCTAGAACAAACAATCCTAAAATCTGTATGGAACCACAAAAGACTCTGAATAGCCAAAGCCATCTTGAAAAAGAAAAGCAAAGCTGGAAGTATCACAATTCCAGAATTTAAGTTATATTACAAAGCTATAATAATCAAAACTGTATAGTATTGGCACAAAAATAGAAACATACATCAATGGGACAGAATAGAAAACCCAGAAATAAACTCACAATTACATGGTTCATTAATCTTTGACAAAGCAGGAAAGGATATCCAATTGGAAGAAGACAGTCTCTTCAACAAACAGTATTGGGAAAAGTGGACAGCCACAAGCAAAACAAGGATATGAAAACTTTCTTACACCATACACAAAAATAAATTCAAAATGGATTAAAGACCTAACTGTGAGAACTGAAATTATAAATATCCTAGAAGAGAACACAGGCAGTAACTTCCCTGCATTGGCTGTAGCAATTTTCTTCTAGATAGGTTTTCTGAGGCAAGGGAAACAAAAGCAAAAATAAACAATTGAGACTTATATCAAAATAAAAAGCTTCTGCACAGTGAAAGAATTAACAAAATTAAATTGCAAACTATGGAATGGGAGAAGTCATTTGCAAAGGACATATCTGATAAAAGGTTATATCCAAAATATATAAAGAACCTACAAAACTCACCCCCCCAAATAAATAATCCAATTTAAAAATGGACAGAAGAGATAGTATTTCTTCTAAGAGGACATTCAGATGGCCAACAGACCCAAGATAAAATGTTCAACATCACTGATCATCAGGGCAATGCACATCAAAACTGACGAGGTATTACCTCACACCTGTCTGAATGGCAAAACAAAAAAATACAAGATACAACAGGTGTTGGTAAGAGTGTATAGAAAAAAGAACCCTTATGGACTGCTAGAAAGAATGCAAATTGCTACAGCCAGTGTGGAAAACAATATGGAGGTTCCTCAAAGAGTTAAAAATAGAGCTACCCTAGGATGTATACCTGAACTACTGGGTATTTACCCAAAGACTACAAAAACACTAATTCCAAGGGATACTTGAACTTCTACAGTTATTGCAGCATTATTTACAACAGCTAAATTATGGAGGCAGCCTAAGTGACTATGGATAGATCAACAGATAAAGATGTGGCTGTAGTATATATATATATACAATGGAATATTACTCAGCCATAAAAAGAATGTTATTTTCCCATTTGCAACAACATGGATGGAGCTAGAGAGTTAATGCTAAGCGAAATAAGAGAACGACAAATACTGTATGAATTCACTCATATGCGGAATTTGAGAAACAAGTGAACAAAGGGGATAAAAAAGAGAGAGTGGAAGACAAACCAAGAAACAGACTCTTAATTATAGAGAACAAACTGATGGTTACTGGAGAGGTGGTGGGGAGGGGACAGGTTAAATAGCTGATGAGGATTGAGGGGTACACTTGTCTTGATTAATACCAGGTGATGTATGGAATTGCTCACTTTATTGTACACTTGAAACTAATATAACAGTACATGTTAGCCAACTGCAATTAAAATAAAAACTTAAAAAATACATCACATGCCTCCATCTGTATTGATACACACAACTCTAACTTACTATTTTTAATACTTTCAGAATATTACATAGTCTGTATGGATATACCTAATGTATTTTATCCTTCTCTTATTTAGTATCAATCAGACAACACTGCAACAAATACTGTTTCATAGATATGCTGATAGATTCCCAGAAGTGGCTAGACAAAGTAAGTGAAATTATATTACTAAATATTTACTATATTTATATTACTGAAATTATATTACTAAATATTTCCTGATTTTTTTTCATTTCCCCAACAATGTTTGAATAGGACCCTTGTCTCGACATATCTACTAGCACTATTAATTTTTTTACAATCTAATGAAAATATATCATATTTGCTCTATTTTTACCTAAACCTTAAAGGAAGCATGGTTTTATTTCCTTTTCATTTGCAGTTCTATTTTGAAATTTTCTTTATACCTTTGTTCATTTACTTTTTTATACTGATGGTTTAATTTGCAAAAAGATATTTGCACATTTTGGTTATAAATATGTTGTGTATTATATGCATTTTTAATTAGCCAGACTTTCATATTAAACAGTAGAAATCTTATATTACATACTCTTTGTAACACATTTTTGTTACCTATGCTTAGGACTATGATGTTGTTAATTAAGGTAATTAGAGTGTTGGGAAAATGCCATACTTAATTGTGGTGAATAATTGCAAACACGGCTTCACTATAATTTACTTAGCCATTTGACTTATATTGGTCATGGGCCTTTTTACATGAAAAATAATGCCCATCATAAAGTATTTACTGTTTTATCCATTATATTTTTAGTCTAGGTTCTTAGAATGAGAATCAGTGGATTTAAACACATGAATATTTTATGCTTCCTAATAAATGTTCCTAATAAATATAAAAGGTTTTTTTTTTTCACTTTCTTCTTTTATGGTGCTTCCATTGAAAGTAATTTAATTGGGGGATGCCTCTGTGGCACACAGTCAGTTAAGTGCCTAATTCTTGGTTTAACCTCAGGTCATGAATTCACAGTGGTGAGATCGAATCCCACTCAGTTGGAAGTCTGACAGAGATTCTCTCTCCCTCTCCTTATGCCCTTCCTCATTGTGCTCTCTTTCTTTCTAAGTAAATAAGTTTTTTTTTAAAGATAGTAATTTAATTGGGAAATTAATATTTCTACATTTTACAGTGCTTTAAATTATGTTTCACAATATCTTGTATAAAATTAGGTATTTCCTGGGATGCCTGGGTGGCTCAGTGGTTGAGCTTCTGCCTTCAGCTCAGGCCATGATCCCGAGGTCCTAGGATCAATTCCCACATCTGGGATTGAGTCCCACATCTGGGATCAAGTCCCGCATCAGGCTCCCTGCATGGAGCCTGCTTCTCCCTCTGCCTGTGTCTCTTTGCCTCTCTCTCTGCATCTCTTATGAATAAATAAATAAAATCTATAAATAAATAAATAAATAAATTAAATAAATAAATAAAATTAAGCATTTCTCTTTTGCTTAGTGGATTACTTCCTCTATAATTCCAGTGACGATCAGATTCATGCTATTTTTTTCCCATTTGAATGAGAAATCCGCATATACTACTGTTGTAGAAATGATACTGCATGTTTGATAAATCATCAACCAGCTTAGAAGGTTAAGAAAAGAGAGATTTATATTCTCACATTAATATTTAAGTATAAAAGTTAGAGATAACTCTCCAAGGTTGCCCCTGGATCGGAAATTTGTGTTTATGGTTTTCTCTCTGTCTCCAACCTCTGACTTTCTCAATTCATTAAGGTCTCTGCTCAAATATTACCTCATCTAAAGGGCCTTTCTCACCATCCTTTACAAAGGAGTCCTCTTCTCCCTTACCTCTACTCTGTTTTTTCTTTACATCCTATGCTATATTTCAGATAGTAAAAATTGTTTTGTGTAATTGTGCATAGTTTGCTTTTCTGCCACTCTAAGTTTCTGGACCATGAGAATAAGGACTTTGTCCAGTGTCTTTATTGCTGCATTTTAAACACCAAAAGTACTTTTTGACAATTATAGGTGTTCAATAGATATTTGTTAAATTAGTGAATATCTGTCAAATTGTTTGATTTTGTTCCAGCATTTATTATTTCAGAGTAAATTTTCCACTTAACTTTGATGTGAATAGGAAATAGATTGTAGGTCTTTTTTGTTTTCTTGTACTTTTGAGTATGAAAAATTCTTTAAGAACACTTAGAAAAATGAATGACTTAATTTGGGAGAGACATACTTCCTTTTGAATGTGGATATTTTAGTGATAAATGCATAAAAAGGAAAATATGAATCTCCTGTTGTCATTGTTCTGTGATCTTGGTGAGCAGCTTATCTTAGTTTGGACAACCATATACTATGTGATAATGTGGTATTGCCATGTAGAGATGGCTGTAGTTGTCAAACAGGGAGATTCTAAAGGCAATGTTTAAAGAAAAGTTTTAAAAAGATCTTAGAATCATGCATAAACCCACAAGTTACAATCTGTTATTCATTATATGTAATCTTAAGAGCTGCTTAGAGTTTGGGTTGTGATTGGTTGGCATGCTGGCATTTAACATTCCACATGACCTATGAGCACAGCTAGAAATGCTGTTTAATGTTTTGAATCACCACTTTCATTACCCAAACTTTAAAAAATGTCCTGTACAATAAATGCTTTTGATTTATATTAAAATGCAAAAGGAATCTAATATAAAATAATTACAGCCTCATAATATTTTTAGTTCTGGACAACCACTCCCTCACTCTGAAATATTTTATATTTTACATGATATAAAGCAGATTAGTTATACATTGATACCACCATGTGTCTTAAATATTGATAGGCAGAGATTTTCCTTTATCACCAGTTTATGTTTTCATTTATTCTTATTTCAAATTTCTCATCTATGTATCTATATATCTATGTATCTATCCATGCTCACTATTGAAATTGGAAGAGATGGTTGTAACAATAAATTAGAATAACTTAACCAGTATTAATCATCAAAGTGTTTCATAATTGATTGACTGGCTCTTTTAGATTCATAGCTTAGATACCCAAGGAGTTCAGCCATTCTCCCCTATTCATTCAGTTAAACTCCTTCCATGTTAACATTAGCCAGGATCAAATCAGATTAGCTGTCAGTGGTGAACACAGCTCTGAATAATAATAGGGGAAAATAAAAATAAGTGTAAGAGTGATAATTCAAGGATTTTACCGCAAAGGATGTGCTACAAATTGTGTTCTGGCTTTCAAGCAATCTTTGTGCAGAGAAGAGTATAGCTCCAAGATTTATGTTTGAGGGTTTTTGATGTTGTTGTTTATCCCAGCCCTTTGTGGAGTTTTAGAGGGCTACTCTCTTATTACTGTGTTTTTTAAAGAGACATTACCACTCTTAAAATCCAAAACAATAGCCAACATATTGCAAAAGGAAGTGTGTGTGTGAACTGTACAGAAAACTGCCTTAATATCTAACTATGTTTGGAGGGGGAAGAGGAAATATGTGGGGTATGCTCACGTTTGTATAATTTTACTGAATTGCTTTGGGTTTGCTGAAAAGCTTGTTAATGCTGAAAAATTCCAGGGGTTCTCTTCAAGGACTATCTGCAATACTATATTATTTCCTAGGAAATTTATGAACTATGCTAACCCAAATTTTATATATCTTTCAGGGAATTCTTAGAAAAAAAGGATGCCATAAATTGGTAGGTTCGAAAGAATATCTGTTTTTTTTTTTAATTAGTATATGAGAAACAAGCTAAATATATATTTGATATCTAAGGGAGGAAATTACATAATTCTTGTTAGCAAAATAATTTTCCTTAGTGGCTTGGTTAAAAAGTTCTCTCTTTGGTAAAAGTTTTCAGTATAATTTAAGTTTTTTTACCACTTGTCCTGGGTTTTACTTGCTTTCTGGGCCCATAGAAAAGCTTCTCAGTATTGCTAGGCCTCTGTTGTTTTTATGGCATTGTGCTCTGAAGTAATTAATGTTGTATTAAAATTGTAATTCTAGTGATTAAATATGGTATCGATAATGTAGTAATGTTTATTCATGTTAAAATAAAAAACTATATTGTATCTAGTGAATTTTCAGAATCTATGCATTTACTTTGGTAAGTTTGTCTTAAAATTTCTATGAAAAATTGATTTGTTCCCCATAAGGAGTAGGTGGGAAAAGCCACATGATTTTAGACTTTATTGCAAACTAGGAAAGCTACAGCTCTCTTGTGATTACAATTTTAAAATACAAAAGTCATCTTAATAAAATCACTTTTGTGTCCTTCCAGTCTCAACAATATAATGTTTATATATTCGTATGGTTTTATTGTAGGAGGCACAGGGAAGCTTCAGACATGATTCAGCTATTTTGAAATTGCAGGCAATTGCCAAAGCTGTATTTAAGAGTCTATCACATCTGTTATTAGGATTTTGCAAATTATTGGCACACATCTAGTTAATTGTGGCTGTGCAACACAGCAAAACAACAAACAAGTTAAATCACTGTTTGGTCATTGATCAGTGTCTCAGCATCTGATCATCATGATCAGTGAAAAAAGCTGAATCAAATTGAAATGGTTAATTTCACAGCACCTTTAACAAATGAGTTTTCTGTACATCTCACAAGAATAGAAAATGCTAGTGTTGTGCGGGTTAAAATACATTAATTCCACATAAAGCACTCTACAAAAGAAAAGGATATTTGATTTGTATGGCTTTAAAGTTTTAACAGATGAGTCTATCCCTGTGAGACCACAGACCATTTACCATCACTAGATTGATTTCTTTCAATGCTAAAGGCTTGATGGTACTTTTCAGTACAGTTCATTGTGAGTAGAATGATACTTCAAATACACATTAACTAAAGAGCCTTCAGAGGCTGTATTAAGGAGATGAAACTGCACGGCAGAGGGGATAGTAGCATTTCCTAAGAAGCAAGCTTCTTGATAAGGTTTATATAAATAAAACGATTGTAACAATTTCTGTTTCTTTGTAGGTACTGAAATGATAGAGTTACGGTTAGTGCAATACTAATTTGTTCTAAGAAAAAGTAATTTGTATTATTTTTTAGTGTTTTAATTTGTTAAATGTGCATTCTGCAATTTTTTTTCTGAAGTTTTTTGCTTGCAGGATGGATATTGTAAATGACAACTGAGATCATTCAAAGGGAACATGTACTGAGAAACTGAAATCTAAGGGATCCTACAAAAGGACATTTCATTTTTTAAATCACCATTTAAATTTTAAATGACACGAGAAAATCAGGACAGATAATTATGCAAGATAAAGACAGCAAATTAAACACAATAGTTATCTTTGGATGTTAGAATTTTGGCACATTAAGTTTTCTTCAATGCTTTCTTATATTTTCCACATACTTACTTTTGAAATCAGGAAAATATATTCATTAAAACACAGTCATTTTAAAGAGCATAACCAGTTAAGGAAGTCATCCAACAGAAATTCTGCCAAATGAACTGCAGGCTATCAAGAGGTAACTTCCTAGGAGAAGGGCTAAAGACTATGAAATTTCTTTTGAACAGAACCACATGATACAAATGAATGTGGGTGTTAACATTAATTTTTTAATGCAACCATTCCCAAATATGTTCAAATCAACTGTTATTAGTGACTCATAACTTAACTTAAACTTCAATAATCATGTTCATTGTACTCTCTTATCAAAATGAGATAACTTCCCATGTCACTTTGAAACTTTGGGTTATATAGTATATATATATATATATATATATATATATATATATATCTTATGTGTGTACACATATATTTGTGTGGCATTAAAGTATTAACAGATAAGTCTACCATTGTGAGACCAGATATACACACGTATACATGAAGGGGGGTAGGGGGACAGGGTGGAGTTTTCATAACTTAGTCCATCCAAATTGGATTTGTTATTATTTCCTGGTTACCTCATTCACAAAGAGTCCTCTGTATTGATTTTGTCCTCTTCTGAAGTACTTTAGTGCTTAGGTCTGAACTGCCCAAGTGGGTAATTGGTGTGTAGAATTTATGTTTCCGCATATGCTAGCTCTGTCTCTGCAAAGATATAAATTCCTTACAGTTCTGATCCTCATTTTTATCCCAGTCTCCCTACCATGGTAGACACTCAAAACATATTTATTAATAGACTGACCTGAAAGAATGTTTTGATGTCATGTTGATTCATTATGGTAATGTGTATAGTGTTCCACTTTTCAATGTAAATGTAAAAAAGTTTTCTGTTCCCAATGAACATTCATTGTTTCACTGTGAGTCTTATAAAAATACTCATCTTATTATTGAATTAAAATTTTTGATTATTATAATCTGATTTAGTTTAGTCTGGCTTAAAATTAATCCTGAAAAACAGAGCAAGATGTTTCAGATAGGTAAAGTCCAAAATATATGCTATGGATTTCCAAATTACAATAAACTGAGAAACAAGTCAATGTAAAGAATTCAAGAATGGAAAAGAAAAAACCCACAAGCTAAAAATCCAGATAATTCTAGAAATACTGAGAATATTAGTGTGTGTGTGTGTGTGTGTGTGTGTGTGTGTGTGTTGTGTAGGGAGTAGGGTAAGTGGAGTGTGATTAAATAGCCTTAAGTCATAAGAATAATCACTAAAGAGCTTTAATTTTTTTTATGTTGAGATAAAATACAGATTCAAACATAAGTTTTGGGGCACCTGGGTGGCTCAGCTGGTGGAGCATCCAACTCTTTACTTTGGCTCAGGTCATAATATCAGGGTCGAGGGCTTGAGCCCGCTGTGGGGCTCCATGCTGAGTGCAGAGTGTGCTTCTCCCCTTCCCCTTATTCCTTTCCCTGCTCACTCTCTATCTCTCAAATAAATAAATAAATAAAATCTTAAAAACTATGTGTATTAGTAACATAATAACAAAATAACAATAGAGAAGTAAAACAAAGATAATAAGAAATTAAAACCTATAGAAAGTATAAGATAAAGTATGAAGATTCTAAGATGGGACAAAACAAAACCAATCTATAGGTTATTTAGAAGAAATAAATCTAAAACAAAATGTCAAAAAGGTAAATAAGAGCATCAGTCATTGTGTGCCAGATATATGCAAATAAAAAGGGGCATATAAAAAGAAGCCCACAGGGATGATTCTTGTGTAAAGCAGGTTTTCAGTCACAATTGAAAAATAGAACATTACTATACATTGATAATATATTCAATTTATTTTGAGTAGAATTAACCAAAAGAAGATAAGCTTTTTATTACATCATGTGGTAGTCTAATGTCCAAGGCAACCCCCAGCCTTGACTTCTAGCCTTATCCAGCCTCCAAGCCTTGAGTGCCGGCAAAAATCTTTCCTGATGAGATTTCACTCTCACAATTACATTAGGTTATAGGGCAAAATTAAAGAGGTAGTTATGGACTCCAATCCATTGATTTCAAGATAGGGAGATTATCTAATTTTACTTTGACCTCACCAGACAGCCTCTTAAAACATGTATAATTTAAGAAACAAAACAAGCAAATACAGAAAAAGAGACAAAAACCTGACTGAACTACAAATCATTACTAGAAGGGAAGGGGATAGGGGGTGGGTGAAATAGGTGATAGGGACTAAGGACACTTATGATGAGCACTCAGTAATGTATAGAATTGCCGAATCACTAAACTGTACACTTGAAACTCATATAACACTGTATGTTAACTATGCTGGAATTAAATGTTTTTAACATAATTTAAAAAGGAAGGGAATTCTGCAATACACGATAACATGAATGAACCTTGAGGATATTATGCTAAGTGAAATGAGCCACACACAAAAAGATAAATGCTGTTATGATTCCACTTACAGGAGGTATCCAAGATAATCAAGTTCATAGCAACAGAAAATAGAACAGTTGGTTGCTAGGCTGGGGCAGGAGGGGAATGAAGAGTTAGTGTTTAATGGTTGTAGAGTTTCAGTTTTGCAAAATAAAGAGTTCTGGAAATGGATGGTGGTGGTTGCACAACAAAGTGAATTTACTTAATACCACTGAATTGTACACTTAAAAATGGTTAAGATTAATAAATTTTGTTATATGTATTTTACCTCAAAAAAAAGAAAAGAAAAAAGTACTTTAAAAAAAAAGAACTGGGCTTTTTCTAGAGAGACAGGGATTCAAAACTTGAGAGGGATTTGGCATCAGTGAGATTCTCCATTGGTGGCCACGTGGTAAGGAATGTGGGAGATCACTAGCATTTATGTGCAGCTCATGGCTGATTATCAGTCAGAAACATGGGACTTTAGTACTAAAACTAAGAGCTAATAACCTAAATGAGGGTGGGAATGACCCTCCTCCGAGCTCCCAGAAAGTAACACAACCCAGCTAACACCCTAGTTTTAGCCTTATATGATTCTGAGCAGAAAACCTATCCACACCATGCATGGATTTCTCATATACAAATCTGAGAGTTAATAAATGAGTATTCTTTTAAGTCACTAAGACTGTAATAATTTGTTGCATAGCAATAGAATATTAATACACTAGTAAATGAAGTGTGCTAAATTATTGAATTCAGGAGATTGGTACAAGGTCAGCAGCTAATGTGGAGAAACTGGTAAAATGAAGAGAGGAATTTAGAATGCTTGTACTACAAAATAATGAATTAAGATTTCAGTTGAAATCCAATGACTAGAACTTAGAACTCAGTAAAAATTACAATGCTTATGTGCACTCCCGGTTGATTCAGGACATGGTCTGGTATTTTGGGTTTAGGTCTTATGAGTGTTTTATAGGGGCTTTCATCATTTAAAAAAGGGATGGAATTGGAACGCCTGGGTGGCAGAGTGGTTGAGTGTCTGCCTTTGGCTCAGGGTGTGACCCTAGGGTTCTGGGATCGAGTCCCACGTCGGGCTCCCTGCATGGAGCCTGCTTCTCCCTCTGCCTCTGTCTCTGTCTCTCTCTCTCTGTCTCTCATGAATAAGTAAATAAAATCTTAAAAAAAAAGGATGGCATTATAAGATGATGGTTCTGGATTGTTGGGACTCATATATACTTTATATTTTGGGTAACTTGGTCACACCAGCTATAAAAGTGAATATACTTGGCTCCATATTACACCTCCTTCTTATATGGTGCCATGTCTCATGAAATGGGACCCTAGATGCAGCAATGATTGATACTGCCTTAAAGTATCTGCTGAAAAAATCTGTAAGGATAAAAACTCAAGGCAACACAGCTACAGATTTTCGATAACATTTTTTCAGTTTTTGATAGACCAAATTTTAAAAAAAGACATATGATGTAGAAGAGAAATTTAATGAATAAGCTTTTATTGATAAATAACCCATAGATAAACAACCTACAAGTCTACAAATGAAGACAACAGATTGGTAGAATTTCAATGGATATTTAGAAATAGTGAAGCCATACTAGGCCATAAAAAATCAACAAATTTTATATAGGACTTACATAGAATATTTTCTATAACCAGCACATAATGAAGACAGAAATTAAAGGTAAACAAACAAAACATAATAATATGTAAAACTAAAAATTTTAATCATTGGATAAGAGAATAAAAAAGAAAATAATATTTTAATTACAAATTAAGGGATCCCTGGGTGGCGCAGCGGTTTGGCGCCTGCCTTTGGCCCAGGGCGCGATCCTGGAGACCCGGGATCGAATCCCACGTCGGGCTCCCGGTGCATGGAGCCTGCTTCTTCCTCTGCCTGTGTCTCTGCCTCTCTCTCTCTCTCTCTCTGTGACTATCATAAATAAATAAAAATTAAAAAAAAATTTAAAAAAAACAAATTAATTTCATTTAATTGTTATAAGTAAAAATGTATGATATATGACAACTAAGATATTTGAATTAAAATTAATGTAGTTAATTATTTTATCATATGTAATAAATTTTCACATTTATTAAAATAAGCTATAAAATAAATAGGAAACAAGCTAGAAAATAATTATAAAATCCATAACAAAACAGAAAGAAACCCTATAAATTAAGGATTAAAATATATTTTAAAAAAGAAATGAAGCGAAATAGAGAATAGTATAATTAGCAAAGCTATTCCTTTCAAAAATTAAAAAAATAGAGAAAGAAATTCAAGACAAATCTGTCAAGGAAAAAGAAAATAAACATACACAGCACAAGAAAATAGAAGTGGGTGTAACAAAAAAGGATGCAGTCTTTTTTTTTTTTTAAGATATATTTATTTATTTTAGGGGTGGGCAAAAGAATTAAAGAGAAAATCTCAAGGAGACACCACACTTAGCAGAGAACACCATGGGCGGGGGGGGGGCATGATCTCACCATCTGTGAGATCAGGATCCGAGCTGAAATCAAGAGTCAGATGATTAACCAAATGAGCTGCCCAGGTGCCTCAAGATACAGTCTTTTAAGGGAAAACTCTCATCTCATAATTTTATGGTAATTATCCTGATAAGTATTTTATGCTAATAGATAGGAATGATGTAAAAATACTTCATACCCATTCAGTGGAAGGGCAAAGCCTCAGGACTCTGGATTATAAGTGACAACAAAGACACAACACAATCCAGTCTAAACAAGATGTAATATATGCAGGAATAGGTCTAACTCAAGGTTTTCTTGCTTCAGGGACATCACCAGTTTCTTTTTTTTTTTTTTTTTTTTTTAAGATTTTATTTATTTATTTATTCATGAAAGACTGAGAGACAGAGAGAGCCAGAAACAAAGGCAGAGGGAGAAGCAGGCTCCATGCACCGGGAGCCCGATGCAGGATTCGATCCTGGGTCTCCAGGATCGCGCCCTGGGCCAAAGGCAGGCGCCAAACCGCTGCGCCACCCAGGGATCCCCTATCACCAGTTTCTTCCCTAGAGTTCTTGGTTTCACTTCCTCTAAGTTAGGTTCTTTTATAGGTAATTTTTACATATGGCATTAAAAAAAAAGATTGTATGTATTTATTCATGAGAGACACAGAGAGAGGCAGAGACACAGGCAGACGGAGAAGCAGGCTCCATGCAGGGAGCCTGATGTGGGACTCAATCCCGGGAACCCAGGATCTAGCCCTGGGCTGAAGGTGGAGCTAAACCACTGAGCCACCCGGGCTGCCCACGTGTGGCATTTTTATAGTAGAATATACATTGTCCTATTTGCTCATTTAGATGACATTTTCTTCATACTTTACACTTAACAATTTTCTTTCAGACTTTAAAAAAATTAAATAATATATTTTATAACACTTCTAAAGTGTATAGGAGTCTCTGAATCAGAAAAAAATTCTTGTTTCTTTTTGATTAAAAAATACTCAATCACTTTGAAAAACTCAAATATGTGAGGCTTATCAACCTGAACTTCTAGAACTCCTATAAATTAACATTTCTTTATACACAATTAGTTATAAATGAGAAAATAATAAATACCAGCTCCAATGATTGTTCTATGCTAAAATGTCTTTCTTAATTCTTCTTTAAATATGTTTTAAACCTTGTCAGATAAGATTTCATAT
Source organism: Canis lupus dingo (assembly GCF_003254725.2). Lineage (NCBI taxonomy): Eukaryota > Metazoa > Chordata > Mammalia > Carnivora > Canidae > Canis > Canis lupus. The sequence goes on from NC_064245.1 coordinate 5,026,751, forward strand.
AATCCCAAAAAATGTATCATAAAATGCCAGAAGCTTTGTGTATGTGTTTTACATGATAATTAATTTTGAAATAATAGTTCTTGTAGCTTATTTTAAAACAAGTATTTATTTTCCATTCCTAGTATACAAAGAGTTGGTATATTGTAACTGGAAAAAAAACTATAATGTATCACTTTTATATTCCCTAATTTTTATATATCATTCCATTTAATAATTTTTAATTTGGGACTTCTAGAAAACCATATACACAGTAAATCAAAACTATTCAGAAGAAATGTGGAGATGATCTTTGGTATAGGACTTTCTGAAAGTTTAGTGAAATTTTTGCTTCAGAGTTTGATTGTTACTATTTAAACTATTACATACCAGTACATATTTAATAAATTAGAGTCAAATTAATATGGCTATTTTCTGCTGTTTTCAGTGGTCTTAATATATACTATGAAATACCCAAGTGAGCATAAGAATTATCTGAAGAACAGATTAAAGTACATATACCTGGGCTTTATTTCCAGAAATTTGGATTAAGTAGGTCTGGGGTAGTTTGGATTTATTTTACTGAAAAATCCCCAGGTTCCTCTGAGACTCCTCAGGGGTTTTGAAGGACAGATGCAGAGCAGAAAACACAAAGTTACCTTTTCATCTTCCCCATCCTAACCTTTAAATAGAGCATTCCTACTCTCCTGTTATTTCCATTAGGAATATACACAACTTTCATTAATGAAAGAGTTGCATGAGTAAAAATGTTTGTATATTATTACATTATTCCATCATAGTTGGAAAGAGAAAAATCAGAAAAGTTTATCTCTATAGAGAAGCCTGAGGTATGAGTAAATGTGCTTAATCAGAAAGCAAGGCTAGAGCTTAATGATAGACAAGTGCATATTTTATTATATTCATTTCTAGAAAACCTGCAGTATTGTTAACAAAAATTTTGGTTAGTAGTATATTTGGGTCAAGCCTCAAAGCAATGTAAAATACTGAATAATCATTAAGCAAATGCTCTTCAGTCTCCTTCCTCATTAAGGAAATACCAAGAAGATTTACGTTGATAATTCAAAAAAATTAGATCTTGTTTTCTGATTAAGATATAGAAATTAACAAAAGAATGTCACTCACCACCTAATAAGAAAAGAGGCAGGTAATTGGGAAAAATAACAATTCTTCCTAAAACCATCTGAAAGCTACAGTTGCAAGGTAGGTAAATTGTATTACAAAAAGTGACAAAAGACAAAAGAGTTATAGCATTTGTTTCACTTTGGTAGGTCACCTGATGAAGAGCTGATCACCATACATGCAGGTAAGAAGAAATCAGCTAAAATTTTACAGATCCTTAAAGCCTTGATACGGGCTAATGTTTATTTGTCAATCATTGGGAGCCCAAGGTACAAGAGAGTCTGCACTCACTCACAAATTCTTTTCCCTGGACCTTTGCTATATACTCATAAGAAAGACCAGAGAAGCCCCTGGGTGACTCAGCTGGTTGAGCCTGCCTTTGGCCCAGGTCATGATCCCAGTGTCCTGGGATTGAGCACCACAGGGGGGCTCCTCATCTAGCTGGGAGTCTGCTTCTTCCTCTGCCTTTCCCCCTGCTCTTGCTCCCTCCCTCCCTAAAATAAATTAACAAAAATCTTAAAAAAAAAAGAAAGAAAGAAAAGAAAAGAAAAAAAGAAAAAAAGAAAGAAAAGAAAAGAAAAGAAAAGAAAAGAAAAGGAAAGAAAAGAAAAAAGAAAAAAGAAAAGAAAGACTAGGGACAGGGAACAGTTGAGCATCCCTTTGGAACTCAGTAGACGGGAGATGATCAGCTGGCACTGAGGGACAGGAATTGTCCCCAATCACCTTCCTCCTTGGACATAATCCAAGATGAATCAAAATCTTAAAGGCACTGGCGGCAACAAACACTGTCACCTCCAGAGTCAAGGCAAATATTCATTGTTTCTGGTGGAGAGGTAAAAATAAAAGTCCTCTACTTCTGAGGAGGATCAAAGAATCCTCTTTACCATAAGATGGAAAGGCCTGCTCTTTTTAGGGTGGTCAGGAAAACTCCTCTGCTGAGGACCCCATGGACACAAAGCAGAAACTGATTGTCATTAGAAGAGGAGTGTTCAGAAACTGAGCACTTGGGAGCACAGGTCTCTGAGGAAGACTGAAGCTGTGCCAGGAGAACAGAAGCTGCATTGCTGCTACCAAAGCAGTCTTCCACTGGAGGACGGTAAGAGGGTGGTGAGGGACCTCCTCAAGGACAAGGCATGTGAAAGGACCATTAAAAGCTGATGGTTGAATAATAATAATGAGAAAAACTATTCAGAATCCCAAGTCACAATTTAAGCACAAGGTAATATCAGCCCTTCTATGAAGGAACTGGACTCTGTGGAGAATTAATGGAAAGGAAAGAAATGGCAAAATGGAATTCCATTTCAATCTCTAATTGATTTAACTCAATCTCCCACAATAATGGTCTGGCAGGTGAAGTTGTCCATTTCCAGGCATAAATGATATTGACTTTAATCTTTTTCCTACTTACAATGTCAGTGTTCAATCAAAATTACAGTACACACACACACACACACACACACACACACACACACACACACCCCAATACCCAGGAATAAAGAATTCAAAATAATCAGATTTATTAAAGAGGCCTAGATATTAAAACAATCAGACAGGAATGTTAAAGTAACCAAGATTAGCATTTAAAGGATCTAATAAAAATATGGCCAACAAGAAAGAACTGAGGAGAAAGAATCAATAACAAGAAAAATAAAAACAGATACTTCAAGTTTTCATAAAAGAATCATTTGAAGAGAAGATATGATGGAACATAATTAGGAAGCTTTTGCAAGATACACCACGAACATAATGGTTTCTATCACACCTGTCATCTAGATAGAGTGTAATTACAACATATCTATATATTTAACTACAGACTCTTTTTCCATCTCTATTTTTAAATTCTTTCTCGCCTCTGAGTTGATATCTTAGTACTCCAGTCTTCATTATTCCCCTCTTTCTATATATTTCTTCAGGAAATTGTGTATATGCCACTCAATTTATAATTTAATCGTGTATATTCTGATAATGTAATTAGTATCATCTCTCAGATTCTATCTAAACATGTAACAAGGATCCTAGGGATGTAAGAAAAAATTGTTATGCTTAATGGGGGGTGCTATTTTTCAAAAAGTTGTCCAAGTTTAAAGCAGAATGGACTTCACTGCTTCTATCTGAGCACCTCCAATTCCCTGTTGCATCAATTTGTTCATCTATTTGTGTTCTTCTACTAGAGTCAGTCCTTTGAGATAATGGGACATTGCTTTATTCATCTTTATATCTGTGATATCTAGGACAGTGTCTACCATATACTAGCTACATAATAAACCGGTGCTGGATGAATACCCAAGCGAACAGATGAGTGAAAATTTGCCTGTGACCCAGGTGAAGTCCTCAGCCTTATTCTCCTACATTTTCATTTGGCCTCAGTACAATTTAACTACCTGCTGCTGGTTAGTCGTTTGACCAGCTGGTAAGTAGGTACTGCATGAACCCTTGTCTCCGCCTTACATTCTAGAAGTCTTGGCAGATGCTGTTTCCTTTAATAGAACAACAATCCACATTGTTATTTTCATTTTTATATGGCCTGAATGGTAGAAAGTCTTCACTGTAATTGTTTTCTTCTTTATTTCCATCACTCTGATATAAACTTAGATTTGCTTAGATGTCATTTACTCTAATGCTGATGCAGATTCTCTTTATGAGCACTTCTTTTTATTACCCTTATTATGTTTCATATGTTTTCATGGTGGTATTTCATTGTTTGGTGGTAAAACAGGACTATTTTCATTTTATCTATAGCTAATACATATTTTCTTATCAATGGAAAATTTCTATTCTTAAAGTCAAATTTCTTTCCATTTTCCTTTATCAGAGGGTATTCTGAAGAAGTTGACACTCAGAATGATGAATATTTAATGAAAAGACAGAGTACCAAATTTTAAGACAATGTTGCTATAATACTATCATATGAAATATCTTCCAATTAAACTATTTTGGAATTTCCAATTAGGGTCCTAGAGATAGGCATGGATTATATTGTAGTTAAACGTTTGCTGACAAACCAGGCTTTCTTTTTTTTTTTTTTTTTCAAACCAGGCTTTCAATTTAGCTTTGTGCAGGAGTAAAGAAATTTTCTTGTTTGGCTTTCTATTAGAGGATGTTTTCCCTGTAGATCTACTTCTCTGGGAAGTTTTTATATGCAAACAAGGAAAAGATCTTTTTGCCTCCCCATCTTTAGGTGTACAAATACCATACGTGAAATAACTATTCAAATAAATAAATAAAATTGATCAGTAGGAAAAAAACCCAATGTTATTATAAGAAATTATTTTAAGGTACCACTAAAACAAATCTGAGTACTTCATTTTTTTTTTTTAAATCTGAGTACTTCCAATAAGCATTATACTGCGGTAGTAATTAAGCACCAACAGTATAACATTACAACAAATTTTGTTCTTTTCAGAATACATTAAATATTTTAATGTATTTTAAATATTTTAATATATAGATTAAATATTTTAATGTATAGATGATAAATATTTTCATAAGCGTCAATTATATTCTCAATGTTTTCAATAAAATTTTCCTTTATATTACAAAATAACAACAAAGCCAAAGCCATTCTCTCAATTTTGCACTTTATTGTGATGCTGCTCCATGTATATTTTTGTGAGATAAAATAGCAGGCTGTTTCCTGAGGTAATGTATCAAATATTATTCTATACATTTGCTTTTTCAATTGTTTAGAAATTTGCATTTATCAAGTAATCGAGCTTGAAGATTGGTAATCAATTGTTGTATTTTAAAAGAGATCTAAAATATATAATTGTTTTAAGGTAGTAGTTTTTCTCTATAGATACTTAGTAGAAATATCAAAACCTGTTAAAAAGGGATACAGAAACATCAAAAATTACTGTACAGAGGTGAGACTAGGTGGCTCAGTTGGCTAAGCTGCTGATTTTGGATTTCGGCTCAGGTCATGACCACTGGGTCCTGGGATCAAGCCCTGTGGGCTCCAGGCTCAGCTGGGGGTCTGCTTAAGGATTCTCTCTCCATCTCTCTCTGACTCTCCCTCCACTTGTATGTGTGCATGCTCTCTAATTAATATATCTTTAAAAATTGTTATATAGAAAAATTGAAAATAAAGTTGGAGCTTTTAAAGTTAGTGTTTTGAACATAACGTAAATAAATACTAGTGTTTTATTAATATTTTATGTTCCTTCTTATTTAGTTTCAAAAAACTGGACACCCAACATTTTGCCTCATTTCCATAATTGTGTATATTCAAGGACAGCCTTTATTTTAAGGGATAACTATGTAACATTTATTCAGTTTTCCAGGGTATTCTATGAGCAACTTTGCAATCAGATTTAACAGATTTTAATAATATTACTATGAACTTTTTCTAATCCAAGTTATGTGGCCATAAGGCAATGATTTTCCTTACTACATTTTTTATTAGAAAACATTTTTCTTTAGGGCAAAACATAAACAAAAACAAAAACATTTCTACCTCTCCCAACTTCTCTCCCAATCTCTCCCTCTCTGTACACTGTACACTATTGCATTACCTAGCTTCTTCAGTCACAAATAGAGTCCAGATTTTTCTAATTTTATATATATATATATATATATTCAACATACAGATGAACTTTATACTTTTAATTCAATTCGATGTATAGACAAATCTAATGCTTTTAAATAGAAATGCAGTATTTCAGTTTGATTATAAAATATGTCAACATAGGGTAAATAATCATTTAATAATAAAGCATCCATTATCTTTTTGGTTTAAAAGAAGAAATATTTATTTTTCATGATACATGTTTGTTAGAGGTTTCTTGTGGGCTCTGCTCTCCTTCTTCTCTGTTGGGTGAGTGACCAAGTAATCCAAATGACCAAGCAGGCACAATCTGAAGATTTGCTGAGTGTCAGTGCAAAAAGACAACATAGTAAAACACACCTAAGCTCTTAAAATTTCAGTCCAGAAGTAACCCAGGTCACTTACACACCCAAATAATGTATGCTCAAATTTATGGTGATGCCAAACTTTATGGGCCAACAGCAGTTTAATCCCATCATGACCCTAAATAATGAGGGTCCAGAAATAAATAGCAAACTGCACTAATCCAGTAATTTATTTTATAAATCTCTAATTGATGTTTCTTTTTCTCTTTCTCTGCCTTCCTTTCTTTTTCTTTCTTCTTCCCTTCCTTCCTTCCTTCCTTCCTTCCTTCCTTCCTTCCTTCCTTCCTTCTTCCTTCCTTTGTTCCTTTCCTCCTTCCTTCCTTCCTTCCTTCCTTCCTTCCTTCCTTCCTTCCTTCTCTTCTGCTGCTGTAAGCAATGCTGCAGTGCTAGTAATCTAAATATAAGGACTTGTTTCTAACCTTTATGTCCTTTACACGTAGTTACATTTCTGCTACACTGCATCCACAGTAAAGAATTTATATTGAAACGCATTATCACATTTCTGAAATACTGAACACTCCAAGGTGTTGATACTTATCGTAACTGTTTTTCATTGAATGATGTACCAATTAAACATAGTATTTTGTGAATATTCAGTACTTTAAGTAACATAGCTATTAAAACAACATAAGCACCATTCTATTAGAGATATGGCAAACAATGGTAATAACACATTAATTGATTCCTGTATGTTTCTTTTAAATATATTTTACTTAACAGTATTGTAGGGACTGTAAGGTGAACAAATCCAACACAGTAATATAGAGAACAGCTTATATCTTATGTACTTGGTTCATAAACATTTATTAAAAACATTGCTTTTTAGAAGAAACAACTTCTTTATTTCACCTCTAAAACTTAGGTTTTGAAATTCTTAAAAGTAGTCAAAAAGAAAATCTTACTCATTAATGTAAAAGAGGATGCATTTATTTGTTAATTAAAAATATTGCCAGTCCTGCTATTATTACCTTAGCATATCATTGATAAAAGGTCCATGGAGTATCATGAGGATTTTCTCCAAAAATATCTTTGAAAGTTATCACAAAAATTATAACAACAACTTCTTCTTCTTCTTCTTCTTCTTCTTCTTCTTCTTCTTCTTCTTCTTCTTCTTCTTCTTCTCCTCCTCCTCCTCCTCCTCCTTCTCCTTCTCCTCCTCCTCCTTCTTCTTCTTTTTAATTTATTACTTATTTGATAGAGATGCAGAGAGAGACAGAGCACAAGCAGGGGGAGCCAGAGAGGGAGTCTGATGTGGGACTTGATCCCAGGACCCTGGGATTATGACCTGAGCTGAAGGCTGACATTTAACGGACTCCAGGCTCCCCCACAGAAGTAGCTTCTTATTGTTGTGGTAGATATAGAGCTATAGTTCCAGGTTGTGTGACCTTGGTCAAGTATTTAATCTTGCTGGTCCTCAGTTTTATCCCTGGTAATAATAATGGTGATAATAGTGTCACCTACCTCATTATATGTGGTGATAATAAAGACTTTAATATATGTAAAGTGCCTAAAGATTTGTCTTGCATGTGGTTATAATCTTCATCATCATATCATCATCTTTATCATTATCATAACCATCATTATCATTATCATCCAGAAATTATAGGGTAGACTATTTCTGAAATCCTATTAGATATATCTCCTAGTCTTTACTGTTTTGTAATATTTAATAATATTGAGTGAAGTATATAGAGTCATTTCTGTCACATTGAAATGACTATTGTTTGTTTTAATTCAGTTTGAGTCTTTATTTATATCACCTTTACAAGTGTTCGTTCCTTTATGTAGATTTTTGATACATTTTTTTCTGCTGAAGGAATATTCTTTTTATATTTCTTGCAGTATATGAGTATTCATAAGGAGTTCTCTCAATTCTCATTTCTTCTTTATTTTAAAAAATATTTTCACCACTTATAGAATTCTGGGTAGACAGCTACCTTCCTCAATACTCTAAATCTGTCACTCTATTGTTTTCTGGCTCACATACTTTCTCTAAGAACTTTGCTCTAATTCTTTGCTCCTCTCTATGTCATGTGTCTTTTTTCTCTGGCTGCCTTCAAGACAGTATCTTCATCAATTATTTTCACAAGCTTGAATATATTCTTTCTTTCTTTCTTTCTTTCTTTCTTTCTTTCTTTCTTTCTTTCTTTCTTTCTTTCTTTCTTCCTTTCTTTCTTTCTTCCTTTCTTTCTTTCTTTCTCTTTCTTTCTTTTTCTTTCTCTTTCAAAAATGTATTTTGCTTGGTGTTCTCTGAGCTTCTCGATCTTTATTTTGGTGCCTTGTGTTTTTTTTTTTTATTATTTTAGAAAATTTTCAGGAAGGAGAAGAAGATCACAGTGGAGTAGGAGGACCCCAAGTTTGTCTTTTTATACACTCAAACTATCAAATCCTCCTAAATACCCCAGAAACTGACCCAAACACTGATAGAATGAACCACAACTAAAGGGAGAGGAGAGGCAACACTGTAAAAGATAGAAAGCATCGAAACATGATTTAAGGAAGAAATGGATTATGGGTGCTACAGAGGGAAAGGAGCCCTGGTTGTGAAGAAGGACAGGAAAGAAAGGAACACACAGAGAACACATAGAGAGAACATTTCCCCAAAACCCTTGGCTTGGAAAATGAAGGGGCTGAATTTCATTAGTTCTTCCAACTAGCAAAATGTAAAGCCTGGAATTTTAAAGGTTAGTGGGCTTGGCTGGCATAGAGCCAGAAAGCACTGAGCTGCTCTGGGAGAGAAAGCAGGCAGACAACCCCAGGCCGACAGCATGGAATTAACTATCTGAAAAATGCCTGGGGCACATACAGGGGAGATTATTAGCTCTTCTGGAGCACATCCCTGAGAAGCAGCATTTGTGGAGACACCTCTCTGGGAACAAAGGAGCTGGCTGGCAGCATCTACCTCCCTCCCATTCTTCAGCACATGCACAGAGCCATGTGTGGGAAGCAGTGCAGCACTGACACTGGCTGCCTAACTTGCTTAAACCAAGTCTCACCTCCCTATTCTCTGGTGGGACTGCCCTTCTCAGTGAGGCTTGCCTCAGTCACAGCAAGGCAGGCCCCTTCCTGAGAAAACCAACACAAACTCCTGCCCACAGAATGCCTCCTGACCAGACGGTTCTGCAAGACCTCAGTTCTGGTGGAGTTGGTGTCTGTTCTCATTTCACAAGCAGACCAGGACACACTTAGTTAAAACTCACCACATTCAGGTCAGGGACCAAACATGTGCAAGTAGAGCCTCTGCCCATGACGTGGCCTGAAGGATAGAGCAGCCAAAACATAATAGCAGAGCACATGCAGAACACACTGGAGATACTCCCTAAAATACTAAGCTCTGGGCTTTACATGACCTCTTCTTTGTGAGGCCATTATTTTCAGGAGCAGGAGATATAACTGGCTTTTCTAATAGAAGAAGGCACAAAATTAGGAAAAAAAAAAGTTAAGATGGAAGAATTTATCCCAAATGAAAGAAGAAGATAGGGCCATAGTCAGAGATCCAAGTAAATCAGATATAAGCAATATACTTGATGAGGAATTTAAAACAGCAATTATAATGATACTTACTGGACTTTGGAAAAGAATAGAAGACATCAGTGAAACCCTTACCACAGAGATAAAAAAAAAAAGTTAAAAAAGAACCAATCAGAGATGAAGAATACAATAAATGAAATTGGAAACAGGCTTGATGCAATGAATGGCAGGCTGGAAGAAACACAGGAATGAATTAGTGACATATGAGAATAAAATACTGGAAATTAATGAAGCCGAACAAAAGAGAAAAATAATTATACAATGGGAGAATACACTTAGGGAACTCAGTAATTCCATCAAATGTAGTAACATTCATATTACATGAGTCCCAGAAAAAGAAGAGAGGAAAGGGGGCAATTTATTTCAAGAAATAATGGCAGAAAACTTCCCTACTCTGGGGAAGGAAACAGACAGCTAGATCCAGAAGGCACAGAGAACTCCTATCAAAATCAACAAAAGCAGGCCAACCAGAAGACATGTTATAATTAAATTTGCAAAATATAGTGGCAAAGGAAAAAAAAAAGTAAGCCACGAGACAAAGAAGTCCTTACCTTATAAGGGAGAATGAATAAAGCTAGCTGCAGATTTCTCAACAAAAACTTGCACAGCAGAAAGGAGTGACATGATACATTCTACTTGTTGAGGGGGGAAAATATGCAGCCATGAATATTTTATCTAGCAAGGCCACCACTCAGAATAGGAGGTATACAAAGTTTCCCAGATAGACAAAAAATAAAGGAGTTCATGACCACTAAAACAACCCTGCAAGAAATATGAAGGGGACACTGAATGGGAAACAGATCAAAAGTGCCAAAGACTAGAAAAGAATGAGAAAATCTCCAGAAACAGGGATGAAACAAGTAATAAAATAACACTAATTCCAAATGTGATCTTCTTCTCCTTCCTGAAAATTTTCTAAAATAATAATAATAATAAAAGGCACCAAAATGCAGATCGGGAAGCTCAGAGAACACCAAGCAATAATCACTCTGAATGTAATTGGACTAAATGCTCCACTCAAAAGACATAAGATATCAGAATGGATTAAAAAAAAGAAAAGAAAACCACAAGACCAATCTATATGCTGCTTAAAAGAGACTCATTTTAGATCTAAAGATACCTGCAGATTGAAAATGAGAGGATGGCAAACCATTTATTGTGTGAATGGACATCAAAAGAAAGTCAGAGTAGCAATATTTATATCAGACAAACTAGATCTTAAACCAGATTGTAACAAGAGATGAAGGGCACTATATCATAATAAAGGGGAAAATCCAACAAGAGGATCTGACAATTATAAATATTTATGTCCCTAATCTGGAAGCACTCAAATATATAAAACAATTAATAACAAACATAAAGGAATACGTTGATAATAATACAATAATAGCAGGGGACTTCAACACCCCATTAGAGCAATGGAAAGATTAAGCCCAAATCAATAAGGAAACAATGGCTTTGAATGATACACTAGACCAGATAGACTCAACAGATATATTCAGAACATTTCTTCCTAAAGTTGTATACATTCTTTACAAGTGTACATGGAACTTTCTCCAGAAAAGATCATATACTGGGTCACAAATCAGCCCTCAACAAACACAAAAAAAAAACCTGAGTTCATACCATGCATCCTTTCTGAGCACAACCCTGTGATACACGAAGTCAAACACAAGAAAATTTGGAAAAAACACAAATACCTGGAGGATAAAGAACATGCAGCCAAACAATGAATGGGTCAACCAGTAAATTAAAGTAGAAATAAAAAAATCACATGGAAACAAATACATCCAAATCTTTTGGATGCAGCAAAAGTGGTCATAAGAGGGAAGTATATAGCAATACTTCAAGAAGCAAGAAAAATCTCAAATATGCAACCTAACTTTATACCTCCAGAATCTAGAAAAAGAACAATAAATGAAGACTAAAGCCAGCAGAAGAAGGGAAATAATAAAGATTAGAGCAGAAACAAATTACATGGAAATGAACAAACAAACAAAAACAGTAGAACAGATCAATAAAACTAGGAGCTGGTTCTTTGAAAGAATTAACAAAATTGATAAAACTACAGCCAAACTTGTCAAAAAGGAAAAAAGAATGTTCTCAAATAAATAAAGTCACAAACGAGAGAGGAGAGATCATATTCAGCACCACAGAAATACAAACAATTTTAAGGGAATATTATGAAAAATCATATGCCAGCGAATTGAGCAATCTGGAAGAAATGGATAAACTCTTAGAAACATATAAATTACTAAAACTGAAACAGGAAGAAATAGAAATTTTGAACAGACCAGTAATAAGCAAGAAACTGAACCAGTAATAAGTCTCCCAAAAAACAAAAGTCCAGAGCCAGATGGCTTCCCAGGGGAATTCTACCAAACATTTTTTTTTTGAAAGTTAATACCTATTCTTCTGAAATTGTGTCAAAAAATAGACATGGAAGGCAAATTTTCAAACTCATTCTATGAATTCCAGCATTACCCTGATTCCAAATCCAGACAAAGACTCCACTAAAAAAGGGAACTACAAGCCAACATCCCTGATGAACATGGATGCAAAAATTCTCAACAATTAGTAGCAACAGTACAGTAAAAGAATCATTCAGCATGATCATGTGGGATTTATTCCTGGGCTGAAACGGTGCTTCAATATTCACAAATCAATCAACGTGATACACCACAGTAATAAAAGGAAGGATAAGATATGTGATCCTCTCAATAGATGCAAGAAAAGCTTTTGATAAAGTACAGCATCCATTCTTGATAAAAACCCTCAACAAAGTAGGGATAGAGGCAACAAAAGTCAGCATCTTAAAGGCCATATACAAAAAACTCACAGCTAAGATCATCCTTAATGGAGAAAAACTGAGAGGTTTTCTTCTGAGGTCAGCAACAAGACAGGTATGTTACCACTGTTTTTTAACAAGGTACTGGAAGTCCTAGCCTTAGCAATCAGACAATAACAACAAAATAAAAGGCATCCAAATTGGCAAGATAAAGGTCAAACTTTCAATAATTGCAGACAACATGATACTCTATCTAGAAAAACCTGAAAGACTCCACCCAAAACCTGCTAAAAGTGATACACTAATTCAATAAAGTCACAGGATACGAAATCAACACACAGAAATCTGTTGCATTATAATACATAAATAATGAAGCAGCAGACAGAGAAATCAAGGAACCAATCCCATTTACAATTGCCCCAAAATCATATTTAGGAATAACCTAACCAGAGGCAAAAGATCCATACTCTGAAAACTACAGAACATTGATGAGAGAAATTGAAGAGGACACAGAGTAATGGAAAGACATTCCATGCTCATGGATTGGAAAACAAATATTTTTAAAATATCTATACTACCCAAAGCAATCTACACATTTAATGCAATCCCTGTCAAAATACCACCAGCACTTTTCACAGAGCCAGAACAAACAACTTTAAAATATGTATGGAACCAAAAAAGGTCTAATAGCCAAAACAATCTTGAAAAAGAGAAACAAAGCAGATGGCATCACAATTCCTGACTTCAAGTTCTATTACAAGGCTGTAGAGATCAAGACAGTATGGTAATGGCACAAAAACAGACACATAACATCAATGTAACAGAATAGAAAACCCAAAAATAAAACCACAGTTATACAGTAAAGTAATCTTTGACAAAGTAGGGAAGAATAACCAATGGGAAAAAGATAGTCTCTTGAACAAATGATGCTGGGAGAACTGGACAACAACATTCAGAAGAATAAAATTGAACAACTTTCTTAATCCACAAAAACAAATTCAAATGGATGAACAACCTAAATGTCAAACAGGAAAGCATAAAAATCCTACAGAGATAGCAACCTTTTTGACATTAGCTGTAGCAACTTCTTTCTATATAGGTCTCCTGAAGCAAGGGAAACAAAATCAGAAATGAAATATTGGGACTTCATCCAGATAGAAAGCTTCTCCACAGCAAAGGAAATAGGCAACAAAACTAAAAAGGCAGCCTACAGAATGGGAGAAGATATATGCAAATGACACAGCCAGTAAAGGGTTTGTATTCAAATCTATAACGAACTTAGCAAACTCAACACCCAAAAGTCAATCCAGTTAAGAAATGGACAGAAGACACGAATAGACATTTTTCTGAATAAGGCATATAAAAAGAAGACATGAAGAGGTGCTCCACATCACTCATCACAGGTAAATACAATCAAAACTACAATGAGATATCCTCACACCTGTCAGAATAGCTAAAATGAACAACATAGGAAACAAAAAGATGTTGGGGAGGTTGTGGAGAAAGGAGAACCCTATTAGACAGTTGGTGGGAATACAAACTGGTGCAGCTACTCAGGAAAATAGTAGGGAGGTTCCTCAAAAAGTTAAAAATAGAACTACCTATGGACCCAGAAATTGTACTACTAGGTATTTACCCAAAGGATATAAAAATACTTGATTCCAAAGGACACATGGACCTGATGTATATATAGCAGCAGCATCAAGAATATCCAAATAATGGAGAGAGCCCAAATGCCCATCGACTGATGAATGGATAAATAAAATATGGTATATATACACAAAAAAGAATGAAATCATAGAAAAGAATGAAATCTTGCCATTTGCAACAAGCTAGAGATTATTAAGGTAGTGAAATAAATCATTCAGAGAAATACATCCACCATATGATTTCACTCATATGTGTAATTTAAGAAGCAAAACAGATGAACATAGAGGGAAAAAAGAAAGGCGAAGCATAAAAAGAACAAACAAGGTTGTTGGATGGGAGATGGGTAAGGGAATGGGTTAAATGAGTATTGAGTATTAAGGAGAGCACTTGTGATGAGCAGTGTTTTTTTTTTTTAAGATTTTATTTATTTTTCATGAGAGACACAGAGAGAGGGAGAGACACAGGCAGAGGGAGAAGCAGGAGAAGCAGGAGATCCCTGGGATCATGACCTGAGCTGAAGGCAGACACTCAACCACTGAGCCACCCACGTGCCCAGCAGTGGGTTTCTATGTAAGTAATCAATCACTAAAATCTACTCCTGAAACTAATACTTTTAAAAAGATTCTATTACTTACTTATTTATTGCAAGTGAACAGCCAAGGGAAGGGAGAGAGAGAATCTCAAGCAGACTCCCTGCTGAGTGTGGAGCCTAATGTGGGGCTCCATCTCATGACCCTGAGATCATGATCTAAGCTAAAATCCAGAGTTGGACACTTGACCAACTGAGCCACTCAGGTGCCCCTCCTGAAACCAATATTATACTACAGGTTAAATAACTGGAATAAATAAAAACTTTAAACAAACAAAAAGGTATATATAGAAATAGGTACCAATTTCAAAGTGCCACAATTTCAAAGTGCCACAATTGTCACTGAGGAACTTAAGGCCCATAGCATTTTATTCCTAAAGCAATCAGTAAACATTCCTACTTTAAAATCTGTTTAATCAAAATAATAAAAAGAAGAAAGAGGTAACAATATTTTTAGTGATTAAAGACAGTGTTCTCAATTTAATCCCCTCACAGTAACACATTTAAAAAATAAAAATGAAAACATCTTCCTCATAGCAGAGGTCTTTCCTCTTCCTTAATCTGAGAATTCTTATTATAAGGAAATATTCGCTTCATAATATCTAGTTAAGAAAGACATTTCTGGAGCAGCCTGGGTGGCTCAGTGGTTTAGCCCGCCTTCGGCCCAGGGTGTGATCCTGGAGACTCGGGACCAAGTCCCATGTCAGGCTCCCTGCATGTAACCTGCTTCTCCTTCTGCCTGTCTCTGCCTCTCTCTCTCTCTCTCTCTCTCTGTGTGTCTCTCATGAATAAATAAATAAAATATTAAAAAAAGAAATTTCTAATGAGCAAACTGCCATAAATATTGAATATGGATAATAATATTTACTAGGATTCTTCACTAGCAATTAATAGAATTTACAACAAGTTATAACTGAGTTTTGTTGAGTCTTTCACCAAAATAAGGGACTTGAACTTTTATAAACATCATAATTTTATAATTAAGCAAGAGGTAATAAAACATAGATACTGTTTCCACTACTGAATGCCAACACAATCCAGGATCCTATATTCCTATATAGTGTTATTAAAATTTTGACCAATCTTCAACTTTCAGGTGATACACTATAGAATCAATACTGATTATAGGCACTTCGTATCAATTACTAGTTGTTATCACCACTGCAGAGAACAACATGGAACTCAGTTTCCCATCAAAATTGACACTTTTGTTTTTCCTTACATTATTATTAAATGAAGTATCTTATATTACTAAAATACTAGGACTTTAAAAAATATGTCCACTCTAATGTTTTAGGTTTATTTTTAAAACTCAGGAAGCTTGAATATCTTATTAAATTTAGGTATTTACATATTTCAACCCAGAGTCCAAAAAAAAAAAAAAAACAAAAACAAAAAACGTAATAGTGGTAATGATAAACTTCAGATCAGAGAATTTTGTACAGTATGCCAAAAAATGTCTTGCCAATGTCATTCTGCTGAGGTGACATTTCTTTCAAATAAGAAGTTATACTTAAGAGTAGAATATGATACTTTAATAGTTTTTTAAATGCTCCTTTTTATTTGGTAGTCTTCTGAGTCAAGGCCAAATTAGGTGACAAATAATGCATTAATCAAATAAATATATAACTAAAAGTAATAAATAACTTAAACTACTTTATTGGAAAAAGTCTTATTATAAATTAAACATTGTAGGCCATTTTTTTTCTCTGTTCTTTTGGACAGAGTTGATTGCTACTCCTCCGTTCCATGCTTAACGAAGGGCTTTATGGTAGTAATAAATAATCCAAGCCCTTAGAAGTGTTGTTTGATGAGTATGCTGATTATTTGTAATTAAGTGTGTATTGTAGCTAAATGGCAATATGGGATTTACTTGGTTTGATCCTTTGTTATATAATTATTGTTTGAAAATTCAGTAAAATGCTAAAACAAATAAAGCTACTAATAATAAGAACAATTGATGAGTTTTTCGCGTGTGTTACACTCTCTGTCTCTAGACTGAAAGAATGCAGCTGTGTTGATTCATTATTAAAGAACTACTTGCAAAGTTAATCCCCAATCTACCAAATAAGAGATTAGCAAAACAACTCAATTGTTTTAACTCTTGATTATAAGTGTGATTACATGAAAAAATGATACTCATCTGTGATGTGATTCAATTTTGTCCTTCACCAGAACATAACTTCTTAATAGAATTATCCTCTAAGTAATTTTACTGATGTAGAAAACAATAAATTCTATTTTAGTGTCAACATATAAGATTGTTGAATTTTATATCTTTTAAAGTATTTACAGATTTATATCTTATGAGGGAATTTCCAAATTACCAAATTGTCAATATTAGACTTATTAACAGATATATAAACTGTAAAATCAATAACAGAGTCTTCACTACACCATGGATTTGATTATAATAAAATAGCATATTTCTCCTAGATTCAATGTACAATTTATTTAGAGAGTAAAATATTAGATTTTGTCCAACAGAATAAGCCATTGTCATATTAATTTATTAATGATTTTTTCTCATTTAAGATGAGTTTATACTGAACTTGCAGAGAGCTATTTTATGAAGTATGACATTATATAATTATAGTTATGTGACAAATAATGTTTTAATTTTGCTATATCTACAAGTTAAATCAATTTACTTTCAAGTTCTAATTCTTAACCTTAGTTTTATGCTTTTGTTTTTTTTTTTCACGATACCGTATGTTTATTATATTCTGAAGTTGAAGCCTGACAATTTTCCTTGAAAAGATTTTTATCCACGTTGAAGCAAATGGTAAATTGAACACCAATAAAAAATAAATTTATTAAAAAAAAGAAAATATTTTTATATCTGTTTGAGTGAGACTCTTTTCATCCTGTGATCCAGGGATTCCTCGGGTATACTTCCATGATTAATACCAAGTAATGTACAAACTATTGGATATGTACTGATTACAAATGAGTATTTCTTTACATCTGAAGTCAAGAAGTCAAGTGGGATATTTAAGGGTTTCTCACAGTCAGTTGCTGCTAAAATGAAAATACTTCTTCTCCATCTAAATTTAATTAGAGAATTACTTCTAAAGAGTAAAGTACACTTCCCTTTTTTGTTTTCATCACAGAAGATAACACCCTAACTTAAAATGAAAGGAAAGGAAAGATAACTCTGTGCAAAACCGGGAAAAATTAAAATTTTCAGCTGACATTCAGCAGAACTTAAAAACTGTAGTTTCTTAGACTATATTCAAAACTCTGCTTTAAAAACAAACCAAAAAACTGCAGATGGTAAGAGAATGAACATATTATGGATAATTATAAGGGTCTTAGTACATGAAAGCCACCCACTCAGTTGCAGCTGTCCCTTGTAAATAATGAGCACAGGACAAGTTGATGATGAGCAAAAGTTGGGCCATGCCAGAGAAATCCAAGAACTCTTAACATTGAATATCAACTAAGCTTGGGCTAAGAGACTGGAAAGTCATGTGTCTAATGTTCAGTTTGTCTTTTAGGCTTGAAGATAAATTCCAGCACTTTTCTCCATCACCCTATCTAATATATCTGCTAAGAAACATACACATGTTACATTCATTTTAAAACATTATTTATTTTACTCATGGTACTCATCACAGTCTGAAATTTCTTATTACTTTGAGTGATTGTTTACATATTTCTTGTCTTTTTTTTTTCACCACCAGAAAGTAAGCTCTATGAGGAAGTGTTCTTCATGATCATACATGCGCTGTTTTACACAGTGGCTAGTAGTTAAATGCAGGTATTTAAATTTAAGTTAAACCTGAATAATATAATAAAAGAGTTCTTTTTTTTCATATTTTAAATGTTTAGTAGTCATGTGTGGCTTGGGGCTACCTTATTTGACTTCACAAACTTTCATTTCTATTAGTAGTCATATGTGTAGTTTGAAATAATTTTTTTAAATCCATATTTTTCAATTACCCACACAAAAGGAAGTCAGCATTAAGTATTCCCAAGTCAAATGAGGAAATTAATTCACCAGCTCTTACTTCTTTTTGCCCTCCTGAATTACACTTCAGGCAGCTTCCTAACTGGGATGGGGGAACCCAGATACACAGAAAACAGAATTTCATAACATTGTCTCTGTAGTTTCTTTCTGAACTTGGGGAAAAGTCATCTGTGGCCAAACAAACAATATTGAGAGATTATGTTTCAAAGATTTGTTTCCATTATTGTTTTTTTCTGGAATTTGGGTATAAATTCTCACTTTAGTGAGGTTTTACTTGAAATGAAATTCTTCTACTCATGGAGTTTACTCTGCAACTTTGTTTGTATGTTTACATTGCTTCTGAGCCCTAAGGAGGATGGCTTTCATACTTGACTCTTCCTTCTAGGAATCTGGACCGGGGGAAAAATGAAATTATGCTAGTATTTAGCCTACCACATTCTCCTTCAGTTCTACATCGCTTGTCTATCATCAAGGATAAAATAATTTCTACAAGGGGTAGTGTAGTTCACCCACTTCTTTAGCACTCTCTTTTCAAAACTGATAAATACTAATATAGTTGATCAGAAAGGCACCCATTTTGGATAAGTTATTCTGTACTGAGTCCAGAAAGTTTTAATTTGACCTTATTTTGTTTCCTTTCAATATCATCCAAATTTAATGTAACATAAGGTGAATGAATTTCTATAACTCTTCTTTCCTATTGTTATTTTTTCTCATTTAATTATACACTGGATAGTAGTATTTTTGTCAAATGTGCTAAAACTGCCATCCTTACCAGAATTTCTAAAGTTCTCTTGTCCCCAAAACTAAATTAAGAAAAACAAACCGAGAAGTTTTTATGTGTAATTGGTTGGAAATCTTACATCTGATTTAAAAAATGCCATTAATGACATTATGTTCTGTTATCCATGGCCCTCAAGCAAAAGTTTGCTTTGCTGAAATATATTTCTCTAAGTAATATATGTTGAAATAGCACTGCATTTTTCTTATTACTTACCTTTTCCTACTAAACTTTAGAAAAAAAATTGTCTTATTTCCAGCCTAAAAAAATCTGGTACATAATATGTACTTAACAAATGTTCAATGAATAAATGAAAGAAATAATGAATGAATGATGTTCTAGCTAATTAGTGCATTACTTGAATGTTCTTTTATAAGACAAAAAAACTACCCATATTATCTTTTATGTCTAAAACAATAAAATGAGGTAAATAAAAATAGCAAAAATTATTAGCAAAAAGCTCTACAATTATCCTATTGACAAATGATAATTTTAAGTTTTTATTTATACAGGCAACATGAGTAAATCAATTTTGATTTATATATTTAAAAAATATAATAGGAAGTCATCATGGTCGGGATTAAGATGCACAGTAAGCAATATTGTTAATGACAAGAGCTGTAACATTCCAAGTCCACCTAAAAGGTCTTGTCAGTAGACACATGAAGTATCAGGAAGTAAAGTCCACATTAGAATTTCTGGAAGTTCAATATTCAAGGTTGGAGGAATTCTATATTTGGATTAAGAATATTGGCTAGAGGTCATCTCATATGAGCAAGATCACCCCTATTATATATAGTTTCTGAGACAAGACTAAAAATGGAGGTCTACATACCACCTGACTAAATATTTAATTTGTAAATTAAATTAATGAGTTAAAATATATTTCATAATAGATTTTGTACAAATAGAAAATAGAGTTTTAAATGAAAAATATCAAAGATGATAAATTTTTAAAAAATTTCCAATAGTTCCTTGCATAGCCCCTATTAAGAATAGTAAATGTGAGAGATTTTGCCCTCCTGCAACCTAACAAGTTAGCCTGCCTTACATGGACACTGAAAGAAGACATGAGACTCTGGGGCTGGATACAAAGGACTTCATTACCTATAGCATTATAATAGCCAGAGTGCCGTCGCTTAGACCAGCTTAGTGAGTCCTGATTCCCAGATGGTGACATGACAAGGGCCCCATGATGCCTGGGCCTACAGCAAGTTGTAGTACAAGAGTGAAACCCTGACCATAGGAAAGTTCAATCTTTCTAAGGGAATTAGAAACAAATCTGTCCAAGTCTGGCACCTGAGAGAGACATTATTATTCTGAACAGAAAAATTCTGCCCTCTTTCCTGGAAGAACACACTATCTCTATCTTTCAAGTCTGTTTGTCACACAAATAGTCTTTAAAAAGTAGTCTGAAACAAAAAGAATGACATTGTCTCTGCTGGCAAGATGTGTAGAAATATAAGGCATCCATGGAGAAATGTCTCCTAATAATCCTAATGTGTTTGATTGAATAATAAACAATTAATAGAGTGCTATATAATTATTTCATAAAAATTGTTATTTATGCCTTAATTTCAGCAAAATCACCAAATATGTGGTTAAAGATAACCCTTTCACATAGGTTTTGTTCAATTGAAAGTAATGTAAAAAAAGAAAAAAACAAACAAACAAACAAACAAAAAAAAGTAATGTCAAATTGCACTCTTTTTTTTTTTCCCGAGTCACTGTAGTTCTTATGTTTTGTTCTAATGCTAATTTGGGGAAAAATGTTACTTTGTTGGGGAAGTTGCAATAAAATAACTATAATAATTTGGTTCTTTTTTCATATTTTCCATTTTTCTGTCGTGATTTTTCACCTCTTACCTCTTGATGCCTATGTTTCTTTAAATTTTTGACCATATACATAAGAGTGCTTTTAATTTTCTTGTCTGCTAATTTTAGAGATATCTTGTGATTTCTCTTGACTTTTTCCTTTAAGCTACAGCTGATAGGATCCGACTGTGGCATCTGAGTTTTGGTTTGTGATTATATGCTGGTCCTTACAGATATTACATTGTTGAAAGTTTGATTCTGTTGGTTTCCTTTAAAAAAAAATGATGAGTTTTGTCCTTACAGGAAGTTAATTTAAAATCCTTCTTAAGTCTTGATTTGAGAATTCACTAGGGTAGTTTTGAAGTAGCGATACCTAGCATGACAGTAGCCTTACTTCTACAGAAAGGGCTTTCTGCCATTTCAGTTGAATGTCCAGAGTGAGCAGAAGTCTCTTCACACTGGCTATATGAACTCCAGTGTATGCAAAATTTTATAACCTCCAGGATTTCTATTTAGCATACAGTTCTTCAGTAGTTGTCCTCTGTCAAGTAGGATATGGAGTATCATCAGCCAAAGGCTCAAAGGATTCCTATGCAGGTTCCTGGTGTTCTTTCTCTGTGTATCTCCTTTTTCTTTCATATCCCGCTTTCCAAATTTCAGTTGCCTCAGGAGTCCCATATTGTAATGACTGATTTCCTCTCCCCAGGGAGACAGCTTATCTCTTTTCAGCTCCCCTTCTTTTACCATGGTTCAGAAACTTTCTCTCACCTTTGGTGGAAATTTTGGTGAATGTGATGCTTACCTAATGGGTTTCCTTTCTCTTACAGATAAAAGTCTTGTTCCACGTGTTGTTCTGGATCTGAGCAACTAACTATATTTGTATAGTTTTTCCAGTTTTATAGTTGTTTAGAGTGTGTATGGAGGGGAGTCTGGTACCTGCCATTCTATATTTGAGGGATATTTCTTCTGAGTATAGGCAGAATTGTGTATTGGAAATGTTTTCAGCATTGAAATATATCATCAAACTGTAATCCATCTTTGATTGCTCTTATGAAAAAGTCAGCCATCAAGTTTAGTGCTCCTTTGAAGGTAATAAATACATCTCTCATTCTCCGGCTACTGTCAAAGTTTTACTCTTCATCTTTGGTTTTCAACAGCTTTACTTTGATGTAATTGGATATGTCTTCTTAAAAATATTTATTTTGCATAGAATTAAATGAAATATTTCCATCTGTGTGGGAATCACAGAGAAATTTTCATCAGTTTTTAAAAAAATTATTTGCTGTGATTTATTCAAACATTGATTCTGACTCATTTTCTCTTTCCTGTCTCTCTGGGACTCAAATTTCACATATGTGAGAACTTTTGATAGTGTCTCACATGTTTCTTGAATTTTTCTTTAAGTTACTCTACTCAATCTTGTTTCTCTCAGTGCTTTTTATGTATATATTCTATTTTTTTTTTCTATTTCTGGTTTTCTAATTCTATGTCCTATTGTGTTCAATCTCATTCAATGTGCTTTTATTTTCATATTTTCTAGGGTTTTTTTTTGTAATTTCTAATTATTTTGTAATTGTAATTTTGTAATTTTTTAAAATTTCTAATTCTATGTTAAACCTATTAAAATCTTTACTGCTAAAATCTTTACTTTTTAATCTATTTTCCATCTTTTCTCCTCTTTCACATTTTTTTTATCATGGTTCATATATTAGTCATAAAGTCTCTATCTGATAATTTCAATATCTGAATTACCTGTGGTCTTTTATCTACTATCCTTGTTTTATATTAATTTTCCATCATCTCAATCTCTGTGTAGTATTCCTCATAAGTATGGTAAACATTGCTAAAATACACTTGTGAAAACACTGTTTTCTGCTTCCAAAAGGGCAAACTTTCCTTCTATAAGCTTTAGTATTCTGGTGATTAACTTGATCTTGTGTCTAGATTTAAGGCTATAATAAGGCTTGTCTATACACTTTGGCAAAGTTTTAACTGCAAAATCTATCTCCTAGTATTTCATAGCTACTCATATTTTTGCTCATATTTTTAGCCTCATGGTTCCCGTTCTCAGTTTTTTTTTTAAAGATTTTATTTATTTATTCATGAGAGACAAGGGGAGAGAGAGAGAGAGAGAGAGGCAGAGACATGGGCAGAGGGAGAAGCAGGCTCCATGCAGGGAGCCTGATGCAGGACTCAATCTCAGGACCTCAGAAGCATGACCTGAGCCGAAGGCAGACGCTCAACCACCAGCCATCCAGGCATCCCCTCAGTTGTGTTTCTATGAGATTTACTTAGCACATGTGTAGTAAAGGAGTCAGCCAACAGGTAGAAGAAATTTTGTTTACAATTTTGTTGTTATTTTACTCTCCTTTTCTATAGTTTTCACACTCTGGGATTTTTCCTGAGTTTTGATGCACTGGTATGCTTGAACACAACCTCTGCTGTCTTTGACCAGGTAATCTGATGCTTTGTTCTTTATCTCTATTCTGCTACTCCTGAGGTGAAGAGCAACCTTTGGAAAAAAGCTGTGATATCTGATACCTAAAGAGAGAATGATCCTTAAAGGATCCTAGTATTAATAATATCATACATAGTTATTGAAATGCTTTGATAATAAATGTACATGGTCCAAGACATTGATATTGAGTAAAGTTTTAAGAATGCATATAGATAGATAAAGTTTGCTGGGAAATGAATCTGTGGTCCATAATTAAAGATGTGTATTAAAACTAGCATCAAATTAGAATTTCGCCTACAATACAGATAATTGAGCACTCAACCCTTTAACAGAGGGCAATAGATTAAAATTAAACCTAATGTTTCAAATAATAAATGTGATGCTTTATTTCAAAGGTTTTAAAATACTGGAAATGAATATATAGTAGCACACACCAACTGGTAGATGAGGTATTTGATTTATCCTGCCTAAGGTTTGGTTCTACTGTTTGTTTGTTTTAAATATATACTACTAGATACTGCTAAATATTAAAAAATTTGATTTAAAGCTGTTCATGCCCATATAATTTTCTAACACCCTTGTCTCTCACATAATCCTTTTTACTTACTTCCTATCATTTCAACATACTGGATTATTGTAACCATCATTTAATATAATGGTTTCTTTAGATGAAAAATTAAAGTAACATATATATCATGATTCCAATATCTAATACTTGGTTAGCAAGCATATTACTGAGTTTTGTCGTAATTTTCTGCTGGATTGTTTATTAGATGTTATATTGCATTGTAGAGAACAGCAATAGCAGGGACAATCTGGAACCCACCCATACATTTCAGAAAATATAGAAAGGAGGAATTTTTTCTTAAACAAAATAAATAAATAAATCCTTCAAGTTAAAAAAATTAAGATACTTTTAGGCAACTTGTTTGCAATGAATTAACTCTTTTAGGTAAAATAATAGGTGTTTACACTCTCTTTTGGCATACTTTAAGAAGGTCTCATTTTCAGGATTTTTGAAGTGTGCTTCTCTTGAATTCCATCTTGGTTTTGTTTAGAGTTATACGTACAAATCAAACACTCTCAGAATAGAGGTAGGGCATCTTAGTCAGTGATTCAAAATGAGAAGCACCCAATAGTTCTACCTTAACATGTTTGTTGAGAAATTAATTAGACATGTATGGATGGATGTGTATGCAAAATGTTTATCATAGAATTTTTTATCCAAGTGAAATATCTGTAACAGAATATAGCAAAAAATGGTACTGGGTTAAAAATTTAAGTATAGCTTCACACATTTACTCATATGAAAAATGTTCACTCAACACTCATGTTTTGGCAATAAATAAATAAAATCTTTGAAAAAAAGGATTTTTTAACTGGATGTGAGGTATGAGGAGGAGTCATAGAGTCAAGGATGACTTTCCTGTTTATGACCTGGACACATGAGCAGATTGTGTGTTATTTATGAATACAGAACACTAAAATAGGAACAATTTCATTTTGAAGGGTGGGGTAGCAGTATTAAGTTCAAAATAATTTTGGTCATGTTCATGTAGAATTTGAATGCTGCTAAGATATCCTAGTGAAGAAACCTAGATGGTATTTGGAGAAGCACATGGTAACAGTCATGGACATATTTGCTCTTGAAGTATAAAAATTGTGTTGAAATGTAAGAATGCATAAGATCGCTTATGAAAGTGTGTAGAGTAAGATATGAAGGCCTAGAACAATTCTGAAAATTACTAAGATTTAAGAAGGTAGCAGAAAATAAAAATTAGTCAAAGAAAGAATATTCAAAGTTGTAGAAAACCAAGTGAGTTGTTGTGCCATAGGGAAGATTAGAGACTGTCTTGGGTGAATGATCAATACTGTCAAATAATACAGAGATTCCAAACAAGACAGTGGTTGAAAAGTATCCATTGGATTTAGTCTCAAGATAGTAATTGGTGACTATGACACAAACTATTAAAGTAAGTAGTTGAAGTACTTCCTTTGTTGGAGTGGGGTGGAGTAGGTAATGAAGAACTATATAGTCCCTGAAGATGATGAAAAGATCTATATTTATTTGAATGAAAATGTGTTAATTTCTAAACATCAGGTTAAAAAGTAGTATTAAAATACTAGCTGTTTTATAAGAATGTGTGTGAATATACTCATAAAAGTATAAAATGACTGTAAAAAATGAGCATAAACTATATACACAGTTTGCTTAGAACTTTCTATTATTACCTCAGAGGCTTTCTGTGAGAAATAGATGAGAAAGCCACAACTTAGGTACCTCTAAGATCACCCAATGATTAAATCAGGGGAGCCACAATTCTATTCAGGAAGTCTTGTCCCTCTCCTCCCACAAGACATCAGTTGGCTTAAGTTATTTTCAGGATGAGATACATTTGTAATTATTTTGTAATGTATGTGTATTTAAAAAAAGAAAAATTTAAAGGTACGCCATTTAACAACTATGGAAAAATCTTTTTTAAATAACCTTTCTCATAACACAAAAATTCAAAGTTCTGGGTTAATGGGTCAGTTTTCAAGTAGACTAAATGATGGAGAAAAAGTGAAGAAAAGCATGTTTATTATATTTTCAATAATAAGTATTCCATATCCAGACAAGTTCAAGTAAATGTTGAGTTTTTTAAAAGTATCTTAGAGTTTAACAAAAATATCAGTATCTCTAGGGGTGCCTAGGTGGCTCAGTCAGTTAAGCATCTGATTCTTGATTTCCCTTTAAGTCATGATCTCAGGGTTTTGAGGCTGAGCTCTGGCACTCAGCAGAGAGTCTCTCTCTCCCTCTCCTCTGCCCATCAACCTCTCTCTCTTCTCTCTCTAATAAATATTTTCAAAAATATCAATGTCTAAAAATATCAATATGCCTGAAATATTATGTTCAGTTGGTCTATGCCTTGTTATTAATGGGGGAGTTCAAGCATGTTAAAACTGGTTTGTATGGATGTAAGGTGACAATTATCATACATCCCTCTTTATAGCTGCAGCATCAGCTGTGAAAACAGATCATGGTATCCCTACTGAAATTTCTGTAGATTGATTGTGCTAGTTCAGCTCAGATAAAAGGTCAGCAAATGTAAAATGAAGTAGACATGTTAGGTCAAAGAAACACTCATATGCACCATGTGATATACTTCATTTCCTTGATTTGGTTAGATAATTGAACCATTTCTACATTTTGTTTCTAAACACACTATGCTTAATTATAAATTGAAATATAATTGCAATTATAATCCTTTCCTATGGTGAAATAATGAAGACTAATTTATCAATTTCAAAAAACAAACAGGAAGTGAATTTAGATATTATATTTTGTACTTATTTTCTTGTGGTTCTATAAGTATACTTTTAAAATCCTATGAGACAGGCACACATGCACACACACACAGACACAGGGCTCTGCAAAGACACAAATTTTTGACACAAAACCGGAATACAAACGGAGAAGTTTTCATTCATAATGATGAATGTAGAAAATCCTAGCTGTTGGTAAATAGTATTTCTAAACCTTTTCAAGTATTTTCCATCTTGCTCCAGGATTTAAAATGCAAGGTGAGCTGGCCACTTTTGTGGTTCGGTTTAGTAGGACTAATTCCTCAATAGCTTTTTCTTGTCAGATAATTTCTCATGAGCAGCAACACGCCCCCAATGGCCTCTGTTACTGTGACTGACAGAGAAGATGTGGAAAAGTGTCTCACGTCCCCCCAGTATAAGCAGGAGCATTCCAATATTACCATTTCTGCAGTGATGAAATGGTATAAATCAAATTAGGAGAAAAAGCACTTGGCCTAGATACTGTTTCCACTTCCTTTCAAAGTGGCCATAGTAAGAGCTCATTTGGCACCCTGCAGTTTCGCCTCCCTCATTTCGGTCAGAATTAGCCAGGACTAGGTACGAGCATATGTTTTGAATATTGATTGCCATTTCACAAATTTATATGGATGGAGAATTATATTACTATTTTATCCTTTAGAGCTTATTATCTGAGATTACCAAAAATACCTTCACAGGAAACATAAATTAGGGTAAAAGGCTACAGAAGATGTGCTCCTATTTATAAGTTCATTTTCATGTTACACTATAATGAATACCTGGTGACTGACTATCACATAATTAAAGATGAGTTATAATAATGACACTGGCATTAACTTTTGCTCGGATACTTCTGTTTTGTGTGTGTTTAAAAATCTTTATTTGAGAAAGTCAATATTTATTAAGAGTTCAGGTCATCCTACAGCTTTTCATAAATTATGCCAATTCCCAGAGATTTGTAAATATAACTTCATTTCAATTAACACCCTTACAGAGCTATCCTTTACATTAATATATTCATGAAGCTACTAAGTGTGTTGCAGATTTTGAACTAAGGTCTACTTATTCCAAAGTCATGAAACATGCTAGCCTTTTGAAATTGCTGCAAACATTAAATAAATAAGTATTTTGGTAATATGAAAATCATTATGGTGAGTGTTTTTACCTATACCTAACCCCAGTAACTCTAATATTGCTTATTTTCTTTACAGTACTTGACACAATCTGAAAATTCGGTAATGCATTTTTATCTCTATTTTTGTCTCTCCTCACCTTGAGGGTAGGGACTATGTGGTTTGTCTTATTCATAGCTATATTCCCATTATCTAGAGCATTTATTGGCATTAGGCAAGTGCCCAATAAATGATTGAATTTTAAAAGGTATTTTAATAGATGAAAATTTCAAGTCTGTTTCATTCTTAGGGACTTTTATAAATCTTACATGGTTTTAATTTTAAGCAATTAAAATAAAATACATGTTTGTTAATAGTACTCAGGTATGGGGCACCTGAGTGACTCGGTCGCTTATGCATCTGACTCTTGGTTTTGGCGCAGGTCATCATCTCAGGGGCATGAGACTGAGCTCCACAACATGCTCCGGGCTCAGCAGAGAGTCTGCATGAAGATTCTCTCCCTCTGTCCCTCCCCTCCACTCACTCTCATGTGCTTGCATGTTTGCGTGCATGCTCTCTTTCAGTCAAATAAATAAATAAATCTTTTTAAAAAATAGTACTCAGGTAATGGAAATAAACACAATATCCTGAAAATTAAAAAAAATATATACGTTCTAAGGATGTGGATATTTTTAAGTATTAAAAATAATCCTTCATTTCTATTTTTCAAATACATTATCACTTGAAATACATTTCCACTCACAAACCATTTTAAATTATTATATCAAATACAAAGCTAAGCCTCTGAAAGTTATCAGAATTCTAAACATTCATAACCTAAAACAATTTATCTTAAATAATTTAGTTAGGGCAAAGCTATTCTGGCATTTTGCTTGAGACATGTTTTTAAGCTGAATTTTAACCCAAGAAAAATAAATCAATTGAAACTACTTCTTTATATTTGATTCTTAAGTGATATCTCTCTTCTCCAAGTTGTCACTTTACCATCTTCTTCATGACTCCTATTTGCATGTAGAGAGATCTTCCATGTTTGCTTTCCATATTACTTATTAAAGATTTACAACTGTTAAAACCTCTATTTTTTGTTTGCCTATGTTAACAAATATTTTATTGTAGATATACTGACTTTTTTACTATTTTGGCTCCTTGAATTTTTGCCTTATCTTCTCCAATTTTCTCCATTTGGCTATATCCTCCTGTAGTCTCTTATACCTTTTTGAGGATAATAAGACATTGATTTTAAAAAATACTTCTCTATTCCTTGTAGAAATTCATTTGCAGTGACAGACACTCCCTCTGAGACTCTATGGCAAAATTCACTTTCCTTTGAGATTTCAAGGATACAGGCTATTTTGTTGCTGGTTTTATTAATCCTCAATTAGGAAGAGAGCTATTCATGTCAGTATATGTTATGAAACAGAGTTTAATAGGATGGTTGACAGTGATTGGATATGACCTAATTCACATTGGCTCCAGTGAAAGAAAGAGAATTTATTGACATATCTACCAAAAACTTCCAATGTTTGATCAGGTATAGATGGATCTAAGTACCCAAATGACATCAAGAGTCACTCTATTGCTCATCCCTATGTCATTTTTTTTTTTGGTTTCATTTATTCAGGCACGCTCTTCACATGTTTTGGCAAGATGGTCTTCATGTGGTTTACTCTCAGAAACCTTTGCTCAAAGAGATTCGTTTTCCCATACTGTAGTTTCGAAACATTTTAGTGGTTGATTCGGATTTTCTTCTTCGTAGGCAGGCTCTTCATGAAGAAGTCACTTTGGCCAGAAGTTTGTAAATATGTTGGTGCAGCCTCAGTTTTATGTTCACTTCTAATGATGAAGAATGGAATTGGTCTTGTTCACTGTTTGAACTCAGAATTAGAAGAAAGTCTCTGAATAAAAGAAGATGTTGGAGATATAATTGCTGGGTAGGAGGATAACAAATGTCTACCATGCACAGGCTGTATAAGCTTTTTTTTAAAAAAAATATTTATTTATTATGAGAGACACAGAGACAGAGAGAGAGGCAGAGACATAGGCAGAGGGAGAAGCAGGCTCCATGAAGGGAGCCTGATGTGGGATTCAATCCCAGGACTCCAGGATCATGCCCTGAGCCAGAAGGCAGATGCTTAACCGCTGAGCCATCCAGGGATCCCTGTATAAACTATTTTTGATTGTGCTCACTATTTAGCACTAATTAATCACTATTTAGCAAACGCAAGGATCTCAGATTCAGGAATACTGTCCTGGATTTCAGTGCATTATTTCCTATTAAAATCTGGCTGGAAATTTTGAGTACAATGAAAAACTTAACAGATTCATTGTAATTTGAACATTGTAACTACCTATTTATATAAACTTGAACAAGTCAGCTGAAATTTTAGGACCTCCATTTGCTTTGGAATAAATTCAGGTAATTATAATTTCTCTAAAATTCTAATATTCTAATTAAAAATTAGCTTGTGAGTCCCTCTTGTGTGTGCCACCACCTCTGTTTCTCAAGCATAAAAAAAGTTGCAGGGTTCCTGTCCTTTCCGACCTTTTTGTGTACAGTGAAAGTAAAATAAAGTGAACTAAAGGAAAGTGCCAAGAAATATGTGAATAAGTTAAGTTTTAATTTTCACAGTGCAAGAAACAAATTATGAATCATTTTATTTAGTTGAATCTTGGGCAACTTCTCTTTAAAACAAACTAAACCAATACATATTTTTGCTGATGTGATATATGTTAATCCAGTAAATACTATTTGTGTATAATTTAATAAAGCCCATGACTGTTTTTCTGTATACCCCTCAAATACTGATGGTACTTTGTAACTTACCCAACTTACCTAACATGCATAATGATAACAATAGTTAATATTTGTTAGTGCTTATTTTAATTATTAAACTAAAATGCAAATCACTTAATTCATAACAAAAATATTTTGAGTATTTTTCTGAAATAATATAATAATAATAATATAATATTTGTGGAAACCTAGTAATGCTGGCTTTACTTTTCAGTAAAATAGAGATATATCTGTGTGACTATTGACTTACATGGGACATAAAAAATATGTGATATCTGCATATTAATTAGTGATCATCATAGTGTTCCTGAGGTATGTATTTTTAGAACACATTTGCTATTGCTTTTATAATATGAATTGAAGAATTTGGCTTTTTCATTCCCACTAGTTTCACTAGAATACATAGCATTGAATTAAGTTTTAACCTAATTATTTTGTTACTTATGAAATAATATTTAAATCATTTTTACTCCGATTGACTTATTTCACTCAGCATAATACCCTCCAGTTCCATCCACATTGAAGCAAATGGTGGGTATTTGTCATTTCTAACGGCTGAGGAATATTCCATTGTATACAGAGACCACATCTTCTTTATCCATTCATCTTTCGATGGACACCGAGTGAAAGGGAATAGAAGGGAAGGGAGAGGAAATGGGTAGGAAATATCAGAAAGGGAGACAGAACATAAAGACTCCTAACTCTGGGAAAAGAACTAGGGGTGGTGGAAGGGGAGGAGGGCAGGAGGATGTTGGTGAATGGGTGACGGGCACTGAGGGTGGGCACTTGACGGGATGAGCAC
This sequence comes from Canis lupus dingo, assembly GCF_003254725.2. Classification (NCBI taxonomy): domain Eukaryota; kingdom Metazoa; phylum Chordata; class Mammalia; order Carnivora; family Canidae; genus Canis; species Canis lupus. Next base: position 5,058,413 of record NC_064245.1, read on the forward strand.
TGGGTGTTATTCTGTATGTTGGCAAACTGAACACCAATAAAAAATAAATTTATTATTTAAAAAAACAAAAAAATAAATCATTTTTACTGTATAATAGATTTATCCAAACTTTCACATTGCTGATTTTTATCTAATGCCATTAAACTTATCAGATGTACAGCCTACTGTAAATTTCACCCCATAACACTGCATCTATTTCTCATCAAACTCAAAAAAAATTTCTAGAAGAAATCACACAGCCTTTGCATGAACAAAAGTTCTCTCATTCACTTTTGCTTCCTCCCACATTCTCCCATGGTATTACATATTACATAATTTATAAGGTGAGCCACTGTTCTGAGATCCCCTATAATAATAATAAATGCATTCTTCGTTTTATGATGTAGTAATTATTTCCAGTGCTACAGTTATAATTGTAATGTGAACAGTGTAAGTGTCATTTGGTGAAATGTGTTCTTTGAGCATGGTAGATATGTGGACATGATTCCTTAAATGCCAGCTCATAACAAGAATCCATATGAGTAAGGCAAACTAGAAAGCAACAGAAATGAGGGCTTTTTCTTTATATCTTTGTTATCTTCAAAATGATTTTTGGAGAAATATGGAATATTATCTGTAGTTTATTTTCTGACAATCTAGTGACCTGATATTTAGTGTTTCATGAAATAACATTGAATTCTATTGTAATAAAAATGAATGATACTCTCCACTACATAAAGGTTGCATAATTCACATGTAAGACAGGATCAAAAATTGTCATAATTTTAGATGAAATAATTCATTTGGAACTTAATTCATATAAATTAAAATATTTTAAAATGAGGAAAAATAATTACTTAAGGTCATATGTAAATTCTTAAAATGGATAAAATATGTGTATTGTATTTCAGGCTAATGCAAGGCAAAACAATGTATTCAATGGATCCAAACAACAAATTGAGAAAATGAATATTTTTTACTTGAAATACCTAAATTTTTTTTGAAATGTTTTTGCTTTGCTGCATCAAACACTCATTATTAATCTCTAGTTACTATATTTATCAAACTAATCAATCACATTATACCAATAAGCTATGTTTCCATAGTTCTATTTCAAAGATACTGACAGAGTTTAAAGTATTTGAGAAAACTGGTTTAATCTGTCATATGGCCTCAGGAAGCAATATATATATATCTTATTTCTTATTATATATATTATATATACCTATATATATGCTATATATATTATAGTATATAATGGTATATATATGGTATATGTATATGGTATGTATAGTGTATATATGGCATATACATACAGTATATATATAATATGTATATACCATATATAGGTATATATAATATATATTATATATAATATGTATATACCATATGTATACCAAGTTACATGAAGTTTTAGTAGCCTGAAATATTTATAATGGTCAAACTTTAACTCCTTAGTGTTGATGTGATGTAAGGTTATGTTGTTTGTATTGTTTTTCAAACTGTACTTTTCCTCATGATTCTTTTATTGGTTTAGGAAAAGGATTATTTATCCTTTATATGGTATTAAATTAACATGCTACTCACTCAAAAAAGAATAAAAGCAAGACACTAAAATATATTCGATTTCATTGACATCTTCTGCAGTCTAAAATATACATTCAAGAAGCAGTTGGCAATGTCAACTGCATTTGACACTGGCCAATTGATGAAAATGGTTTGTCCTGTTGACTTAACTTCCACAATTAGACCTGTTCACCATGGCTGCTGCACAGAGTGCTTTTAGTTACAGCGACCTGTGCTATTACAAGAAATGAGTTTTGGAAATGGTCTTTATCCTCCCAAATAAAGTTAGTGCATCCAGATTTGGAAACTGACAGCAGTAATATTCCCCAACTAAAGCTGGAGCTTAGCCCTGTTATACTTATTAAAAAGCCTATTCATACAAATTAAATCCATTCCATATCCTGGCCTCTGATGACAGCTCCATTTTTTTCCTTGTCTGGTTTGAATTACCTCAAGTCTGTACCCAGAAAGAATTTATCCCTTTCAAGAGACTTCTCCAAGCCTATAATAAATTCACATGGGTCGTCCCATCAATGTAGTGAATTTGCATTATTATTTCATTATGAGTAGGAAAGAAAGCGGATTAGATCTCTCCCAGCATTGGCAGAGCCTAATTCAACCTGAACACATGATTAAAGCTGGCATTTATGACTATAACTGTCAAAGAAAACTAATTGTAAACGGAGAGCTGTGGATAATTATGGCTTTTGGTATTAAACCATTTCTCTCCTATTTATCACAGAACCAACTACAGACTTTACTACTGTTTGCATTTAGTTGTCTGATTACTATGAACCTACTTATGCAAATTAAAATTGATTTATATTCTCAAATTAAGGCCTCTATGTAGGCTTAAGTTCAATCATGTTTAGTGTGTTTTGCCTTTTCTTTTCCTTAGTTTTTTCTTTTCGAAAAAGTAAAGTACCACTATTCCAAGACGCTATACATTGTTTTAATTACAAACCCTGAAAGCAGCTGCCTAATAATCAAGTTTGACACATATGCTATTTAAACCATCTTTCATAAGAGATTTTTAAAAAATCATCCCTTATTATGTGCACATATACATAAAAAAGGTTTTAGAACCATATATGTACATATTATTATATTTTAAATTCATATGTATTTACAGAAGTATGAATAATTATGCACATAGAAAATACAATATATAACTGTGTATAGAAAAATATGTATGCTACACATACATACATACATATGTGTGCATTAACGCATCCACATACAAACATGGATATATCACTACTTACCATTATAAGCCCTTAATTGTGTAACAAGTATTTTTATAATTTTATGGGAAGTTCTTGGGTTAGTGACTAATCATATAAGCTCTAATTAGGATTAGATTCCAATTTTGCCACATGCCAGCTATGCACATTTTTAACACTTCCTCATTTAAAAAATGTACAGATATTAATATGAGTAGGATAATTAAATAATTGTTGTAGACCTACTTGTATTCAGAAAGTGCTCAATGTGAGCTTTTAACCTAGTTTTATGAAATTCTATTTTTGTCACACAATCTGTGTTTGCATGAATTTGTGTGGCAATTTATTTTCAGGTGGAAATACAATAGCGATAGGTATAATTCAACTATATTCTTCAATTTTATGGGACAGTTCTAATTCATGAAATTGTATTCAGCAAAGGCAATTACTTAAAAGCTTAAGTAGCAGAATTTAATTTTTATAACTGTAAAAATCATTTATGAATAATAAATTACACATCAAAGGAAAAAATAATTTTCTTTTGTCTAGTGCCCTGGTTTTCAGTTCAGGGAATAGTTTCACTGAATCACATGAAATATTACTGATAATGAGTGAAATGAATTATATGTTGATAAGAATAGGCTATTTTAAAATATCAAACAGTGGGAAGTGTTGCTATTATGGATATTAACAGTTATAGTAGGCACAGAAACACCTATATTTTATTCCATTGACACCTGGATTTTAGGAAACAAAATGTTTCATTAAGAAAAAGCAAAAATAAAAAAAAAAGGAAAAATATCTTGAAAATGGGACGTATTGAGAATGCTCAACTCAATTACAAAAATTGAATTTTATCACTTCTGAGGGTCAATGAAAATAACATTTTATTCCTAATCACTCAGCAATATGAAACTGGAACCAAAGATTATGGGATTCCTTAACTGGACGAAGTTTTGATAATAAGCTACTCAGTAAATATGACTGATTAAAATAATTTCTACTACTAAAAATAACAGTATTAATTTAAAATCAACTTCAGGTGATATATGTAATGGTTAAAAATGCAGACCTTTGGATCAAAAAAATTCTTTTTCTTCTTTTTCCTTATGAAATAAAAGACCTTTTAAACTATCTTTGGTCTGGGCAGCCCAGGTGGCTCAGCGGTTTAGTGCCACCTTCAGCCCAGGGCGTGATCCTGGAGACCCAGGATCGAGTCCCACGTCAGGCTCCCTGCATGGAGCCTACTTCTCCCTCTGCCTGTGTCTCTGCCTCTCTCTCTCCCTCTGTGTCCCTCATGAATAAATAAATAAACTTAAAAAATTATCTTTGGTCTCATGATTCTACTGATAAATAAATCTTTATGTTCATGTATTACCTTTTTTTTTTCTTGGAATGTATTATCTTTCCATCTCTGTCCATGAACAAAAATATTTTGGCAGTTACATTAATTGTGCACACATGTCACACGTGCTACTTTTTCACTTATAACTACTTCATAAATACCGATTCATGTCTTTACATAATCTCTGTATCATTTAAGTGATGTTTTATAATGTCATTGAGTCAATATTCCAGTATTGATATCAATATCAATAATTTAAACTACACCTTATATTTGTGAGACTTTTAGACTATTTAAAAATTGCTATGTATATTGATGCTACAAAGATCTCAAAGCATATTTCTTCAAATATTTCCTTATTTGGAATAATATTACTTTTTTTGTATTTGGAATCATATTACATTACTGAAAGGAATTAGACTAATTATGGTTTTCAAATTTTTATTTTTCTATAAGAGGATGTATAGCAATAGGCTTTTCCTAGCAGGACTATAGTGTAATTTTGGTTTCATTTTTATTATTTTGTTAATTTGTCAATTGTATATAAACATTAAAATGCATTTCTAATTTTAGGTTAAAGATAGCAAATCAATAATTAAAAAAACAAGTTCATTCTCTGTGTATACACTAAATGACATCTACTCGTTTGGTCTTTACTTTCTGACAGTTTGCACTTTGCTTATGAGTCCTGAAAGGGCCAATGTTAATAAATTGTGCTTACATTTTAGGAGTCTTAATTTCATATTAAAATGACAACCTGAGTCAACACTTCTGATAGGAATAACTTTTCTTAAGAAAAAAAGCATCACTAAATACAACATTTATTCTTTAAATTAAGCTAAAGTAAAAAGATACCTTTTAAAATATGCTTATTCTCTTTTGCAGGAGAATATTTTAGTCTCTGTACAAACTTATCATTAAAATTAAGGTTTATTGAAGCAGCTCAAAACATATTCATGTTCCTAACAAATTTTCTAACGCATATCATGGTATATCTAGATTAAAATTATTTTCCCAATGGGGCTAATATCATTTTGAATATTTTTAAAAAATTAATTTACTTGAAAAAGATAAGAGAGAAAGAGAAGGAGAAAGAGAAAGTGAGTGAAGGAACAAGGGTAGATGGAAAAGGAGAGAGAGAATCTCAAGCAGACATGAGGCCCTGATCTCAGGACCCTGAGATCATGATCTTGAGCCAAAACCAAGTCAGCCACTTAACTGAATGAGTCATCCAGGTGCCCTGAATTAGCATTATTTTGAATGAAAAAGCAAAATTTTTTCACAATGATACCAAAAATTCCTGTAATTCAGTAATGATTCAGTAATAGAATTTTCACCTAAAAATAGTGAGATGCACTTTAAGTTTTCTATAAGAAACAAATTCTAGTATAGAATTATATTTCTTTCTTTTTTTTAATTTATTTTTTATTGGTGTTCAATTTACTAACATACAGAATAACCCCCAGTGCCCGTCACCCATTCACTCCCACCCCCTGCCCTCCTCCCCTTCTACCACCCCTAGTTCGTTTCCCAGAGTTAGCAGTCTTTACGTTCTGTCTCCCTTTCTGATATTTCTTTCTTGTGTCAAAAAAATCTCTAGAATCTCCTCTCATTAATGTAAAAAAGAAAAAAAGAAACATTTGGTTTTACCAAAGTGTTTGTAGTGTCAGATAAACGTTTTCAAAAGTGTTTTTCAACATGTGTATATACAATAAGTAATTTTATTAGCTATTTTGTGGGAAATAGAGCTCTATAACATTTTTATTCATTGATCATTAATGATGTCTCTATAGCTGAGTAGACTGAAATCCAAAGAAGTTAATCAAGTAAACCAAGACATAAAAAAGAGTAACAATGGAAAATATTTTATAGATTTTTTTGTATTCTCAAGAATATATGAACATAATTTCTCAGAAAATGCAATAGATACAACTAGGCATTACTGAACTTAAGAGGAGTAATGTATCATCATTGCTCAACTATAGTTCAAAGCCAGCTATTACTGTATTAAGGAAAAGAAAGTATGTCACCAAAGTGAGAAAACTGAAGACCCCCCCCCCCCCCGCCAAGTTGAAAAGGATCCTGGAATCTAGTAAGTCTGAAATAACAGAAACTTAAGAAAACTACTACATATACAGATGAAATGCTTTCATAACCATTGTGTAGAGGTCAGTGCAATGCAGACTAAGCAGTGTTTATAGTTGGTGTGAGAATTCTTAGTGCTTTGGCTTGCATTAAGGACTGGAAGCTACACACAGAAACTTTAGTTTTTGTCCTTCATTCTAGAATACAAATTTGACAAGGATTTGACAGGATAGTAAGAATCATGAAAATATATTCTTTTACTATTTTCTTCCATTTCTTAACAGTAATATGTGTCAAAATAATATACTTTAAACAAACAAACCAAAACCTTCTGTCTTTATTTTAAGTGCCAATTGTCATAGCACTTCAGTCTTCATGATGCAATTTCCAAATGGCACAAATTGCAGAGGACTTATTTTGTGAGGAGGGAAAAGAGGGTATCTACCCTATGGAGGCCACACATATCTGAATAAGGGGCTACTGTAGAGAACTGAAGCATTAAAGAAGCAAATATATTCTGGAACAAATACCACTTCTTCCCCACTCTGTTTTGGACATTAACAGCTAGGCCTTTATTTTCAGGCAGGATACAAGATCTTTTTTTTTTTTTTTTTTTTTTTTTTTTGTGAGAAACACAGTATCCTAAGAGAAAATACTTACTATATACATCAATATTGGGAATTTCCAGCTAGGTATTTCATAGCAAAGTCCAGCTGATAAGCCCTGTGCACATGCTTAGAGCTTCCAGTTGGCTTTATAACATCTTACTCTTAAAGATGAAATGGTGAGCAAGGGCCAAAATATACAAAAGGGAAGTTAGTATCAAATAAATTAAATACAGAAGTAATTAAAAATAAGCTATCACTCAGTAATATGCCTTTGGAGACTACCAGCATGGGGGCAAGAGACAATTGCTAATGCCTTTTCCCACCATCTAGTGACTCCAGGTCGGTATTTAGCATGGTGGAAGTATTCACACCATTGAAATTGGCTAACTCTAAAAATACAATGATATCAAAATTGCACAGCTGAAGGGAGAACCGAGGACACAGGACACACTGTGGCATGTGGGAGGTACAGAGATGTGGTTTGGGGGAGAAATGGATCATGGGTAAAGAGGAGAGGAGGGAGCCCTGGTTGCAGAGAGGCCAGAGAGAGATAAAGGTGTGCACAGGGGATTGTACAAGGAAAAACTTCCACAAAGCCATTTATTGGGAAAATGAGAGGGGCTGATTTTCATGTTTTTATAACCAGTGGAGCTCAAAGACTGGACTTTTAGAGGTCTGTGGCCTGGCTGCTATGGAGGTCTGATGGTGCTGCAGTGCTTTTTCCTGTGGAAAAAGAGGGCAGAGAGTTCCAGGGCAGATGGTGTGATCTAGGGATCCCCTGGAACACATGAGACGGAAGGTTCCCCTTCTTGGAGTACATCTGGGAGAGGCAGCATTGCCTCTCTAGGAACAAGAGAGCCAGAGGGCACTACTTCCCTCCCTGACCCCTCAGAGTAGGTACAGAGACATCTGCTAAGGCTAGATAACCTGGACATTGGTTCTTTGCTGCATTTTATGCCAAAACTCCATGCCCTTGCAATTTGTTGTACCTGCCCTTCTGGGACAAACCAGCATCAGTCCCAGTGTGCTGAAGCCCTCCCCCAGAAGACCAGGACAGGTCCCTGCAATGCCAGGTCCCTAAAGTCAGGAGTTTTAAAATTCAGCCAGCCTGCCTGGGATACAGACCAACGTGCACTGTGCTGATAGGTGGGCAGGTGATCTGGACACAGGGTGAAAATGGAAATCCGAGGGACACCTGAGACACATGAGGGGAAATTATTTGCTCTTATGAAAGGGCTTCTCAGACAGCAGAGGGCATGATTTCCCCTCTCCAGGATGAGGTAGGGGGCTGGCAAGATTTTCCTACCCCAACCCTTGACATAAACTAACTTCAGCAAACAGCACAGTGCCAAAAGTGGCAGTCTAAACCACTTACACTAAACCCTGTCCTGCTGCATTCTGCAGATGCTTTTCTTGGACAAGAGTGCCTGAGAACCAGAACCATGGGCCCCCTCCCTCAGAAAACCAGAACAAATCACCTGCATGCACCATGTCTACTAACCATAGAGTTCTGCACAGCTTCAGCTGTAGTGAAAATAGCATCAGGTGGCTACTGTACAGAATTGAAGCATTAAAGAAGCAAATATATTCTGGAACAAATACCACTTCTAACAAGCAGATCAGAGCACATCTAGTTAAAATTTGCCACACTGGCCAAGGAGAAACTCTGCCAAAGACTGATCCAAAGGAAAAAGCAGCCAAAACACAGCAGCAGAGTGCACACAGCATACAGCAGACACTTCCTGAAGTGCCAGGCCCTAGGTAGTAAATGATCTCTTCTTCATAAAGCTGTTACTCTGAGTAAGAAATATAAAGGCTTTCCTAACATAGAGAAGAGACAGAGACCTAGAAAAAATGCTAAGACAGAGGAATTCATCTCAAAAGAAAGAACAAGAAAAAGCCATCGCCAGGGATCTAATAGAAATAGATATAAGTAATATGCCTAAGCCATAATTTAAAGCAACAATAATAAGAACAGTATGTGCACCTGAGAAAAGCAAAGAAGACACTAGAAAGCAGAGCTAACTGATCTAAAAGCTCATCAGGCCAATGTGAAAATGCAATAACTGAGATGTAAAACTGACTGGATGTAATAACTAAATGATGGAAGAAGTAGAGGAACAAATAAGTGATATAGAAGACAAAATTATGGAAAATAATGAAAGTGAAAAGAAGAGGGAAATATTGAATCACAAAAATAGACTTGGGGAACTCAGTGATTCCAAAAAATATAATAGCATTCATACCACAGGAGTATGAATAATACTCATAGGGAAGAATTCTCACAGAAAAGAAGAAGAGAGGTAAAAAGGGACAAAAGATTTGAGAAAATTATAGCTGAAAACGTTCCTATCTGGGGAAGGAAACAGACATCCAAATCCAGGAGGCACACAGAACTACCACGAAAATTAACAAAAGCACAACAATAAGACACATTGTAGTTAAATTTGCAAACTATAGAGATTAAGAAAAAATCATAGCAGCAGCAAGACAAAAGAAGCCCCTAATTTACAAAGGAAGACAAATAAGACTAGCAGCAGATCTATTCACAGAAACTCGGCAAGCAAGAAGAAAGTGGCATGATATATTCAAGATGCTGAATGGGAAAAATATGTAGCCAGGAATACTCTATCCTGAGCAAGGCCGTCATTTAAAGTAGAAGGAGAGATAAAGAGTTTTCAGACAAACAAAAACTAAAGGAGTTCATGACCATTAAGCCAGACCTGCAAGAAATATTGAAGGGGATTCTCTGAGTGAGAAAAACTAAAGGTGAAAAAGACTAGAAAGGAACAACAGAGAAAATCTCGAGAAACTTTGATGAAACAAGTAATAAAATGGCACTAGTTCCAAATCTATCAATAATTACTCTGAATGTAAATGGACTAAATAAATGCTCCAACCAAAAGATACAGGCTGGCAGAATGGATAAAGAATACAAGACTCATCTATATGCTGCTTACAAGAGATGTATTTTAGTCCTAAAGACACTTGTAGTTCGAAAGTGAGGGTAGGGAGTAGCATTTATCAAACAAATGAATGTCAAAAGAAAGCCAGAGTAGCAATACTTATATCAAATAAATTAGATTTTAAACCAGACTATAATAGGAGATAAAGAATGGCACCATACTAAAAAAGGAGTCTGTCCAAGAAGAAGATCTAACAATTATAAATATTCATGCTCCCAAATTGGGAGCATCCAAATATATAAAACAATAGCAAACACAAAGAAACTCACTGATAATAATACAATAATAGTAGGCGACTTTAACACCACACTTAGAGTAATGGACAAATAATCGGAGGAAAAATCAGCAAGGAAACGATTCTGAAACACACTGTACTGGATGGACTTAACAGATATATTCAGAACATTTCATCCTAAAACAGCAGAATACACATTCTTCTCTAGTGAGCATGGGATATTCTCCAGAACAGATTACATACTAGATCACAAATCAGGCCTCAACAAGTACAAATGTCTGAGATTATACCATGCATTTTTTCTGATCATCTATGAAACATGCTATGAAAACATGCAGTCAACCACAAGAAGGAAAAATGGAAAGGTCACAAATATATGGAGGCTAAAGAACATCTTACTAAGGAATGAATGGGTCAACCATGAAATTAAGAAATTAAAAAATACATGGAAGTAAATGAAAATGGAAACATGATAGTCCAAAACCTTTGGGATGCAGCAAAAGCAGTCAAATACCCACCATTTGCTTCAACGTGGATGGAACTGGAGGGTATTATGCTGAGTGAAATAAATCAATCGGAGAAGGACAAACATTATATGGTCTCATTCATTTGGGGAATATAAATAATAGTGAAAGGGAATAGAGGGGAAGGGAGAAGAAATGGGTAGGAAATATCAGAAAGGGAGACAGAACATGGAAGACTCCTAACTCTGGGAAATGAAGTAGGGATGGTGGAAGGAGAGGAGGCCGGGGGGTGGGGGTGACTGGGTGGTGGGCACTGAGGGGGGCAATTGACGGGATGAGCACTGGGTGTTATTCTGTATGTTGGCAAATTGAACACCAAAAAATAATAAATTTATTATTAAAAGAATCACAGAGGGGAGAGATCATATCCAAATACAAACAATTATAGCAGAATACTATAAAAAATTATATGCCAACAAATTGGGCAATCTGGAAGAAACGAATAAATTCCTATTAGCCTATAAACTACCAGAACTAAACAGGAAAAAATAGAAAAGTTGAATAGACAAATAGCCAACAAAGAAACTGAAGTGGTCAAAAATCTCCCAACAAATTCCAAGGCCTAATGGCTTCACATGGTACTTCTAGAAAAATTTTAAAGAATAATTAATACCTATTTTGAAACTATTCAAAAAATATAACTGTAAGGAAAACTTCCAATTCATTGCGCAAGACCAGGATTATCCTGATTCCAAATTCAGACAGACTCCACTTAAAAAAAAAAAAAAAAAGAACTACAGGCCAATATCCCTGATGGACATGGATGCAAAAATTCTCAACAATTAGTAGCAACAGTACAGTAAAAGAATCATTCAGCATGATCATGTGGGATTTATTCTTGGGCTGAAATGGTGCTTCAATATTCACAAATCAATCAACGTGATACACCACAGTAATAAAAGGAAGGATAAGATATGTGATCCTCTCAATAGATGCAGGAAAAGCTTTTGATAAAGTACAGCATCCATTCTTGATAAAAACCCTCAACAAAGTAGGGATGGAGGGAACTAATGTCAACATCATAAAGGGCATATACAAAAAACCCACAGCTAACATCATCCTCAGTGGAGAAAAACTGAGAGGTTTTCCTCTAAGGTCAGCAAAAAAGACAGGAATGCCCACTCTCACCTCTGCTATTTGACATGGTACTGAAGTCCTAGCCTCAGCAATCAGGCAACAACAACAACAAAATAAAAGGCATCCAAATCGGCAAGGAAAAGAGTCAAGCTTTAATTATTTGCAGACGACATGATACTCTATCTAGAAAAACCCGAAATACTCCACCCAAAATAATTGATACACTAATTCAGTAAAGGTGCAGGATACAAAATAAACATGCAGAAATCTGCTGCATTTCTATACATCAATAATGAAGTAGCACATAGAGAAATCAAGGGATCATCCTATTCAAAATGGTACCCAAAACAATAAGACACGTAGGAATAAAGCTAGGCAGAGGTGAAAGATCTATCCTCTGAAAACAACAAAACACTTATGAAAGAAATTGAGGAGGGCACAAAGAAATGGAAAGGCATTTCATGCCCACAGACTAGAAGAACGAATATTGTTAAAGTATCTATACTACCCAAAGCAACGAACACATTTAATGCAACTGCTGTCAAAATACCACCAGCACTTTTCACAGTAGTAGAACAAATAATCCTAAAATTTATATGGAAACACAAAAGACACTGAATAGCCAAAACAGCCTTGAAAAAGAAAAGCAAACCTGGGGGTATTACAATTCCTGACTTCAAGCTCTATTACAAAGCTGTAGTGATAAACATACTATGGTCCTGGCACAGAAACAGACACATTCAGCAATGGAACAGAACAGAAAACCTAGAAATGGACCCACACTCTATGGTCAATGAATCTTCAACAAGGCAGGAAAGAATAACCAATGGCAAAAAGTCTCTTCAACAAATGGTGTTGGGAAAAATGGACAGCAATATGCAGAAGAATAAAACTGGACCATTCTCTTACACCATATACAAAAATAAATTCAAAATGAATGAAAGACCTAAATGTGAGACAGTAAACCATCAAAATCCTAGAGGAGAACACAGGCAATAACCTCTTTAACACTGACCATAGCAGCTTCTTAATAGATACATCTCTAGAGGCAAGGAAAACAAAAACAAAAATAAACTATCGGGACTTCATTGAGATAAAAAACATCTGTATAGCACAGGAAACAATCAACAAAAGTAAAAGGGAATCTTCAGAATGGGAGAAGATATTTGCAAATGAGATATCTGATAAAGGGTTATTACCCAAAATCTGTAAAGAATTTATCAAACTCAATACCCAAAAAACAAATAATCCAGTTAAGATATGGTTGGAAGACATGAATAGACATTTTTCCAAAGAAGATATCCAGATAGCTAACAGACATGAAAAAATGCTCATCACTCATCATCAGGGAAATACAATCAACACTACAATGTGGTATCACTTTACTCTTGTCAGAATCGTGAAAATTAACAACAGAGGAAGCAAGAGTTGTTGGCAAGGATGTGAGAAAGGGTAATCCTCTAACATTGTTGGTAGGAATGAAACTGGTGCAGCCAATATGTAGGTTCCTGGAAAACAGTATGGAGATTACTCAAAATCTCTATAGTTAAAAAGAGAATTACCCAATGATCTACCATTTACATTACTAAGTATTTACCCAAGGAATACAAAAATACTGATTCGAAGATCAGTGTGTGTAAATATGTATTTGAAAACCCTCAACAAAGGGGTTTCAACACACACCTTTGCGTGTTGAAATATATATATATATTTCTCTCTCTCTCTCTCACACACACACACAGACCAGTATTTATAATAGCATTAACATTAGCCAAACTATGGAAAGAGTCCAATTGTCTGTCAACTAATGAATGGATAAAGATCTGATATATAGGCACAATAAAATATTACTCGATCACTGAGAAGAATGAAATCCTGCCATTTGCAATGATGTGGATGGAGCTAGAGACTAATACTAACCACAAGTGAAATTAGTCAGAGAAAGACAAATACCATCTGATTTCACTCATAAGTGGAATTTAAGAAAGAAAAAGATGATCATCGGGGGAGAAATGGCAAACCAGAAAACTGATTCTTTCCGATACAGAACAAATTGAGGGTTGCTAGAGGGGAGGTGGGAGGTTAAATGGCTGATGGAGATTAAGGAGGGCAATGGTCTAAGTAGCACCAGGTGTTGTATGAAAGTGATGAATTACTAAATTCTACACCTGAAACTAATGTTATACTATATGTTAATTAAATGGAATTTAAATAAAAACTTAAAAATAAAAAAAGGTGAAAACTCAAACATTGTATAAAATTACAATTTGAAATTATTTTAATTGTATTGAATTTGTATTTTATATGGAATGGAGAAAGTTGAGAAAACAAAAAATAATAAAAGTAAATATACAATACTATAATTATTTCTCAGAGATATATGGGAAGTGTTGTATGTACAAAAAGAGATGCTATGCTGTTAATAAAGAAAAATCAGAGATGAAAACAAAAATTTTCACAATTAATAATGTGAAAGTAGAAATGAAAACTTAACAGAAAGTTTAGGAAAGATTTTGCTCCCCAAAACAAGAGCAAATCAGAACAAAATAAAACATAGGACAAAAAAGAAAAAAAATAAACTGCTGATCTAAATGTTCAATATACTACTAGTAAAAAACAAAATCCAGAAATAGGCAGAAGAGAAAGATTGGAGTGGAGGAAATAATGAAATTATTCAATAATACTTCCCAGAGCTTGAAATCATGAGTCTCTTGATTGAAAGATTTACATATATCCAAAGCCATGGATGAAAAAAAGATGCACACCATGAAACATCATTGCTGAATTTCAAATCATGAAGAAAACAAGAAAATCCTACAAGTTCTCCCTGAGAAAAACTTGTCGTATATAAAGACTCAGGAAAGAGAATAATTTTACTGTTTGAATTTCAGCATTGTACATTTAAAGGCAAGAGGGTAATTCAGTGAACTTACAGAGCAAAAATGATTTCCATTACAGAATTCCACATCCAACCTAACTTTCATACAAAGATGAGGGCAAAGGTAAGTTCAGAAAGACAGTTAAGCTGATTGAGATCGTCAATCAAAATGAGAAATTAAAAACAATTTAAAAAGGGGAAATACATATGATGGGATCCAGGCATCAGGGGATCAAAATATAAAAGAGGGGCTCAGGGAGACTCCAGGATAATGACAAAGCAAGAAACCTACAGGATTGTGCTCTAAGGGTAGAGGGCAAAGTCCAGATTAGAGCAGGTAAGAAGTAGCCAGAGTTTTTGATAAAATTGAATTGATTGTACATCTGCTAAGTCTATATGCATTTCAAAGACTCTTGGACACTTGGCTGGGTTGTTTTAAGTTATAAAAGTAGAAAACTATTCAAATAAATAGCAAGACAAAACAAGACAAAATTCACTGTGAGGAAACTAAGAAGAAATATGGTTTATGGCTCAGTGATGAATAGTATTTATATCATCATTTTAAATGCTGGATAATGTTCTAATCCCAATTTGAAGTAATTGCATTAGAAGAATGGGAGGCAAGTGTGGTTATTTGTTGTAGGGATAAAGGAGGGAAAGAGAAGAGAATAATAAAGTAAAAACTATATCTTTCTTAGTGAGAAGTTAATAGATAATGCTTAAAACTGAAACTCAGGGAAGTCCTGGTGGCTCAGCGGTTTAGCGCCACCTTCAGCCCAGGGCGTGATCTTGGAGACCCGGGATCGAGTTCCGCGTCGGGCTCCGGCATGGAGCCAGCTTCTCCCTCTGCCTGTGTATCTGCCCTCCCGCCGTCTGTGTCTCATGAATGAATGAATGAATGAATGAATGAATAAATAAATAAATCTAAAAAAAAAAACAACTGAAAAATTGGGATGTAGCTATATAATAATGTTATGTATACATTTGGTGAAACACTTTGAATATTAGCAAAAATTGAGAGTAGGTGACACTGGGGCAGAAAAAAATTACAGAGTTGGTGATAACTATTTTTCATAATAATCCTTTAAACAATGTGCATGTACAAGTTTGATTTAATTTTTAAAAATACTTGACAAAAGTTAGACATATACACAGCAGAGTACAAAGTTTAAGAGCCTTGGTTCTAGAGTCAGGTTGAGCTAATTCTGGAATAATCAATAACTAATTCCATTACTTTAGTCAAATTATTTAATTTCTCTGTGAGTCAGTTTTTTGCTTTGAATAAAAGAGATGATACTAAGACCCACTGGTCATTTTTATGTAGATTTAATGAAATTTTTTGTGTAAACAGAACTTCTTGGCACGTAGTTAGATGTTACTACTACTACTATTATTATTTCACTATAATATGAACTTCTCATATGAGACCTCCCTTCCTTCAGTTCCCCACCCCAAAAGAGAACTGGTAATTTTGTGCATCATCTAGAGATAGGCCTTATATTTATAGACATTATACATCTAATATATACTTGCATACCTTGTGGGTATATAGGAATTTTTTCATTTTTTATAAACAGAAACATAATAGAGATCACATTTTTAACCAGCATGTATCATCTAAAAGTTAATACTTAGCACGTAAACCACGAGACATCTAATTTTTTTTTATGCTGCAAAAGTTTCCATTATATAAATGTACCATATTTTATCTTCTTACTGAGTGGTAGATATAAAGTATGTTTTAGTCTTATATTCTGAAAAACATAATTTAGCAAATGAGGGAGCATATTCTGTAGTATAATCTAGAAGCTGAACCACTAGATTAAATGATATGCAGTTTTAAAAACTTTAACAGATGCTACCAATGTAAGAATTTCTCAAACCCCAAGATTTAGCATATTGTATAATCTGCCAGCTTTCATACCCTGAAAACTTAGCAAATTAAGTAGTAATTGAGTGTGTACAGAGATACAATTTAGGGGTCTTTTCTATAAATTCAGATTAACTGATTTCACCAGGTTGGTGTAAATTCTAGCATCAATTTTAACAATAAATAGCTAGCTAGCTAGCATGGTATTTTAAGAAATACTAGTTAAATACCTACTATGTGCTGGTAAGTTTTTTGTTTCAATAAAAAAATTTACAATAATCCTACTTTATTACATTTTTTAAATCAAATTTCGAAGTTACATGGTAGAAAGAAGAGAAGTCTTGGGTCCATTGTGATTCAAGGAAAGCTTGAAGTTTACTATATGCTGAAAGTTTATGAGACATACTTAGAAGAAAAAAACAAAAAGAAAAGAAAAACAATGTAAAATTCAAAGTTTTGTTTTGTTTTTTTTTTTTTTTGCTTACCTGATTAATTCCTTTAAGCTGAAATGTATCTTGAATAAATGTACTTGAGTTATAAAATAGCTTGTTTAATGTAATAGAATCTGATTTTACTTCATTCCCCACCCCCACCCCCGGCCTTTTCTGATGTTTCCTTTGGGTATTTGTTCTTGTAATTATCTAGAGCGCTATACGGCCCTGTAATGGTGTGAGGATGCTGTAAATAGATGTCCCTGTCTCCCCACTAAAATCATTAATTCCTCCTTTATGTTGAGGTAATAAATGAAGCATGAGGAATAGAATATCTGAAAAGAAAAAGTAAAAGTATTCAATTTATCAAGGTCTAAAATAAAAGCATGGGATAGGAAAAATATATATAACTTAATGAACAAATGTTTAAATGAGAAATGACTGGCAGGTTTTACTGACAGCGAAGTAGCTGTACTCTCTCCATCAGTTAAACAAAAAATTAAGCCTACATTGCCAGTGATATTCTTATACACGAAAGTCAAAAATAAAATATGTCATTTATGTGCCCACTTTCAGACACACAAAAATTAGTTGATGCCAAATGTAACAGTAACACTTAAGTTTAAGGGATCAGGATAACTTCATATGCTGAAAGTCTGCTGCTCAGACACAGCTCACAGATGTTTGTTTGACATGAATATGTTTTTAAAAATACTCCATCAATTAAAATGCAGGAGATTTCACATATGAACCCAAACTTCTGGGGTTTCTTGAATAATCTGATTAGCTGGTACATTGAGCTCATACTTTCTAGCTTGCAACCCTCCTAATAGGTAATAGGTAATGACTATTAATAGGTAATAGGTAATGACTAGGTAATGACTCCCTGTCATGAGATGGAGTCTTGGTTCACATAGAACATTTTATTTCCTCTGTTGTTTTTCTTCTCCTTGGACAACCAAAAGTGGAACATTAAAGAGAATGTTTTATATTCTAAGGAAATTAGAGAGGGCGCTTTATTGTGGAAATGAAGAATATTCTTACTTTTTAATGTATGCAATATGTGTGCCCAGAAAATTCAAGATAGCATTTTCATAAATTCAGCCAAATTTCCTCATTTATTTTTTTTCTTGACTGAATTCAGTTGGCTTTTGATTTTGAGACATCTCTTTTAAGAGGATGTGAGCAGGACTTTTGGTTCTGGTTAGAAGCATAAATAGCAATGTTAAATTCTGAAGTGTCCCCTACAAAGAAACCAGAAGAATAACAATAAAAACTCAGTGAGTATTTGCAAAACTAAACAATTTTACCATGTGATCCAGCAATTGTGCTCCGTGGTATTTACCCAAAGGTGTTAAAAACTTATGACCACACAAAAAACTTGCACATGGATATTTATAGCAGTTTTATTTATGACTGTCAAAACTTGGAAGCAACCAAGATATCCTTCATTGGACAAATGGATGAGTAAACTGTGTAAGAAAAGTATTCCATTCCAGACAATGGAATATTTTTACCATTAAAAATAAATGTGCCATTAAGCCATGAAAAGACACGGAGGAACCTTAAAAGCATATTACTAAGTGAAAAAAGATAATCTGAGAAGACTACACAGTGTATAGTTCCAGCTCTACAACATTCTGGAAAAGGCAGTTATACTATGGAGACAGTGAAAAAAATCAGTGGTTACCTGTACTGGAGAAGGCAAGGGAAGGCTGAATAGGTGGAGCAGAAAGATTTTTACAGCAGTGAAAATACTGTCTGATGCTCTAATGACAAACACAAGTCATTATACATTTATACAAACCCACAGAATGTACAAGAATGTAAACTATGGACTTCGAGTGATGATGATATGTCAGGGTAGGTTCACCAATGATAACAAATGTATAACTCTGCGTGAGGTTGTCAATAATAAGGGAGACTATGCATGTATGAGGTTGGTAGAGCATATGGAAAATCTCTGTACCTTTCTGTCAATTTTGATGTGAACCTAAAACTGTTCTTTAAAAAAACTGTCTTTGGAAGAAGAAGAACAACAACACACATTGATTGATTGAGTACATTTTCAGTTCAATGAGAAGTCAGAGAAAACTCAGAACTCCATCCAAATACCATTGAGTGTTACCTAAAGCATCTGAGACCGAAGGAACCATTTATGAAGTCTGTGCAAGTCATAATGGTTCTGTGGAAAAGAACAAGAAGGCTGAGTGGGATTTATTACAGGACTAGACTGGTTCAATATTGGGTATATAATCATATAACTTACATTATTTGGGAAGTACCAAAATATCATCAGAGTATTCCTTTGATGAAATTCATATCTGTGGTTTCCAAAAAAAAAAAAAAACCAAAACTAGGAAAATTGAAAAGAATAAAAATAGCTAAAGTTTCCTTAGCATGAGAAAAATGTATTACTCTCAACACCAAAGTTAGTATTATTCATAATTGAAAGATACTAGAAACATTTCTACTAAGGTCAGAAATAAGACAAAAATATGCTCTACTATTACTATTACTTACAATTTTTCTACTGCCATTATCCAATAAAATTAGAAAGAATAAATATAAGACATAGAAGTCGATGAAGGAGGTTGACTAATATTTGCAGACGACTTGATTTTGCACCTGGAAAGTTTAAGAGAATCAAGTGAAAATAACTTATGATAGCAGAATAAAAAATCAGCATATACTAGTGGCTAATAATATAAAACATCAATAACTTTCATATACTTCAAATCAACGACAAACCAGAAGAAATATGATGGAGGAAATGTTCCATTTATATTAGGAATGAGTAAGATAAATTGGATGGAAAATAAACTTTGCAAGAAACACTCAAATTCTACATTAACAATATTTTAAAATGTTCCTGAGTGACACAAAGAAAACTGTAAACAAAAGGAAAGGCTACCTATTTTCTTTAGAAAAGATGTCTCAATATCATCATCTTATCTATTCCTGCTGCTATTTCACATATTTAACATTGTGACACTTAACGTCATCGAGATTTTATCAAAATTACTTGAGTGCACTATTAACTGTTTCACTACCCACTTCAGATGCATGGGAGACTGCACTTCTCAGGCCCTTGCTGAGTCAGAGGGCCACCTGACTCATTCTAGACCATGAGATAAGAGAGGAAGTTGTGTCACCTTCAGCACAAGCCAGTGTAAAGCATATGTGTACTGCTGTTTCTCTTTTCTACTTTGTGGCAATCTTGGAGAAAGTTCTGTGTTGAAATGGTCGGTCTAAGGACTGGAGCAATGTGTAATGTTGAGTGACATTGTTGAATAGAGTAATTTTGGGAGTTACACTGACACAGCAGAGTATGTAGGCGTAAAACCAAACCAAACCAAACAGAACAAAAAAATATTTTTCCTTAAGCCATTGAAAGTTTATGATTGTTCCTACTATTTAATCATATTTATTCTGCCTAATAACGGAGAAAAGTTGGTATATGGAGTGACATTTTTTACAGCAGTAATAAAATATGAGGCATTGATTTAACAGTCAAAAACTATTTCAAATGTAATATTCAATATATAAGTATTACATGGAATCAACACTTTATTAAAAACACAGAAATGCATAGATTAAAAGTGAAATCTGGTCATATGTGTCATTTACAAAACAACCAAAGAGATAAAAAAAATTGAAAGCATAAGAGAAAGGTATCTTGGACAAACAAAAACAAAAATAAGTCATTATTATTTCTATTTAACATGGTAATGATGGACCTGTGTAATATTGAATGACAAGAAGGAAACGAAAGGTATAAGATTTTCAAAGACCTTGAATTTTTAAATACATTTTTTATCATTTACAATTATAATAGTTTTCAAGTAAAGCACAGAGATCTTATAGACAAATTAAGGCTATTAATGAGTGACGATTAGTAAGTTTTCTAAATATAATATACAAAGTCGAAAATAAAATTTAATTTTTATACATCATCACGAACCATTTAAAATATATAAATTACCATTTAAAATAGCAATAATTGAGGAGACCTTAGTTTTGTCTGGTCCCAGGAATTTAGCTAGATGGCTATTACATCATTCTGAACACCTGAGAACTCAACCGGAGATCCAAGAATATGAATAGCTGCAACTCTACGAACAGAAAAGCTTTCTTTTACTTTCTGCAAGGTAGAAGGTGCAGAGAAGCGAATCAAGGTGATATATGAAAGATAAATGAGAGAAGGGGAGGGATCCCCAGCAGCAGGCTACCAGAAAGTGGTGGAGCAGCAGAGTGCAAAATCAGAACTTCTAGAAGTCTGCTCTGGTGAAGGAGCTCAGGCAGCAAAGAGGGGGCGGAATTTGTGGGGGGACAGTGTGGTTTCAGGATCCTGGGGGTCACAGGAAGACTAGGGGTGGCTGAGTGCAGCAGATTCCCAGGCATCAGTGGGAAAGCCAGTTGTCATCAGCCAGTCCAGGAGGGGGCTCTCAGACTAGACTGCATGAACTGAGAACCTGGTACAGTTCAGGTGACTGCTCTCTGAGCAGGGATCTGACAAATGGCAGAACCCGTGGGACTCCCCTTGCTCTCCTGGGGGAGGAGGCGTAAGGGAATGCTGGGCAGGGGTCTTCAGGGTTTGGAGGCTCCAAAAGGTGGGGGGGGGGTCGCATGCCCCCAGAGGAACAGCAAGAACAATCAGTTTACCCTGATCCTTGAAAACTGCAGAACTCCAGGGCTAGGGGAATACAGCATATAGAATTCATGGGGGGGGGGGGGGTTCCACATTTTTTGGTCTTTCAATTTTAATTTTTTTATCTTTCTTTTCAACCAGTTTCTTATTTGATTCACTCTTTTTAAATATCTTTTTTTTTAATTTTCATTTTTACGGTTGCATTCTATCCTTCCAGTGTATTACTTTTTTTGGCAAATATGTAAGTTTTTCTTTTGTTACAATTTTCAGATTTAGTTTTCTAATAAACAGACCAAAGTATACACAGGATTCAGCATATTCCTCTATTCTGTTCACCTGTCTCATTATATTCTTCTTTTTTTTCATTATATTCTTTTTTAAATTTTTTTTTTTTCAATTTTGGGTCTCTTCTGATTTGTTTAGCATATATTTCTCTGGAGTCATTGTTGTCATTTTCTGTTCTCTCATTCATCTGTTCTTCTCTGGACACAATGACAAGACAGGAAAACCTCAAAAATGAGAACAAGAGGCATTACTGTCAGCGATCTAATCATGTCTATACATAAGTAAAATGCTGGAACTGAAGTTCAGAATAATGATTATAAGGATAACAGCTGGGCTTAAAAAAAGCATAGAAGACACCAGAGAATCCCTTTCTGGAGAAATAAAAGAACTAAAGTCAAAATAAAAAATGCTATTAAGGAAAGGTAATAAAAAATGGAGGTTCTAACTGCTAGGATAAATGAGGCAGAAGAGAAAATTAGTGATATAAAAGACAAAATGATGGAGAATAAAGAAGCTGAGAAAAAAAGAGAAAAAAACGCCACTGGATCATGAGGGGAGAGTTTGAAAGATAAGTGATACCATAAAGCAAAACAATATTAGAATAATCGGTATCTCAGAAGAGGCAAGGGGGGCCACAGAAGGTATATTCGAGCAAATTATAGTGGAATTATCCTTCCCCTAATCTGGGGAAGGAAACAGGCAACTAAGTCCAGGAGGCCCAGGGGACCTCCCTCAAAATTAATACAAATAGGTCAACACTCTGACATGTAATAGTGATACTTGCAAATCTCAGAGACAAAGAGAAAATCCTGAAAGCAGCTTGGGACAAGAGGTCCATAACCATAAGGGTAGAAACATTAGACTGGCAGCATACCTATCTACAGATCTGGCAGGCCAGAAAGGGCTGGCATGATATATTCAGGATGCTAAATGAGAAAAATATGCAGCCAAGAATACTTTTTCCAGATAGGATGTCATTCAAAATAGAAGGGAAATAAAAACCTTCCAGGACAAACAGAAATTTAAAGGGATCTGTGATCACTAAATGAGCCTTATAAGAAATATTAAAAGGGATCCTTTAAATAAAGAGACAGCCTAAAAGTAACACAGACCAGAAAGGAACAGAGACAATATACAGAAACAGTGACTTTACAGGTAATACAAAGGCACTAAATTCCTATCTTTCAATAGCTACTCTGAATATAAATGAGCTAAAATCTCTCATCAAAAGACACAGGGTATCAGAATGGATAAAAAAGCAAGACCCATCAATATGCTGATTGCAAGAGACTAATTTTAGAACCAAAGACACCTCCAGATTTAAATTGAGGGGGTGGAAAACCATTTATCATGATAATGTACATCAATATAAAGCTGGGGTGGCAATCCTTATGTTAGATAAATTAGATTTGAAACCAGAGACTGTAATAAGGGATGAGGAAGGACACTGTATCATAATTAAAGGGTCTATGCAACAAGAAGATCTAACAATTGTAAATATTTATGCCCCTAACATGGGACCAGCCAATTTATATGACAATTAATAAAAAAATTAAAGAAATACATAAAAAATACAATAGTAATAGTAGGAGACTTTAACACCCCACTCACTGAAATGGACAGATCACCTAAGCAGAAGGTGCATGAAAGGTGCAAAAGCTTCTCTCCTTATTCTATGAAACTTGCATGAGGCATATTTCTTTTAGATCAACTGCCCATTTATCATGTAAAAGAAGAGAAGGGAAAAGATCACAAGGAAACAAGGGTTCTGAAGCAACAGAATGCACGTTCTTCTCCGAGTGTACATGCAACCTTTCTCAGAACAGATCACACACAGGGTCACAAATCAGGTATCAACCAATACGAAGAGATTGAGATGCTTCCCCGCATATTTTCAAAACACAATGCTTTTAAACTATAACTCAATCACAAGAGGACATTTGGAAAGAAAGAACTCAAATACATGGGTGCTAAAGAGCATCCTACTAAAGAATGAATAGGTCAGCCAGGAAATTAAAGAAGAATTAAAAATTCTATGGAAACAAATGATTAAGAAAACACAATGTTCAAAACCTCTGGGATGCAGCAAAGAGAGAAGTATACAGCAACACATGCCCTTCTCAAGAAACTAAGAAGGTCTAAAATTCACAAGCTAAGCTTATACCTAAAGAAGATGGAGAAAGAAAAGCAAATAAAGCCTAAACCCAGAAGGAGAAAAGAAATTTTGAAGATTAGATCAGAAATCAATGAAATAGAAACCAAAAGAACAGTATAACAGATCAACAAAACTAAGACCTGGTTCTTTGAAAGAATTAGTAAGATTGATAAATCCCTGGCCAGATTTATCAAAAAGAAAAGAGAAAGGACCCAAATAAATAAAATCATGAATGAAAGAAGGCAGATCACAACCAACACCTATGTAAGAATATATTATGAGCAACTATATGCCAACAAATTATGCAATCTGGAAGAAAATGGATGCATTCCAAGAGACCTATAAACTACCAAAACTGAAAAAGGAAGAAACAGAAACCTGAACAGGCCCATAACAAATAAGGATATTGAAGCAATAATCAAAAATCTCCCAAGAAACAAAAGTCCAGGGCTGGAAGGCTTTACAGTGAAATTGTACCAAACATTCAAAGAATAATTAATACCAGAATAGCTTCTTCTGAAGCTGTTTCAAAAAACAGAAATGGAAGGAAAACTTCCAAACTCTATGAGGCCAGCATTACCTTGATCCCAAAACCAAAGACCCACCAAAAAGGAGAATTACAGAACAATATGCCTGATGAACACAGATGCTATAATTCTCATCAAAATATTAGCCAATAGGATCCAACAGTACATTAAAAGGATTATTCACCATGACCAACTGGAATTTATTTCTGGGCTGCAAGGGTATTCAACATCCATAAATCCATCAATGTGATACACTACATTAATAAAAGAATGGATAAGAACCATATGATCCTCTCAATAGATGTAGAAAAAGCATTTGGCAAAGTACAGCATCATTTCTTGATTAAAACTTTTCACAATGTATGGATAGAGGGAACATACCTCAATATCATAAAAGCCATATATGAAAAGCCCAAAGTGAATATCATTCTCAATGGGGAAAAACTGAGAGCTTTTCCCCTAAGGTCAGGAATATGGAAGAGATGTCCACTATCACCACTGCTGTTCAACACAGTACTAGAAGTCCTACCCTCAGCAATCAGACAACAAAAATAAATAAAGGGTATCCGAATCAGCAAAGAAGAAGTCAAACTCTCATATTTTGCAGGTGACATGATACTCTCAATATGGAGAACCAAAAGACTCCACTCCAAAATTGCTAGAACTCATACAGGATTTAAAATAGATGCATAGAAGTCAGTTGCATTTCTATACACTAACAATGAGACATAAAAAAGAGAAATTAAGGAGTCATTCCCATTTATAATTGTACCAAAAACCGTAAGATATCTAGGAATAAACCTAACTAAAGAAGTAAAGGATCTGTACTCAAAAAATTATAGAACACTCATGAAAGAAATTGAGGAAGAAACAAAGAAATGGGAAAACATTCCATGCTCATTGACTGGAAGAACAAATATTGTTAAAATGTGCATGCTACCTAGAGCAATCCTTACATTCAATGCAATCCCTATCAAAATACCATCAACTTATTTCATAGAATTGGAACAAATAATCCTAAAATTTGTATGGAATCAGAAAAGACTCCATATAGCCAAATGAACGTTGAAAAAGAAAACCAAAACTGGTGGCATCACAATTCCAAACTTCAAGTTCTACTATAAAGTTGTGATCATCAAGACAGTATGGTTCTGGCACAAAAACAGACACACAGTTAAATGGAATAGAATAGAGAATCCAGGAATGGACCCTCAACTCTATGGTCAACCTATCTTCGACAAAGCAGGAAAGAATATCCAATGGCAAAAAGTCTCTTCAACAAATGGTGCTGGGAAAATTGGACAGCCACATGCAGAAGAATGAAACTGGACTATTTCCTCATACCACACACAAAAATAGATTCAAAATAGATTAAAGACTTAAATGTGAGACAGGAATCCATCAAAATCCTGGAGGAGAATACAGGCAGCAACCTCTTTGACCTTGGCCTCAGCAGCTCTTTACTAGGCACGTCTCTAAAGGCAAGGGAAACAAAGGCAAAAATGAACTATTGGGACTTCATCAAGATAAAAAGCTTTTGCACAGCAAAGGAAACAGTCAACAAAATCAAAAGACAACCAACAGAATGGGAAAGGATATCTTCAAATGACAAATCAGATAAAGGGCTAGTATCCAAAATATATAAAGAACTTAAACACCCAAAGAACAAATTATCCAATCAAGAAATGGGTAGAAGACATGAACAGACATATCTCCAAAGACCTACAAATGGCCAACAGATACAGAAAAAATGCTCAACACTACTTATCCTCAGGGAAATCCAAATCAAAACCACAATAAGATACCACCTCACACCAATCAAAATGGCTAAAATGAACAAGTCAGGGAAGTGACAGATGTTGGCAAGGAGGCAGAGAAAAGGGAACACTCTTATATTGTTGGTGGGAATGCAACCGGGTAAAGTCACTCTGGAAAACACTGCAGAGATACCTCAAAACATTTAAAATAGAGCTACCACATGACCCAGCAATTGCTACTAGTAGCAAAATACTACTAGGTATTTGCCCCAAAGATACAAATGTAGTGATCCAAAGGGGTATCTGCACCCCAATGTTTATTGCAGCAATGTCCACAATAGCCAAACTATGGAAAAACCCAGATGTCCATCGACAGATGAATGGATAAACAAAGTGGTACACACACACACACACACACACACACACACACACTTGAATACTACTCAGCCTTCAAAAAAAAGAATGCAAATTTTGCCATTTGCAATGAAGGAACTAGAGGGTATTATGCTAAGCAAAATAAGTCAATGGGAGAAGGACAATTATCATATGATCTCTCTCATATGTTGAATTTAAGAAGCAAAACAGAGGATCATAGAGGAAGAGAAGAAAAGATAAAATAAGACAAAATCAGAGATGGAGACAAACCATAAGAGACTTAATCACAGGAAACAGAGGGTCACTGGAAGGGAGAGGAATGGAGGATGGGATAATTGGGTGATGGACATTAAGGAGGGTGGGTATGTGATGTAATGACATGGTAACCACTGGGTGTTATAAAAAGACTGATGAATCACTGATCTCTACCTCTGAAACCAATAATACATTATATATTAATTAGTTGAAAAAATTTTTTAAAAAGCATTTATAGCAAAAAAAAATAACCAAAATAGCAATAATAATTATAAAAATGTCTCAAAATAACTTCAACACTAGCTGTACAATAATGTTTATGGAGAACATTAAAATCTTTATTTAAAGACATGAAAAATAAATATATTACAATATATAACATATTTATGAGAGGAAAAATATCCTAAGTATGGTAATTATCTTTATATTAATTCATAAATTTCATAAATTTCTCACAATTCTAATAAAAATTCTTTCAGTTGTTTTTTTAAATTTGACATACGATTTTCACCATTATACAGAAAGGAAATGACTAAGAGAAGCCAAGAAAATTTCAGAGAACAATTTAGTGAGGCTTAACCTAACAAATATTAGGTTGTAATATGATACTCACATAGCTTAATAGTATCTTGGACAAAAAACAGTTTTGTTACCTTTAGTTATCTATAATTAAAAACAATAAAATTTCACCCTTATTTCATAAACAACTTTAAAGTTATTAAATATATATCAAAGAATAAACCTCTTTGTTAGTGAAGGGTTTTATGATACAAAAACACATACTATAAACAATTGCTAATTCTAATTCATTAATTGGTAGAGTGGAGAGCAATTTGGCAATATTTAGAAAATTTGAAGATGCACTTACCATATAGCACATTAACTTCACCTTCAGTTATAGACACAGAAAATCTTTCCCATATTTGTACTGGGAGACATAAATAGGCAAGAATGTTTCTAGTGGTGGTGTTTTTTTTTAAGATTTTATTTATTCATGAGAGACAGAGAGAGAGAGAGAGAGAGAGAGAGACAGGCATAGGGAGAAGAAGCAGGCTCCCTGCAGGAAGCCCGATGTGGGACTTAATCCCGGGTCTCCAGGATCATGCCCTGGGCCGAAGGCAGGCGCTGAACCGCTGAGCCACCCAGGTGTCCCAGGTAGCAGTGTTTTTAAATAGGGAAAAGAAACAAAACAACTTAAATGTCCAACAGCAGGAGAATGAATTCTAGGGACACCTGGGTGGTTCAATGGTTAAGTGTCTGCCTTTGGCTATGGTTGTGATCCTGGGGTCCTTGGAATCGTGTCCTACATCAGGCTTCACAGCTCCCTCTACTTATGTCTCTCCCTCTCTCTGTGTGTCTCTCATGAATAAATAAATATAATTCTTAAAAAAAAGAGAGAATGGATTCTAAACTGTTGTTATATATACGATGGATTTATACAGAGAAATGAAAATAAATTATTTATTGTTTATATAATAATGCAAGTTAATCTCAGGAATGTATTGAACAAAATAGTTGCATAATGTTACATATATAAGAATAGACTATGTAAAAATATATTAATGTAAAACAATAATGTTGGTATGAATATACTTTTCAGAAAAATTATAAAAAGAAATAGATGGAAATGACATCTAAATTTTTGAAAATGGTTAAGTATTATGAGAAGTGGTAGAAATGGAATTTTTAAGTGTCATATTCATGATTTCAACACTTTGTATGTTGGATTGAGGATACACAGGTCTCCTATACTAATTTTTAGTCTTTAAGAATATCTGATCTATTTCATAATACTTTTTTAAAAAACAAAGTCTAATATTTAATAGTCATTAAATATTAAAGACCCAACCAACCAATTTAGTAAAATTTTAAAAAGAAAATCTTAGGGATATGTGTGTAAGATAAGCCTTAAAAGTTATATAAGTTACATTTTCAGAAAACTATTTTGTTAATGACTGGTAGGTAAACTGTGCAGTGTAAAGAATGTAATAATGATTCAAGAACATGAAATCAGTAGACGACTGACTCAAGTTTTAATAACCACCACTTACTTGTCCTTGAACTTCATTTAGCCAAGCCATTCTGACTTATGTTCTTGTCCTTTGCCTTTCTAGTAAATATCAGAGCTACAATAGCTTGAAATACAGCATATGTGAACTAGCCTTGTCAAGGTAGCTTCTAAACATAATGAGTGTGCTTTGGCAAACCTTGGTAAGCATAGGTCATTTTGTCAAGCTATTCTGTTACAAGATATCATGATGATACCTTTGGATTCAAACCATCATGCTTGAGCAGTTGCTGCCTAAAAGGAATTTACCTCTATTAAACTGACACAGAAAAGTTCTGCCTTCCTGACAAGATGTTTCAAATGAATTACTACTTTCATTGGCTGGTCCTAGAGATCTCTGCTTTAAAATGCCACCTGGCTAAAAGTATCAAATACAGCCTTTAACAACTTCCACCAGTAATAATTTTGAAGATTAGAAAAGATACAAAAGGGCAACTAGGTGTCTCAGTGGCTGAGCATCTACCTTAGGCTCAGGGTGTGATCCAGGGATCCTGGGATCAAGTCCACATTAGGCTCCCTCCTTCTGCCTGTGTCTCTGCCTTGCTCTCTGTGTCTCTTATGAATAAATAAATAAAATCTTAAAAAAAAAACTAACAATGTATTTTCCAAATCAGGCAATTACATTTCATAACTTTCCAGAAGCCTGTGGTATATACATGTTTCCTATAAAACAGATGAAAATTCAAAGGCAAAAAATAGTTCATACATTTATTGTTCTTTATTTCCTAATTTAGATGCATAGTGTCACTAGTGTTCCAGATATATTCTGAGGTGGCCCTATCACCTCTGCCTCCTGCTGTTTATACTTGGTACTAGCAACAGAATGTGCAAAAATGATGGAATGTCGTCATTCCCATGATCAAATCACCTTACATAAGAATCTATTTTGCAAGTAAACTGCTTTTAGAGACTCTCTTTGTTGGCTTGAAAAAGTACTTTTTCATTCTGAGAAAGCTCCCAAGCAAAGCACTGTGGGTAACCTATACAAACTGAGAGTTCCCCCAGAAAACAGCCAGCAAAAAAGTGGTGCCCTCAATCCTACAACTATAAGCAAAGAAATGCTGCTAGCAACTTAAGTGAGCTTAGAAGTGAGTTCTTCCCCAGTTAAGCCTTCAGATGAGAGCACTAATTAGCCATTATTTGCACTGTAGTCTCATAAGGGCTTACACAGAGAACATCATTAAGCTATGCCCAGATTCTTGATCCATGGTAATGGTAAAGTAACAAATGTGTGCTGTTTTTAAGTTGCTAACTTTGTGATAATTTATTATGCAACAATAAGTAACTAATAGAGATGGTAACCGAATATTACACAGCCTTGCTCATCTGCATGTTGGATAAATAGTCCCCACAAGCTAAAAGTGAGACAGATAAGTAGTTGAAGAAGATCTATGATAACAGAAGATGCCAGAGTATGAAGTTTTTTTGAGCATGTATAAGTTCAAATGTCAGATAGAGGCACTGGAAGTAGAAAAGCTCCCTGGGTTAACACAGTAGCTGTGTTGTACTAGAGCACTGTACTAGATACTAAAGTATTGCACTAGAATACTAGAGTACTACATGCAGAGGCAGGTCATCATGTTAGATCTGTGTATCAAATGGTTTTCTAGTTATAATTAAGAGGAGACAGCCAATAGCACCTTATAAATTAGAGCAGAAGTTGGCAAACTATGCCCTGAAGGCCAAATTTGGCCCACCTAACTGTTATTATAGTTTCACTGGAACACATCCATGCTCATTTATTTACATATTGTCTTTGGCTACATAATGGAGTTGAGTAGCTGTGGCAGGGACTGTATGGCCTTCAAAGCCTCAAATATTTTCTATTGGGTTCCATGCCGAAAAAGTTTGCTGATCTCTGGGTTAGAACATGAAATAAAATGGGATCTGCCTATACTGGTATACATTTACTGGCAAATGTTACCTATAAATCTTATTTTAAGTGTTTTTTAAAATTTAAATTCAATTAGCCAACATATAATATTTTAAGTGTTAATGAATAAGAAAAATAGAGTTCCAAAACATATTGTACTACATGGCAGCAAAGGGACAGCTTCATTTAAGTCAAATGGACATATTACATGCCTGAAAATGACCTAAAGAAATATTTAGGATAAAAAGAAAATGAGAAAAAAAAAAGTTTTCAGATATAATTAATCAAACCTAGAACATAAGTAATTTTTCCAGAGATGAATAAATCAGGTTGATCTTTCAGATTAAAAATTTCACAATGTTTCAGTAGACATAGTAAGAATATAAATTTTTGTACCTGCTGAATTTTAAAGTTGTACTTACACATAAACACACATGAAAATACTATAAAAAATACCAAGTTGGAAAACTGTTGAATATAAAAATGAGTTACTAGTATAACAACACATTTTTCTTCTGCAATAATAAGTTAAATTTAAAAAGGAGAGCTTTGACATATAAAAGCTTATACTCAATGTTTTTGAAAGGTTATATTTATTTATTTGAGAGAGCCAGCAGAAGAGTGAGAGAGAATATGAGCAGAGGGAGGGGCAGAGAAAGAAGCAGACTCCCCGCTGAGCAGAGAGCCCAACATGGGACTCAACCCCAGGACCCTGGGATCATGACCTGAGCAGAAGGCAGATGCTTAATCGATTGAGCCACCAAGGCACCCTTGTACTCAATATTTTTAGACTCAATTAACTTGATTTTTAGAAATTTGAGCCAACAAAGTACATACTCAAATATGTAGATGTTCAGAAACATAATTTATGAATTTTTTAATAATTACATAAATTACTGAAAAATAAAGTGTTTATGAATTGAAAACTGATAACAGAAAAGGAGGAGCAATGAACATTAAAATGAATTGTCCATAGTTAAAGCTAAATAAAATTTAAAAATCAGGTTACAACTGAATTAAAAAAAAGTTTAAGGGACACCTGGGTGGCTCAGTGGTTGAGCACCTGGCTTTGGCTCAGGTCATTATTCTGGAGTTCCAGGATCAAGTCCCACATCATGCTCCCTGCATGGAGCCTGCTTCTCCCTCTCCCCGTGTCTCTGCCTCTCTTTCTGTGTCTCTCATGAATAAATAAAATCTTTTAAAAAAGTCTAAAAAATGGAAGACATGTAATTTAGAAATAATAATTAATACTGCTACAAGTTGTTTGATATCTAGAAAATACTAAAAAGGACAGTGTGTTGAATGGTTGAGAGACTGTGAGGCTGTAATTAGATAGCATAGTACAGAAGGACACAACGGCATAAGAGAGGTTCAGGAGCTATTTTTAAGTAGAAAAGATAATCTACACTGTATGTAAAATGTTTATTTCTCTTATATGCTTTATTGTATGAATTATCCATCCTATCCATATCATGATTGGAAGGAGATCTTCAGTTATTGTCAGTGTTATTTCTATATATAAGTAGTTTGGGATATTTACATTTAGTTTTACCTTTCTTTGTATTTCCTAAATTTATTATGGCCAATATATATTATTTTTCAAAAGAAAGATTATAAACATACTTGAAATTAATATATCAAAATATTTACCTTGGATATTAGCAGTATTAGAGACAAAAGGTATTCTCAATTAAAGTTAGGATTGTTTTGGTTGACATTAAAAATCTATTGTATAACTAGGTCAGAGCCCCATTATTGTTTTATAATAAAATTGACTGTATCAGAACATGGAATAAATTTTATTAGGTAATAAGGAATGTCAGTGTTTAATAGCAAAACCCTTTTTTCAAGTTATTAATCCAAAAAATTGGGTTATGGATCCACAAAATTTAAGAAACAGCTTAGGCAGTACTAGCTGTCTTAAGCTGTGAGGCTTTGCTTCTGAATCAACCACCATTATGAAATAAGGTGCTATTTTCATAAATGATATGTGGCCACCCATGTTTATTAATGCCAGATCATAACAATTAAAATTCATTTCTAGATGAGTAGGTCAAGAATGCTTACATGACAGGAATTTTATGTTTCGTGCTTAATATAAGCAGGACACATAACTATATATATATAAATTTACTTATTTATATATATGTATTTTTACACATATGTGGGTGCCCGTGTGTGTGTACTAAAATGGTAAGACTTGGATTCCTCTATGGCATTTGGAATTTTCATAATAGGGAGAACAGGGTGGCCCAACCTCCAGGGAGGAGAACAGAGATGGGTGGAATGAAAACCAACATGACAGCAGGAGATTAAAAAAAAAAAAAAAAAAAGGCATATGCAACCAGACCAATTAGCCTGATCAGGAAAGGGAAGGAAGCAGGTTAGGTGCAGGTCTTCATAAGGAAAGTTTTTAGGTGTGTTGGTTAAAAATGAGGATAGTGCAGAGTTAGGATAACCAGGTGGGGCTGAAAAAAGAGGACTGTGATTTACAAGGAGAGGCCTGGAGACAAATAAAAGAGGTTTGGCAACATAGTTGTGGTCATTAAAGCAGCTGAGCTTCATAAATCTGGAGTCTGCCAGGATCATTATTCAGAATTCCCCATGTGTAAATTAGTTGTGGACACGGAACTACCACATGTAATTATTTGTTAATAGTAGGCACATACACAGAAGAAATAAAACAGATTCAGTGCAAAATATGTACTTATTTCATTTTTAAAATAATTTTTTCATGAGAAAAAAAGTTATTTCATGGAAATGAAATAGGGAAATTCAAAATCATAGCATTTACGATTCAAAATAAGATGTAAAATATCTCACAGTTAATGTTTATAGGTCAAGTATAATTATAAATCTAATTACTTTTAAATTAACTGAATATGGAGAAAATTTGTGAGGGAGCTCAAGACTATAAAGTTTGTTAGCAAATATGTCAAATATTACATATATTGAGAAAACTAGGAAGGTAACTCCTGATGGTATATTCCATAATACTATTAACTTGATGCAAAGTGGAAAACTTGAAAGCAACTGACAAAAGCGATTTTTAAGAGGGGGAGCACGGATAAAGTTGAAAGAACTTAATGGAGAGTCCAGCTGCTAACTCAAAGGAGGAAATAGAAACATTTCATACTTTTTGGCATCTTTCTACTCTAAGGTTTTCTGTATTTCAGCTGTTGATATTCCTAATCCATTTAGGGTTTTAGTTTTTGGCAAGGTAAGAACAGAAAAAGACTTCATTGTGCCACTATAAACAAAGTTTAAGTAATTATATCTCAAAAGCTTTCCAAAAAGGATTTCTCTTTTCTGGACTTTCAAACTGGGTGTTGGAGAAAGCTTCCTGGTGTGGTATTTCTCAGTTTTCATTTTCACTTTGGCTAAGAGGCCTATTTTTGTTCTGTTTTTTTCTTATTTTGATAGGTCCAAGTTGGTTTCATTTTTTGAGGAGCTGATCACCCTGAAATTATTGCAGGTGCCTGAGGATTTGGTTTTGTCTCATGTTAGACAGACTTCAATATATGATACCTTCATTTATGCAGCAGATTTTTACTGGCTTAGCTTTGCTTACCCATTCTTTATGCATTCTTAGATAGTTTATCATTTATTTGATATGCTTTATAGATCCAAAATATTTGAAATTAATGAGATGTGTCTAGATTAGAGTTTGTTCTGAGTAATGCAAAGAAATAGGTTTCCAGAATTTACATCAACTCCCCTGAAAAAAAGTTTTTTTTTTTTTTCATATTTAGGAGGTTGTCTTATTTTTTTTAAAATCCTGGTCACATGTATTGTTCAACAAACTGTTCAACAAATCCACTCTTAATTTCATCAAGCCATAACTCTGAAATACATTCCTCATTTATCTTTATCATTTCCTTATTTGTTTTTTTAAAAGTTCACTCCCACTATCAAATCTTTTAGAGTTAATCTGATCAAAATTTGATAATTCTAATCAGTCCAGATTACTTATCATCTATGTAAATAAGTATACACTTTTATTTCAGTGGGAAGATATTACTATGGACATTTTATTTTGGGCAAAGGAGAACTGATAAGGGCACATTCTTTGTTGTTAAAATTTGTTCCACTAATACAATTTTGGAAACAGAGAGTAGATTCCCATGTCAGTTGTGATTATGACAATTAAAAATAAGACTGATCTTGATATAGCATTCTTTCAGGAGACGGACTGGTAAAAAGCATCACCACACTAATGCCAGAAAGAAATCTTCTACAGGAAGAATGCCTCTGGTCACAAGCTGATGCATAGGTATCTTTAGCTTGTACTTTCCACTAATATAAGTTACGTTTATTTAATGATTAATAAAGCACTTCCAGAATGCTTTTCCTATGTTAACTTAAGTTAATCTTCACAGTAACTCTATGAGGTAGAAATATTAATATACAAAGACGAGGAAACCAAAGCATAACAATGGTCACAGAGATAGTGAGTGTGCAGCCATCATTTAAACTCAGGCAACGTGGCACCAGGGCTTAGGTCATCAAATACCTCCTATATAGCATCTGAAATTGGGTTCTGATGTCAATGAACCATAGTCCAAGAAAAGCCACTGCCATCCACCTCTTTCATTCTTAGAGAAACTGCTTAGTGTTTGAGGGTTCAATGATGGCTGGCAGGGGTTAGTTTTTCTACCACTATTTCCCTGTTTGCCTTTTAGAGCTGTGATAAGTAGACTTGCTTTTTAAGATACAGGTTCTAAGAGAGTTAGTTTGACTTGCCCATATATATGTTTGGGTAGAACTCAGATCGTTTTGTTTTGTTTTCTGTATCCCAGTTTTTAAAAATAAGCCTAAGGATCACATAATAGCATTGTCATTTCCTCATTGGTTCACCTCACTTGTAGGTTTTAATTTACATTATTTATATAATAAATATATGTACCCCTGTATTCCAACTAGATATTAAACTTTTTGTCTTCTATTATAACTGTGTAATATTACAAAGATAATCATTTCTAATCCTTTGTATCTATAAATAAGAAACTTAAGTCCAGAAGGCCTATATAATTTGTATGTGGCCCATAGTTATTCAGTGACCAAATCAGGATACAACTCATCAGGGCAGACTCTAGGTTAGTTCTCTTTTAACTATAAAATACAGGTGCTGGCAAAAACACTTAAAACTATAAAAAAATAAAGATAAGCTTCACTTATTTAGGCAACATAACTTTGAAATTCAGCTTAAGAGAGAATTGATAAGAAAAAAGTCATATTCTAAACAATTTGAGTAAAAATTAATATGCTATATTAAAATGTATCTAGTATTAATACTGTCATCAGAGAAAATGTATTAATGACACAATTCGTGAAGCTTACGCCAGCAAGAGAAAACACTTTGGTTCATCATCTGATCACGTTCTTAGAGTGTGGATACAATACTCAGTACACATTTGTTTTACAGTTGATGTTTGTTTGAACTATCTGCTCTGATTACTCACACGTTGGCAGGAAAACCATTCATACATAAGAATTAGAATGTGTTTTAGATTCAGACAAACCTTGATTAGAATGTTGGCCATTTCGTGTAATTTGTGTGACCTTGGCCAAATTACTTAAATAAGGACTCAATTTCTTTGTCTTTGAAGTGGAGATAATATTGTACATGATAGTTGCTCTCAGTTAAATATATATTCTGCTTAACACTCTCTGACACATAGTACATAATTTAATAAAAACATTTTATTATCTTTGTTGTTGGTATTAAGTGCTCAATAAACAAATGTACTGCAAGTTTTTCTCAGGATTGTACTAGAGAATTTAAATCAGCAGGCAAGTACTTTTTCCTTTTAGTTGTATACATAGTCTTTTGGGGGAGAAGGCTGTGAAGAAAGTGGGAGTTAGTGTAAAGAATCCTAAGTAAGTAGTTAAAGCTAGACATTTGAAATATGCTCTGGGAAGGTACAAGACTAGAAAATGTGTAAGTTTTCATTCAAGGTGTTACAAAGTAAGTTTATGTAGGAAAATAAAAAATACTACAAGAAAAACTGCTAACAAGTAAGATTTCTAAAAAACTTTCAAAATAAGTGCTAAGCGAAGCTGTAAGCAGGATAATCAGATCTGAAGGTAGATCACTTAGAATGGTTTTATGCAGAAGTGATTTGTGAGCAAGCTGTAAGCAAAGATGCAATGAGTAGAGAAGAATGGAATGGACTTTCCAAATGTAAAAAAAGGGCTTTTGAGGACACTTAAAATTGTGAGCTGACAAATTCAAATTGTGCTGACAAATTTATGGATAACTATAAACATTTTTCTTTGGCTGAAACAGAAATTCTTGCCTAGGAGTTAGAAAAGCATGACCAATGGTTAAAAACAAAAATCTGCTATTCATTTCTCAATCATAAGAAATAGTGGACGAACACACAGTACTAGGATATGTAATGTCTTTAAGATTTTAGGCAGAGATGCCACTGATAGAAATAGTAACATAATTCCAATGTTGCATTAATTACATATTTTATTTATTTTAGACAGAGATAAATAGCATCATCAGAGGGAGGAGCAAAGGGAAGAGAATCCCAAGCAGATTCTGTGCTCAGCGTGGAGCTCAATCTCATTACTCTTGAGTTCAATCAGCGAAATCAAGAGTCCAGTGCTCAACAAATTGAGCTGCTGAGGTGCTCCCCAATATTGCATTATATAAAAGATAATTTCACTTAGGGAATATGTGATAGTCTTGAATCAGATCCACCATTCAGTTGTTAACTTTTGTTAACTGTGCTAGTAGCTAAGATGATTTTGGTGGTCAGAGTTGGCTTCTTCTTTGCCTGTGATGCTTCCTTTTGCATGCCGTAAATGATGGTTTTGGTTTTACGTTTCATACCAAAGGTGTATTATGTCTTAGCTTATAAATTCACTAGGTGGTCCAATTCATAAGAAGCAAAAGCAAGTTCTTGTTTGTACAACTCTAATTTCACTTCTGAAGTAATTTTATAATGACAGGTTGTCATTCATACAAGGTAAAAATTTTAGAAGCCCATAAACCATTGATTCACTGATGAGTATTTCCCAGTTTATCCTGAGAGGTAAAATACATAGAGTGACTTTTAAATTAATCACAATACGTAAGATGTAGAGTTACCTATTTAAGGATATCTATAATTCCCCTGTAAGGAATGTCTCTAGTAGTTAGCCTGACTGCTGTGAGCAGTGCTATCTTAACTACTATGTTCATATGTTTGTCCCTGCCACTGTAAGACATGGCTGAGCACAGTTTAGGCAGACTTTCATCCTTCTCTGTCTTACTCCACAATCTAAATATGCACTGAACTTATTTCAAAAGCAATCATTTGGTAGAAATTTTAATTTGCACAATAGGCAAAAGTTGTGTCAGTGACCAGATTCCATTGTATATACTGGGCAAACACTTTCTTTTGAAACAGAAAATATGAAAATGTTTTTCCAATAAAAATTTCTTTTAGAATTGCTTTTATTGAGTTAAGATAATTTAAGCCTATTTAAGCCTACCATATAAGGCCTGCTGAATATATATATATATATATATATATATATATATATATATATATATTCATGCACTTCATAGAACAGTGTAATTGCAGATGGAGGCAATACAGTCCTGTGAATGTACAGACAGACAAGTGTTCAAATCTTGCATTTAAATGACATTTTCAGGACGGCTGGGTGGCTTAGCGGATTGAGCATCTGCCTTTGGCTCAGGGCATGATCCAGAGTCCCGGGTTCAAGTCCCACATCGGGCTCCCTGCATGGAGCCTGCTTCTCCCTCGCCTGTGTCTCTGCCTCTCTCTGTCTCATGAATAAATAAAATCTTTAAAAAAATAAATAAATGATATTTTCAGTACATGAATCTACATATGAATCTAGAATTATTTAAACTACCTAAACTGTTTTTCTCCTCCTCTGTAAAATGGAGACCAATAGAAATGCAACTTGATTTAAAGTTTTCCATATGATAGCTATTGTCATCATCATCACCAATATTATTATTGTATATGTTACCTATATCCTTCATTATTCTGCAGCATCTTGTATGCAGCTCTAGTTTAATTCTTATCATATTGCTATGTCTGTTTCTTCTCTCTGAAATAAATACAGAACATAATGTAGATGCATTGGGAAATTTGCTAATTGAATAAAAGATGTGAGGTAATATAAATCTATCTCTATATTATATGTATGTATATATATAAATCATACATATACATATATATGTATATATATGTATGTGTATATATATATAAATCAAGTAGTGAATATGTCTTCTTACATTGACTATAAAGGTGCAAACATAAACAAAAACTTTTTATAACTGAATATATACTCTTATTTAAAAGAACTCTAAAACTGGTAGGCTAATAACAAATAGTATTTAGGTTTAGTGCTGCCAAATTGTTATATTCTCATTAACTATGTTTAGCATCATATGTAAAATGATTCACTGTGCTTTGCTAACTTTAAGCATTTTAAAACATGATAAAATTTGCTTTTTTTTTAAAGTAGTCAGTACCGATGCATATGTATAGACAGCTGAATAAAGTAGAGAGAAAATCACTGAAGTAAGAATGACTTGGATTCAAATCAAATTTTCTAACCTTGACATATAAGGGAATGAACATGAAGTACAGAAGAAAGGAATAATAAGAAACAATAAGGGAAGGTTGATGCAAGTACATGAATTGGGAAAAGGAAACAAAAATGGGAGGAAAAAATTAACAAGGGAGATCAAGTTCAGGTGGGATTGAATTTAAGATATGGGCAGTGAAATTGTAGGAAAAACAGTGAAAATAAGAGAAGATATATTTTTCTCATTTTATACAAAACCACTGTAGGCAACTAGCCTTTGTAAAGAGGGATACAAAATTCAAATCCAAGAGGAAATCAATTTATGCTGTTTTTGTCCCTTCTGGGAAACTGACAGTGAGATACAAGAGAATGACATTTGGAATTTTTGTGTGAAACAGTAGGTTTGGGAGTAGTTGGTTCTTTTTTTGGCAGAGATATTAGTCTTTGAATATAGCAAAAGAGGTCCAGACACTGCATGAGAGTAAGGAAATTGAAGGAAGAGGAAGAAATCCTGAGGTGGGAGGTGAGGAGGCAGTAGAGCCATGTGTTCATGTAAACACCCTCTATTGCACTGATGCAGAGATTATATATGTCTACCCTTGTGTGAAGGATGCTTTGAGGGGAAACTCAGGAGATAGGAGCTGAGTTCCACATTTAGGATAATTCAGTAGAGTATCAGACCAGCAAGGTAAGGACTGTGTGATGGTCCATAAATGATCAAATATAACCAGCAGTGATTATTAAAAACACTAGTCCACCACAGATGAGATAGACTTTCAGCCAATCATACTGAACGAATCTAAAAAGACAGCAGGGTTGACATCCAGCTTAAAGGGGTTGGTGGTTAAGTACACATAGTAAGACTCACATGGTGTGAGTCAGCTGTTTCTAGAGATGAATTAGTTATTCAAACAAAGGAAAGCTGATTTCTTAGAAGAGCATCCTAATTTTGTTTTTCGCCATATGGTAATAGTTGTGAGTAACGTAGTTAACCTCTCCAAATTTTTAACCAGTTCATCTTTTCTAATCCCCTTTTGCTCAAGAACCTGGCTTTAGCCACTGCAAGAAGATAGTGAGGTGACTTCCTCCTGCCCTATGCAAAGTGTCAGCAGAGACTCAGCAAATAGTGGTTACTTCAATCTCTCAGGGAATTGGGCTCACAAGGGAATTTTGTTTTCAGAGACAATTCAGCTTGTATATATTTTTCTAAATGGCTGTACTAATGGACAGAAGCTTCCAGTGTAATTGATTTTGTTTGTTTAGATTTATTTATTTATTTTAGAGAGTACAAAAGAGAGGGAGAGAGCATGGGTGGGAGGGGTAGAGGGAGAAAGAGAGAGAATCTTAAGCAGACTCCCTGCTGAGTGTGCAGCCTGATGGGGAGCTCAATCCAATGACCCTGAGATCACCCCCCTGAGCTGAAACCAAGAGTCAGATGCTTAACTGCAAAAAACAGGTGCCACTATTGTATTTGAGTTCGGAATTTCATGTGACCTTATGCCTGTAGATGGTATTTGGGGGTACATTCTGTCCTAGATATGTGTACCTGCTTTTTGTTCTTAAAACAAATTGGACATAGTGGCAGGAAATTCCTCTATAAATCAGTATTCACCTCCAACGGACAAAACCTGAATGATGATATAATCATTTTTCTAAAACCTTAATAACCTTTAAAACTCTTGCCACTGGCTGTCCAGAAATTCTCATGTGAGCCAATTTAAATGAGATTATGGTTAATATGTCTCCATTTTTAACAAGAAACATTTTATTGGAGTATATCATGTATACCGAAAATGCACAGATCCCAATTATCACAAAGTGAAGTGACTCACTTCTCTTTCTCTATATATGTCAGTATGTATCTGGTATATAAAACCATTCTTTCTTGCCGAATACAATAAAAATATAATTATGTATTTTCTCCCAGAAACAATTAAAATGTATTTGGTGTGGGAAATTAAGTTTTTTTTTCCTTGCCTCTTGATGAACTGGGAACGCTGGCTAAGACTCTCCACATTCTTATCTGTTTATTCTTTGGTATTAAAATACCTTCAGTCATTTTTAATGGTAAATACAGTTTTAATTTAGTGGTTCTAACTTTATAGTCCTAGAAAATAATCAAAACTGTGAACTAGCTTTAGCATTTGAATTTTTTCCTTTCCTCATGGCCAGGGACACCATGGGGAGAGTGCCTCCCTGTTTTTCTTTTTTCTGCATTTAGTATATCCTTCTCTGTACTGCTCTGTAACTGCTTGTTCTCACCTTATGAGATCATCAGGTTTAAGGCTCAGGGTAGGAGAAGTGGAGAGGGGAGGGTATGGTCTTCCTAGCAGCAGGTATATGTGATTTCTGACTTAGTCTTCCATGGTATTTCCTGGGTCCTTTAGGGTGCCCTCTCATCCGCCCACTCCTGCCACAACTCTGCATAGCTGGGATGCATGTCTTCCAGGTGAGTATTCTTTCTGCAGCCCTAGTTTTTCCTGCAATCCATATGCCGCAG
The DNA here is from genome assembly GCF_003254725.2 of Canis lupus dingo. Taxonomy (NCBI): domain Eukaryota; kingdom Metazoa; phylum Chordata; class Mammalia; order Carnivora; family Canidae; genus Canis; species Canis lupus. Next base: position 5,100,208 of record NC_064245.1, read on the forward strand.
AACCTTGGGCTTTCAAGGGAAGTCTCTACAATGGCCTTAGGCTCTCTTTCCCGTACATTCTTACACCCGAGTTGGGAGGGTTTACTTCCCAAATAGCCTCTCCCTGCCTAGCTGCCTCAGGGCAGTAACCATGTCCATGGTTCTTGTCATCCTTTTGGAGTGTTCCACACAGCAGCTCAGGGTGCTCTCGTAAACACTGGGGATGACTCTCAAGCTACCTGATGAACCTCGTCAGAGCTCCTGTGAGTGGACGTGAGGCAATGGCAGGGGATTGGGAATCACAGCATAGGAGATACACTTTTCAAAAGGGAAAGAGCAAAACCAAACCAAACTCTTTCCACAAACTCTCTTTTTTATTCTACCTTCTATCTCTGTCAGGAGTCCCAGTAAGAAAGGTCTTCCTCCCATAAAACAATTCGCAGATGCTTATTTTGAAAGTTTTCATTTTGTTCTGTCATCTTACTTGCTTGAAACCTCTATTGTATCATGAGTCCTTGATGTATTATTATTCTGTGGAACAGATATGAATGTGTATAACAGTGATAAATATGATTTTTATACAGTACCTATTCTTCTTTACTTCCCTAAATATATATTATGATCACTTCCTCTCTGTTAATAAATACTCTTCTTTCATAAAATTTTAATGGCTGTAGATTATTCCTTTCTATGAATGCACCATATTTTATATGAAATATTTCCTACTTTATACAAACTGCCTATGATTATTTCTCCCCAATTTTTACTACTGTTAACAAAGTACTACTAACATAAACTCTTCATGGAAACATTCATATTTATTTCCTTAGGATAAATTCTTAGAAAGAATTGCTGAGTCAAATGTATGCACATTTTTAAGAGTTTTAGTATATATTGCCAAATTGTCCTCTGAAAAGTTTGTCTCAGCAGCAGTGTATAAAAGTTCCTGTCTAATTTACACTTGGCAATAATGCATATGTAATTTCTTTAGTCTTTCTCAGTTGATGAATAAAAATTAAATCTCACTGAGAATTCATTTTTATTACTGGTGAGTTTCAAACTATGTATGTGTATATATACATGCATTAGACACTTTTATTTGATAGAAAATTGCTCATTTCTTTACCCATTTTTATTGGCACATTAATTTTTTATTTATTTCCGTTTAAATATTAAGGACATCAAGACTTTGGCTTACCCTATCAGTCAGAATCCAGTCAAAAACAGAAACCACTTTGGCTATTTCAGAGAATTTAATACACGAAATAGGGTATAAAGTTTTGGAACCTCTGAAGGAACCAAAAAGAGAAGGGAATGTTAGAGGAATTAGAAGGATGATAGGATATTACCCTGAGATGAGAAAGCCATGAATGCCCCTGAGCAGGAGCCATGAGCCTGCACCTGCTGCTGTGTGGTTGTAGGTACAGCTGCAGCAGCTCCAGTTCCAAAGTGGCACTGACACTGCTGGGGAGAGACCTCAGAGAGGGAATTCTTATTTGGGCTGGTGCTTCCGCTTCCATGGCTGCTGGAGGCCATGATTATCTCCCTGTCACTAGCCCTAGTGCCAAGGCCACCAACTGCTGCCGCTTTCAGAGCCAGACAATGAACATGTATTTTCCTTCTCCCTACCTCTTAATATCAATTATCTATCTTTCACTGACAAAAAGTTAATAAAAAACCAGCTAGTTAAGGAGTCTAGGGAAAGCAGTTTAAGGTGTCTAGCTGTAGAGCCACAAGGCAGCATGTAGAATGCAATGACCAATGTGGGACCAAGAGACAAATGACAAATAATGTGTATAATGTTTATACATGATATTTTCCAGGTTGTCATTCACTTATCTTTTTGTACTATAATGTCTTGTGAACAAACAAAAGTTCTGAATTTTATTTATTAAAAATTTTTATCATTTTCTTCTGTTTTCTATCCTTGGTATTTTGATTAAATATATTCTATGTGTAATTACACAGGCAAGTATAAATACATAAATATATATATATATGTCCCCTAATATAAGCTTAAATATGCTTAAAAATTTACATTTAAGTTTTAATCCTTCTGACTTGATACTGTATGTAGAAAAAGCCAAAGGACTCCACCCCAAGTTTGCTAGAAGTCATACAGCAATTCGGCAGTGTGGTAGGATACAAAATCAATGCACAAAAATCAGTGGCATTTCTATACACTAACAATGAGACTGAAGAAAGAGAAATTAAGGAGTCAATCCCATTTACAATTGCACCCAAAAGCATAAGATACCTAGGAATAAACCTAACCAAAGAGGTAAAGGATCTATACCCTAAAAACTATAGAAAGCTTCTGAAAGAAATTAAGGAAGACACAGAGATGGAAAAACATTCCATGCTCGTGGATTGGAAGAATCAATACTGTGAAAATGTCTATGCTACCCAGGGCAATTTACATGTTTGATGCAATCCCTGTCAAAATACCAAGGACTTTCTTCACAGAGTTAGAACAAATAATCTCAAGATTTGTGTGGAATCAGAAAAGACCCCCAATAGCCAAGGAATATTAAAAAAGAAAACCAGACCCAGTGGGGATCACAATGCCAGATTTCAAGTTGTACTACAAAGCTGTGATCATCAAGACAGTGTGGTGGTACTGGTGCAAAAACAGACACATAGATCCATGGAACAGAACAGAGAATCCAGAAATGGGCCCTCAACTCTATGGTCAACTAATATTAAACAAAGGAGGAAAGACTATCCACTGGAAAAAGGACAGTATCTTCAATAAATGGTGCTGGGAAAATTGGACATCCACATGCAGAAGAATGAAACTGGACCATTCTCTTACACCAGACACAAAGATACACTCAAAATGGATGAAAGATCTAAATGTGAGACAAGAATCCATCCAAATCCTAGAGTAGAAAATAGGCAACACCCTTTTTAAACCTGGCCACAGCAACTTCTTGCAAGACACGTCTATGAAGGCAAGAGAAACAAAAGCAAAAATGAACTACTGGGACTTCATCAAGATAAAAAGCTTCTGCACAGTGAGGGAAACAGTCAACAAAACTAAAAGACAACCTACAGAATGGGAGAAGATATTCGCATATGACATATCAGATAAAGGGCTAGTATCCAAGATCTATAAAGAACTTAATTAAACTCAATAGCAAAGAAACAAACAATCCAATCATGAAATGGGCAGAAGACATGAACAGACATTTCTCCAAAGAAGACATACACATGGCCAACAAGCACATGAGAAAATGCTCCGCATCACGTGCCATCAGGGAAATACAAATCAAAAGCACAATGAGATCCCACCTTACCCCAGTGAGAATGGGGAAAATCAACAAGGTAGGAAACAACAGATGTTGGCAAGGATGTAGAGAAAGGGGAACCCTCTTGCACTGTTGGTGGGAATGTGAACTGGTGCAGCCACTCTGGAAAACTGTGTGGAGGTTCCTCAAGAAGTTAAAACTAGAGCTACCCTATGACCCAGCAATTGCACTACTGGGGATTTACCCCAATGATACTGATGTAGTGAAACACCAGGACATCTGCACCCCAATGTTCACAGCAGCAACATCCACAATAGCCAAACTGTGGAAGGAGCCTTGGTGTCCATCGAAAGATGAATGGATAGAGAAGCTGTGGTCTATGTATACAATGGAATATTCCTCAGCCATCAGAAACGACGAATACCCACCATTTGCTTCAACATGGATGGACCTGTTATACTGAATGAGGTAAGTCAATCAGAGAAGGACAATCATCATATGGTTTCAGTTATACAGGGAATATAAGGAATAATGACAGGATTATAAGGAAAGGAGGGAAAATGAGTGGGAAAAATTAGCTAGGGTGACAAAACATGAGAGACTCCTAACTCTGAAAATGAACAAGGGGTAGTGGAAGGGGAGGTGGGCAGGGGGAATGGGGTGACTGGGTGAGGGGAATGAGGAGGGCATTTGATGGGATGAGCACTGGGTATTATACTATATGTTGGCAAATTGAACTTCAATACAAAAATTATAAAAAAGTTTTAAACCCTCTACTTATTCTTCTTTCTATATTCCTTTTATTTTATTATTTCTTTCTGCAAGTGGTAAACTAATTGTTTAAACATTCTTTATTCAATAATTAAATCTTTCCCCAACAATTATAAATTCTACCTCCAGAAAACCGTCTAATTTGCTGGCTCTAATTTCTCTCTTACAATTCTTTTACCACCCTCTAACCAAGCTTTGGCTGATCTCTCAAGGCTGTTAATTTTTTATCATGAACACGAACCCTATTGACCTTACTAAATTCAAATTTCAATTCTCAGTTCTTGTCTTACCTGCTGCAACACCATTGTTTGAAACACTGATTACTCATTCTTCCTTCTCTTAGCTCACCAGCTGTACCTTCTCAGGCTCCTTGACTTGTTTCTTATCTCCTACACTTCCTTTTTTTTTTTTTTTTCCAGGACTTTTTTTTTTTTAATTTATTTTTTATTGGTGTTCAATTTACTAACATACAGAATAACCCCCAGTGCCCGTCACCCATTCACTCCCACCCCCCGCCCTTCTCCCCTTCCACCACCCCTAGTTCGTTTCCCAGAGTTAGCAGTCTTTATGCTTTGCGCAGTGGCAGTATCGTAGCCAATGAGGTTTATCCGAGGCGCGATTATTGCTAATTGAAAACTCTCCTACACTTCTTAATGTTTGAGTTTCCTAAAGCTCAGCTCTTAGAAGTCTTCTCTTCTGTTGCTACATTTACTTCCTTGATGACTTTGTTCAGTCTCTGGTTTAAATACATTTACATAGAGATTTATATTTACATTTCAAACTTTCCCCTACATTTCAAAATTATATATGCATATACCTATTTGACATTATCATTTGCATATCTAAAGAACATCTCAAGTATAACAAAGTAAAACCAATACCTTATCTTTGGTCCTAAATAGGCTTTTGCTATAATCCTTCTAATCTCTATAAATAGTAATTACATCGAGTTGCTTAGGACTAATGCCTTGGACTCATCTTAGCTTCTCTAACTTCTCTGAGAGCCCACATCTAGTCAATAATAATACACCATCAGTTTTCTACCCAAAATTTATCAAAAATTCACCAGTTCACTGCTATCATCCTAGTCAAAACCACCTGCACCTTTTATTTGGATTATTTCAAAGGCCTCTTAATTGGTCTCCCTGATCTCACTATTTTTCCTCTACATTCAATTCTCAGCACAATAACCAAATCATTGCTTTTAATATACAGATTGAACCATGTACTGCCTTCTAAAAGTAGCTTATTCCAAGGAAAATCTCTAGAATCCTTATGATATTCCTCAAGAACATTCACCGTGTCACCACACTGGTCTCACAGCCAAACATACTGGCTTTCACTTTTTTTTTTAGTCACAATGGTCCACTTGCCTGTCTTCAAATCTGCCAAACATACTCCTTTCAGAGACTTGCACTTTCCTTTGGTATGGAATGATCTTTCCCCACACATTCCTATTGTTCACTCCCTCAACCTATTGCTATTCCTATTGCTTTCCCCCATCCCATTCCTATTGCTCATTCCTATTGCTCAGTCCCCCATCTTTCTCAGTCTTTCTCATAATTTGCTAACTGAAAGGCCTTTTTGATCATTCTATTTAAAAATGTTACCCCTTGGGACGCCTGGGTGGCTCAGGGGTTGAGTGCCTGCCTTGGGCTCAGGGTGTGATCCTAGGGTCCCTGGATCAAGTCCCGCATCAGGCTCCCCACAGGGAACCTGCTTCTCCCTCTGCCTATGTCTCTCACTCTAAATAAATAAAATCTTAAAAAAATAATAATAATTTTAGTCTTACAGGACATTGTAAAGATAGTGTGCAGGGTTCCTAACACCTCACACACAGTTTACCTGTTATTAACATCTTACATTAGTACATTAATTTTGTTACAGTTAATGAATTATGTTTTATATATTATTAATTGAAGGCTACATTTTATTCAGATAGTCTTTATCTAATGTCTTTTTTTTTTTTTAATCCGAGAATTCCTCCAGGATACCACATTACATTTAGTCATCTTGTTCCATTAGGCTCTTCTTGGCTATAAAAGTTACTCAGACCCTTTTGCTTTTGATGACTATAGCAGACTGAATGTTTATGTCCTTGCAGAATTTATACGTTGAAATTCTATCCCCCCATGTGATAGTATGAGGAGGTGGGACCTACTGGAGGTGACAAAGTCTTAAGGGTACAGTCCTCAGAATGAGATTAGTGTCCTCATGAATGAGATCTTAGAGAGATCCCTCAATCCTTCTGCTTCTGAAAAGACAGTGGTCTATGAGCCAACGCTTGAGCTTCCCATGCCCAGATCTACTGGCATCTTGATCTTGTACTTCCCAGCCTCCAGAACTGTGAGAGATTGCTGTTGTTTATATACTATCTAGTACATGGCATTTCTGTTACAGCAGCCAGGAGAGACTAAGACAACAAACTTGACAGTTTTGAGAGGTACTAGTCAGATATTTTGTAAATTTCATCTTTATTGAAAATTTTCTGATTTTTTTTCCCAAGATTAAACTGGTTATAGGTTTTGGAAGGAATGCCCCATCAAGGGAACAAATTATCAATATGACTTTTCACTCTGTTAATAAGCTTGATCACCTGGCTCAGGTCAGGTAGTGTTTGTCAGGCTTCTCCAATGTAAGGAAACTTTTTTTCCCTCTTTCAATACTATATCCATTGGAATAAAATCACTCTATGAAATTCATTTAAGAAGTAAAGAGTTATACTTATTCCACGTACTTGAGGGTGGAGCACAAAATTCTTCTGCATGGGAAATTTCCTTATTCTCTCCCATTTATTTATTCACTTATCTATATAAATATTAATGTATGCATATTTATTTTATACTAATTTATTCTGTTGCTCAAATTGTATTTAGGGCCATTGGAAGCTCTTCTATTGGTTCCTGCTTCCTTTTGATAGATGACACATACATGTTTTTATTCTTATTTTTTTGAGCACTAGTTTTCTGACACTGAAAGATGTTCTGGGCTCATCTTCTATATTCCTGCCTTACTCCTGGAACAGTCATTTAGTTCCTTCAATCCAATAATGGTTTTTAAACCAAGATCTGGGCACTTGGACTCAAGTATCCTTTATTCCTTCATTTATCAATAATTTCTTGTGTACTTTTGCCTAAACATCCTAGATGGATGTTAACATTATTAACTCAAATTAAAAAAAATCTATTAAAGTTTTCATTGATAATTACATATAATATGTATATATCGACTTGACTTACATTAATGTATTTATAATGCTGAGTAATTTCCTTCAGGACAAAATTTGTCTCTATTTACTAAAGTCTTCTTCGCTGTCCTTCAAAAACTTTACTATTCACTCGGATTTTTCCTTGTTAAGTTTTTTCTCATTCAAAAAAATTGTATTGCTATTGTGAATGGGTTCTTTTGTTCCATTTATGTAACTGGTCATTGTTATTATATTTATGAATATAATAAAATGAAACATATAACAAATGAAACTTTGCTAAACTTATATATTCTAGTATCCTTTTAGGTTATTCTTTGAATAAAGAATGATAATGTTGTAAACTCTTTTAGCTTTAATCTTCTGCTTTCTAATACTTATATTATCATTTCTTTATGGTGATAAAACTTCCAAGAAATATTCAATATAATACTGAGATTCTTTTCTTCTTATTTGTGTTTAAAATTCACTAAAAATAAGATACTAAAATGAAAGCATGGGCGGGGGGTGGGAGTGAATGGGTGACGGGCACTGGGTATTATTCTGTATGTTAGTAAATTGAACACCAATAAAAAAAAATAAAATAAAATAAAAAAAAATAAAATAAAATAAAATGAAAGCATGCTCTGATTTGGTAATAGAATCTTGTCAGTCTATGGTAAAAAAAAAAAAAAAAGACTTACGCAGTGATGGACACTTCAGATGTAAATCTGATAATATGTTAGCAATTTTAAGAAATCACCTAGAAGAGGAAATGTCAAAATGCCATAGGACCTATTTCAGGTAAACTGATACCACAAAAACTTTATCATAGTCATTACAATTCTAAACCACACATCAGTTTTCATCAGGACACTACAAATGTACCTATACGTTCTCTCTATTTAAACCTGTATATAATAATTGGGTTTATAACTTTCTCTTTAACATAAAAGGTACCTATTCTTTTCAATGTGGAAATCATAAAATATAGTAATAAAGATAAAACAAGGTATGGGACAAGTTTACTAGAGATTTAAAATGAAATCATATCATTGTTGATATTTTTTTCCCTAAAAATAGTTAAAGTGCATACCTGCTTAAAATAATTTTAAATTTGTTTTCCTTTACTTTGCTATTAGTAGATACATTTCTCCAAAAAAGATTACTAAATATTTTGCTCTTATTTTAAAAATGCATTTGTAGGGCATCAGGAAGGCTTGGTCCATTAAGCATCTGTGTTCAGCTCAGGTCATGATTCCAGAGTCCTGGGATTGAGCCCCACATCAGGCTCCTTGCTCAGCAGAAAGTCTGCTTCTGCTTCTCCTTCTGCCTCTGCTCCTTCCCCTAGCTCACTCTCTCTCTCTCTCTAAAATAAATAAATAAAATCTTTAAAAAATAAAAAAATATAAAAGCTCATTTGTATTCTTTGTTTGTTTTTCCTTAAAACAGAGGCAATTAAAGGCCTGATGACCCCAGAGATTATGATGGAAGACGTCTATTTTTTCCAGAGGTATTAGAGTTCCTAATGGTTTAACCTGCAGAAATATGGACAGTATAAATAATATACACTGTAATGAAAGCTAATAGTTACTGCTGACTTGCTCATTATGATACTGAATAATAATCCTTGGTTTGTAATTATCACCTGACAAAAGGAGAATTTACCAATTAAGATTAGTTTTTTTTTTTTTTTTAAGATTTTATTTATTTACTCATGAGAGGCAAACAGAGAGAGAGAGGCAGAGACACAGTCAGAGGAAAAAGCAAGATCCATGCAGGGAGCCCAATGTGGGATTGATCCTGGGACTCCAGGATCACGCCCTAGGCCGAAGGCAGGCGCTAAACCGCTGAGCCACCCAGGCATCCCAATATTAGTTTGTGCTTAATGTCAATGTTGAATCTTGGAGAAGAATCTAAAGTAGGAGTGGAAAGGATTTTTTTCTGAGTTGTTCATTTTTTTGACAATATAGACTTATCAAAATTAAGTACTATTTCACTCAACAAAGTACAACATCCGTTCATGATAAAAACCTTCAACAAACAAAGTAGGTTTAGAGGGAACATACCTCATATAATAACAACTATATATGAAAAATCCACAGCTAATATCAGCCTCAGTGGGGAAAAAACTAAGAGCTTTTACTCTATGGTCAGGAACAAGACAGGGATGTCCACTCTCATCATTGTTATTAAATATATTACTGGAAGTACTAGATGCTGCAATCAAACAATGACAACAACAAAATAAAAGGCATCTAAATAAACAAAAAATATGAAACTTTCATTCTTTGCAAATGACATAAAAATCTATATGGAAAACCCTAAAGGCACCACCAAAAAACTGTTAGAACTGATACACAAATTCAGTAAAATTCAAATGATACAAAATCAACATGTAGAAATGTATTTCTTTTTTTTTTTTTTTTTTTTTTTTTTTTTAATATTTTTATTTATTTATGATAGTCACAGAGAGAGAGAGAGAGAGAGAGAGGCAGAGACACAGGCAGAGGGAGAAGCAGGCTCCATGCACCGGGAGCCTGACGTGGGACTCGATCCCGGGTCTCCAGGATCGCGCCCTGGGCCAAAGGCAGGCGCTAAACCGCTGCGCCACCCAGGGATCCCCTAGAAATGTATTTCTATACATCAATAATAAAGCAGCAGAAAGAGAAATTAAGGAATTAATCCCATTTACAAATGCACCAAAAAGAATAAGATACCTAGGAATAAACATAACCAAAGAGGGGAAAGATCTAAATGTGAGACCTGAAACCAAGGGACTTAGAGAAGAATACTATACCCTCTTTAATACTGGCCATAGCAACTTCTTAATAGGTAAGTCTCCAGAGGTAACTTTAATACTGGCCATAGGGATCCCTGGGTGGCGCAGCGGTTTGGCGCCTGCCTTTGGCCCAGGGCGTGATCCTGGAGACCCGGGATCGGGTCCCAGGTCGGGCTCCCGGTACATGGAGCCTGCTTCTCCCTCTGCCTATGTCTCTGCCTCTCTCTCTCTGTCTGTGTGACTATCATAAATAAATAAAAATTTAAAAAAAAATACTGGCCATAGCAACTTAATAGATAAGTCACCAGAGGTAAGGAAAACATAAGCAAAAATGAAGTTTTGGAATTTCAAGATAAAAAGCTTCTGTACAGTGCAGGAAACAATAAACAAAACTAAAAGCAGCTTTTGGAATAAGAGAAGATATTTGCAAGTAACCTTTCTGGTAAAGGGTCAGTATCTAAAATCTATAAGAATTTATAGAATTCAAAACCATAAAATGAATAATCCAATTGAAAAATGGGGATAAGACATGGCAGGCATTTTTTCTAAGGACCATCTAGATGGCCATGAAAAGATGCTCAACATCACTCATCATCAGAGAAATGCAAATCAAAACCACAATGAGATATCACCTCACATCACTGAGGAATGGCCAAAATCAGCAACACAAAAAACAACAGGTATTGCCAAGGATGTGGAGAAAGGGGAACCCTCTTGCATCGTTGGTAGGAATGCAAACTGGTACCATATGAAGTTTACTCAAAACGTTAAAAATAGAACTACCTTATGATCCAGCAATTGCACTACTAGGTATTTACCCAAAGAATATAAAAAAAGACTCACTCAAAGGGAGTGCCTCCCAATGTTTTTTTTTGTTTTGTTTTTTTGCCTCCCAATGTTTATAGCAGCATTATCTACAATAGCCAATTTATGGAAACAGCCCCAAGTGTCCATTGATTGATGAAATGATAAAGAAGTTGTGTGTGTGTGTATAAAATGAATATTATTCAGCATTAAAAAGAATGAAATCTTGCTTTTGCAACAATGTGAATAGAGTTAGAGAGTATAATGTTAAGCAAAATAAGTCAGAGAAAGACAAACAACCTATGATTTCACTGATAATTGGAATTTAAGAAACATAATGGGAAAAGGGAAAGAAAAAAGAAAGAGGGAGGCAAACAAGAAATAGACTTTTAACTATAGAGAACAAATATGGTTACCAGAGGAGAGGAAGTGGGGGGATGGTTTAAATAGTGAGGGGCATTAAGGTGTGCACTTGTTGTGATACACTCCTGGTGTTGTATGGAAGTGTTGAGTCACTTTATTGTACACCTGAAACTAGAATTTAAATTTAAAATATTAAAATAAAAAAATTAAGTGCTACTTAATTCTATCTTTAATGCTGATCCTTGAATAAACTTTAAATATCATCTACTCTTAACAAAGATTATTTTAAAATAACAAAGATTATTTTAAGCCTTATATATACATTGTGATATATACAACAGGAAAGTTTATAAATAATATTAATATATTAATATATTATATATATTATATATTATTATATATCCAAAAATTATCCAATACATTTTTGTCTAAAGCTAGTGTGTCTTGGAGGATTTGTTCAGGCTGTCTTAATCTTTCTAGGCAATGAAAGGAACGTGTGAGTAATCAAGTTATGCTGTAAACCAAAGGTTGGCAAACGTTTCCATAGAGGGCCAGAATATAAATATTTTAGGCTTTGGTAGGCCATACCATCTCTGTCACAAGTACTGAACTTGGCCATTGCAGCATGAAAGAAGGCCTAGATGACACATAAAGAATAACTGTAACTATCTTCTTCAAAACATCATTGGGTACTGAAATTTGAATTTCATATAATTCTATGGGTCATGAAGTATTATTCTGCTTCTGAGTTTTTTAAACCTTTTAAAAATATGAAAACTATTCTCTCTATAGCTTATAGGCTATACATAAACATGAGACAAGATGAATTTTTCTCAACCATGTTTCCATTGTTTGCTGACCACTGATACAAACCCTTGAACACTGCCTCTGAGAAAAGAATTTTACCCAATAATTGAGTGACTGATGGTAACAGATCATCATGTCTTTCAAGGGATACCAGAAATCTGGTTCTGTTCATGTGTCACCATATTGATCTTCCAAAATGTTTTCTGCTTTCATTTGGAAATAATTTTAGAAACTACGTGGATTAGATCAGAGCAACGGAGGCATTATTTCTAGAATGCTGATCAAAATGTGTAACCTTTGTGTATGACAGGAAAAAAAACCCTAATATGTAAAAAGGATATCTTTTATTTTCTTTTTTCCCTCATTAGGGATCAATTTTCTACCTTGGAAGGTACAAAGAGCATTTCCTTGAACAGATGAGTGAATATATAAAAATTTCAGTAAAAAGAAGGTAAAATATAGTTCAAGTGACATGTCCAAGCATGTCTTCACTCTCTCTGCCTAAATTGTATGTCATTAAAGTTTTACCTCAAGAACAGAATGAGGTATGCTGGAATAACTCTAGTTTGGGGAAGACAGGGAGCTGCATGAAAGCATCAGGGCACATCAACTTTGAGGTAGGTATGAATATGATAGAGGAAGAAGTAGTAGAAAGACACATTGTACTTAAAACTTTTGTAGAATAATTCCTTAAAAGTATTCTAGAAGAACACAATCTTCTATATACAGTTGACCCTTTAATAACATGGGTTTGAACTGTGCAGGTCCACTCATACATGGGTTTTTTTTTTTACAGTACTATAAATATATTTTCTCTTAGGCTTTTAATAATATTTTCTTTAGCTTGCTGTAAGAATACAATGTACAATACAAATAATATACTAAATAAATGTTAATTGTTATCAGTAAGGCTTCTGGGTAATATTAAGCTAATAGTAGTTAACTTTTGGTGGAGTCAGAAGATATACACAAATTTTCAAATACATGGGGGCCAATGCCCCTAACCTCTGCATTCAAGGGTCAACTGTATAGTTAAAGTAGAACATTGAGGACAGAATGAAAGCTACTGATGGTCAGTCTTCCCTTTTGGTCTTTGAGGAATGCATGGTTTGAAAGCTTAAACCTAAAAAGAAAAAGTGAGTTCCTTCTTTCAGCTGGAAAAAAAAGCAGAAACATAAAATTTATATTGAGTAACTTAAAAGTTATTAAAAGTTTTCTATGCCTATGATACATTGATCCAAAGCGCTGATAAGACTCTAGTAATTGAAAATAAAACTAATTATTGGAAGTTATAAATTATCTATAAATTTTAAAATGCAAATTGTTTACCTGCCATTGGACATTGTAAAATGGGAAAGATTTATATATTGGCAATAGATTATGCTGTTATGTTTATTTTATCTCAGACTTACAGCATGAAATGTACACCCTGAAAATTCAGGCACAGTACATGCAGTATAATCAAATAAAATATGAACTATCTCTCATTGGTTAAATAATTAATTTTCAGATTTGATATAGTTTTGGCTTGTTTAACATATGCCTGGGGCTTATGTTGAGTATTTTGAATGTATTTGAATAATATGTGTTTTAATGTGTGTATACATTGAGTAAAATCAATAACATGTCTAAAATGTATAGTGCCATGCAAAATCCATAACTCAATATAATTGACCTGAAAATAGCAATTCCACATTTATCTTCCAAGCTGGTCAGCAGAGGACAGGATGAAAATGTCTACGGAAATGTTTTAATCAGTGTGCATTCTCCACCCAAAATTGTGGTTGGCTAAAGTCCAGAATGAGTTTCTTTGTCTTCTTCATATTTATCAAATGCTAAAGCAGAATAAAAGAGCAAAAAAAAAAATGACTTGTCATAGTAGAAAACCTTAAAATTAACTACTTTTGTCATTCTGAGGTTTTTCTAAGACCTCACATTTGGCTACAGAAAAGCAAGGTGGTTTCCATCTTTTCAAGACACAATGCAGTACGTTGTTCATTGGAACAGTTGGCCTGCCAAAATTCCTTGGCAAAGAGAAGCCTCTGGCCAGCTAACTGTGATATAATAAATGATCTGACCAGATTGTCAATGAATTGAGATCTGAAGTTAGAGCCGCTTTGGGGATGGAGAAATTAGTTATTTCTCTTCAACTCTTGCCCCTACAAATATGAAAACTCTGCAAAGTGTACCACAAACCTCCAGAGAATTAATACTGTAGCAAGTAGTGGTGTGTTTCTTATTTGTCTAATATTATGAATCATTTATTTATTTACAAGGGAATTTTTGTTATTAAACACTTATTATGTCTGATTTTAAATATACTACATGTTCATTTGGATAATATGACAAAGTTTAAAGACAAAAATAACAGCCATCCATAATTTCACTACCCACACATATCCACTGTTAAAATTTTGATAAATAGCTATTTTTTCTTCCTCTGCATTTGCAGATTATTAGTTGTGTGTATTACTTTGTATTCTATTTTTAACAGCTTCATATTATAATGTAAACATTTTACCAAGACATAAAAAATATCCTCATAAATACTATTTAAATATTTTTAAATATTCAATCATAAGAATTTTTGGTCATTTAATGTATCTATATACCAATGTATTCACACTTCAATATAAATTTTTTAATATCTAGATTTGCTCACAAACACTGCTTTTGTTCTCCACATTTATATTCTAAGATAACATAAAATGTAACCCTAATACATATGTTAAGGTGTCGCTATTTTAAATTTTTGTAGTTGCTGCCCTGGTAAATTTATTTTTAAAAAGGTTAAAACTGTATCAGGAATAAACTTTGATGGCCTCCTCTGAGAATCTGCATAGAACTAAAAGGGGCTTAGCCAATATATGAGGCATCTGAGTTTGTTTTGTGCTCTTTACGACATCTGTTTGGTGTGGACATGCTCTGCCTGAGTAGGGTTGTTTCATATCTGCTCTTCAGCAGAATGTTCTTCAGTTCTGTTCTGTCTTGGGTAAGAAAAGTTATTTAGATAAATTAAATTGTATAAATGTCTAGTGATTTTTGGATAGTATTCTGTAAAGATGTGATATGAGCTAACTACTCCTCCTTCTACTACTCTCATATTTTCTTTAATCATATGATATGTTTTTAACCCCAGTCACTAGTTCTCAGTTTTCCATAATTTTCAAACATCTCTACTAGAACTGTAATCTAGGATAAACATAAATATACTAATTCATTTACCAAAAGTTTAATAAATACCTAACAAATGACTTGGAAATTTGTAGACAATGAGAATACAGCAGTCCACATGACATTAAAAACTTTTCTCTCATGGAGCTGTTAACACATAGAGAAGGGAAGGGGGAAGATATGGTTCAAGAAAATATAAGCTGAGGGACGCCTGGGTGGTTCAGCGGTTAAACGTCTGTCTTTGGCTCAGGGCATGATCCTGGGGTCCCAGGATTGAGTCCCACATCCGGCTCCCCACGGGGAGCCTGCTTCTCCCTTTGCCTATGTCTCTGCTTCTCTCTGTGAGTCTCTCAGGAATAAATAAACAAAATCTTTAGAAAAAATATGTAAGCTGAAAAAATCAGATAGTGTCAAGTACTATACTGTTAATTAAAATGAGAGGAATTCATAACATTGACAAGATAGCTACTCAAGATTGTATGTTCAGAGAAGGCACCAATGAAAAGGTGACATTTAGTCTGAGATTTCAGTATCACAGAGGAGACAGCCTTGTGAAAACCAGAAGGCCCAGCCTTTCAGATAGAAGAAATAGGTACTGCAAATGTTACAAGGTAAGGAGGCGCCTGGTATGTTCAAGTAACATAAAGAAGGTTTGTGTGACTGAAGCTTAGTAAATTAGAGAACAAAAATGGAAAATAGATAATAGAGGAAAAAGAGAGATCAGATATGATATGAATAATAAGCTAGGTTGAGAATTTAGATTTCATTCCATTTGTATGAAGAATCTATTGGAAGCTTTTAGGCAGATCAATCATATGATATGAGAGCTAGCAATATAATTTTGTTTTCTTCATTATGGATGGCTTATAGGGACTTAAGAGTAGAGACAGGGGATTAAAGATATAAACTTCCAGTTATAAAATAAATAAATCATGAGGATGAAAAGTACAGCATAGGGAATATAGTCAATAATATTGCAAATAACTTTATGTGGTGACACATGATAACTACCTTTCTCATGATAAGCATTTCATATTGTACAAAATCGTCAAATCACTCTGTTGTGCACATGAAACTAATATGCCAATTATACTTAAAAATTTTGAAAAATTATACAAAGCACAAAAAAAAGTAGAGACAGGAAACTATTTACCCGTAGTAGTAGGCAACAAATACAAGAAAAAAGAGGATGGAGGATGGCTTAGACTTGTGTTGCAACTGGGGGGATGGAGAGAAAAGGACAGATATGAGGCATGTATTTGAAGACAGAAGATGAACTAATGAATTTGACCTAGAAGGAAGATGTGTTTTGGCCAAAAATATTGGTAATTTGTGTGATTTTTTTCCAGAATGGAAAAGACTGAGAGTAGAGCAGGTTTGGAGAGATAAATCAGTTTGTTTTGGACATGCTAACTTCTAGATGTCAATATGCTACCTGAGTGGAGATGTTGAGGCCACTTTAGATAGAACTCTGGAAAATTGAGGACAGAAAAACTGGAAATAAATACTTTGGAATTATTTTTTGATAAATGACATCTGAATACATGAAGTAAGATATGTTATCTACTACAATCAAACCTCATTCAAAATATTCCTCTAACCTCCATTTTATGCCTTTATTTTTAGTTTGTTCACTACTCACATAGACAACACATCCAATACCTTATCTTCAGATATTTGGACTTTTCAATACCAGTGATCCTTACTTTGTCACTTATTCTCACAGCTTCATCTTGAACCTTGGCTCAGGGATGACTCATCATTTCAAAGCTCTTACACTTCTGACTTTCCTCCATAACTACCAAGCAAGATCCCAACTCAATCTCAAATCTACTCTCTGTGCCACTATGAAACACCAGCTAAATACTTCTGCCATAAAAACACTTCAGCATGTTTAAAGTTTCCCTCTCTTGTTTCAGAGATGTTTTTAAATGGATCATACAGGATTATTGTGTCTATGTGTAACAACAACAAAAAAAACACCTTGAAATAAAATGTCATAAATGAAAATTGTTAAAGTTTTAATCATTATGACCTTGGAGGGAGGAGCCCCTTGGAATTGGTTCAACAGCCCATTGACATCATAGTCAACAGCCTTATAATTCTTTTGCACGTTGTCCATGGCTACAGAGAATAGCCCCATCTCCACGCTTTGCATTAACATTCAAGGCAGGAGGATGTGGCAAGAAAAAGAAGCTGCACCAGGTATGCTTGTCTCTTTGAATCCTAAAGAAGAAGCTTCCTCTCCATCTCTACTTTTTAGCATTATAAAATTATTTTCCCTACTATTTTTCAAAGCAAACACCACCATAGTAGTTCTTGATTCCATCCTCTCCACTATCATTTTTCTCCAACATCATTCCTCTCCTCTTCCTCTGCCACCATTAAGTTTCAAATCTCTATTTCTCTACTCACTCTTCCTCTAAATTTAGCCCAATGCATATAGCTGGGTATCTTTTAATAAAAATACCTTTTCATTGATCTTTCATCCTTCATAACTATAATCACTATTTCTCTGACTCATGCTCCATTCAATTCTCAGCCGACTATGGTCTTTTCCCTCCCTCACCATTTCAAAACACTGTCATTTCAAAGGTTCCTGATGACTTCTATAGTGTCAAGAGCAAGATCTTGTTTTACTGCCTTTCAACTAATTCAAACACGTTAATTAGCATTTTTTTCTTAGAAGTGTATACTTAAAAGTATTTTGAATTCCATATAAATATTGTCTCTCAAGTCTCTGAATGCTTCTGGAACTATTAATTTTTTTTTGGAACTATTAATTGATGGCTTTCTTTGCAGGTCTCTCTCTCTCTGGCATATCAGTATGCTCCCAAATTTTAACTTTGGTTTATTGGTATTTATTTCCTCTGAATATCTGCCAAATGTGATATGAACCACTGTCATCATGTCCACAAAATTTAAAAGGTAGGTGATTGAACACTGGCATTTGCATTCTGATATCTTTTGTGATGGCTTTTGTGGCACTTATCTGCATAGCACATTATTTAAATGTGCCACCATCAAATTCATCATGTCCAAGATCAATGTAAGATATTTCCATCCTTTCTCTATATTCCTCTGATCACCCAAAAAAAGAAAACTGGCAAGTATACTGGTTACCTCATTATAGCGCAACCCACAATGCTATTATCAGTATGAATCCTAAATATTTCTTCTCACTTATTAAAAAACTACTACATCTATTTTAAATTCAGGCTTAATTCAGATCTTACCTGAATTATTTCAATAACACCCTAATAAGGAAGGCCACGTGGCTTCAATCCATCCCTTATGCGTAGTTACGTTACGCCTAAACAAAACTACCACATCTACAGCTGAAAATCCTTCCATTGTCCTCTATCACTCATATAAGACTTCAGTGCTCCCCATTATTCACAGATAATGTACAAGAGGCATTTCATGGCTATGAAGATTATCTTTGCTCTAGTCCTCTGAAACCTGATCCTTAGGTAAGTATAAAGCTTCATCTCCCTTCACTGCTTTTCTCACACCTTATATGTTGGTAAAACCAATGTGTGTGGTGCTCTTGGAACACAGTGCAATGTTGTACAGCTCTCACCTCTCCTCTCACTCCTCTGTCCCCCCACACCATCCCTTCTAGCTCACTGTCTTCATTTAATTATCGCCGATCCTTGAAAATTTAGTTAGGGACTACTTCTTTCAGGTACTTTGTAATTGACTCTTATTTCTCCCCAAATGTTAGTTTTCTCCAGTTTCTGTATCAACCTCCCTCCAGAAATATCAAAGTAATTTCTCCCAAATGCTACAGTCTTTTCACTTCTAGACTTTTGCATAAACTCTTAAGTCTGTTCTTTCCTCTCCTCTCCCTTTACCTCACTCTCTTACCTTCCAACAGCTACCCTCTAGGACATTTCCATCTTTACCATAGCTATCACTTCCTCTCAGAAGTCTTCCTGAGCATCAAAGTCTTGATTTGATCCCTTTAATGTGATAACAAAATTAAACAATATAGTATTTAACATGTGCCAAACATTCTTCTAAGTATTTTGAATACATTAGATTGTTTAATCTTCACTGTAATGCTGTAAATTAAGCATGGCTATTATCCAGATTTTAGAGACAAGGAAAAGGAAGTATTGGGCTATTAATTAATTTGTTCCATGTTGAATATTAGCAAGTGGAAGAGACAGACTTTGCACCTAGGCAAGCTGTCATTGCTCGTGGTGTACTATAATTCTACATGCATTCTTCTATCATACATATTATCTGCTTACTTGCTATTATCATTCACCAGAATATAAACTCTATGAAAACTTATTCATTAGTGAATCCCTACCATCTATCATCTGCCCAACAGCTTTTGAACATATTTGATGCTCAAAAAATTTTTGATAAATGATAGAGACATAACTATGTGTTTCTCTTCTGTGTTCCCACAGCACTGTGGGAATGTCTATGCTTTTGCTGAAACTGTGCCATTATTTACTTATAGCCCTCTTGGCCTTATTGAATTCTAAGCCCCTCTAGGACAGAAAACTTTACTTATCCATCAATATGTCCCAAGTGAAGCACAGGTGTTCAATAAATGTTTGTTGAACAAATCTGTAAATAATACCAGTGGAAGAAATGAATGTAAGTGTTTTTTTTTTTTGGATAGATTTCAATAATCCCCTTCTATGTGTACATCTATGTGGCTGCAGGAAAATATTTATTATATAGTACTCATGTTAATCACCTGTTTTTGAGACTTCTATTTTATTGTAAATGAGGATGATTCTGAAATAACTCTTTCTCCTCTAGAGTACTAAAATGTTTATGAATCTTTAATTCTCTTCAAGTACTTTATGACTATTCAAAAACACAACAAAATACATTTTAATAATCTTCTAAAAATATCTTCTAAATGTTCAATACTATATTGCCACAAGGAGTTAAAGAAAAGCAGAAGATATATCTCTTGCCCACAAGGACAATGCAATACAGAAGTTAGCTCCAGCATAAATAAATCTCTGCAAACATAAATGATAGAGACATACTTATGCTCCTATTGACATGGCAAGATACACACAGGTGCGGAATATCTGGAAGGGAGCAGACACAGGTGGATCTAGTTTGACAAGTTTTCTAAGAATTGATCAAGTGGAAACTTGAAGGAGGGTTTTATACATTTAAGAAAGGTGTATGACCCAAAAAGGGTAGTAAAAACATACTGTAACAGCTCATGGAGAATAATTTGAAATATTTTCATTTTTTAAAGTATTTATAACAAGTTATAAGGTTGTATATAACAGCTTGACCTCCTACTCAGAGTTGAACTCATAAAAGTCTGCTTTGACAAATAGTCCAGGCATGGGCTTAATTTTTATTTTTTATTGCCCCACTGTGCTTGTATTTCCACATATCCTCAGCAGAATCCCACATATCTTTCTACCTCTGCTCCTTGAGATTTCTTCCCTTTTCTTTTATCCTCTTTCTTATTTTAACACTATTTTTTGGCTTTTTTAATTCCATGGAGAACAACTTCAGGAACTTTCAGCGATCACCTCCTGCATTTCCAGTACCCTATTAGCTCATCTCACTTAAAAACCTTCTCCTTGAAGAAAGAAAGTAGGTCTCAATGCCTTGAATCATAAGTATTTTGACATCTAATATTAAATTAAATAAGTATGGATATTTTATAAATGTGAAATATATATACACTGTATTTTCACATAATTGGACTAATTTTAAGGGCTCATCACATAGCATGTGTTACACACTGGAAAAGAATAAACTGAATGAGAAAAGATGATTAATTTCAAAATATGGTAGATATCTTTAACAGAATTTTCTATTTGAATCTTCTCCGGGGGCCATTATGAACTTGATTTGAATAAACCAAAACTTTCCCTAAAGAAATCTCAATTTCCTACTTTGTTGAGAAGTTTCATTTACATAGTCTTCTCATAAAGCATTATCTTCAACCTGAGTTTGATGGCGAAGTCGCATTGCCTCACATTAACAATATCCTTTTATTGGAACCTTATCTTTAGTGCATGCCTCTACATATAGCAGTCCGTAAGAAATGGAATAAATAAAGTCTATAGACACAGCCTGCAGGTATAAAACAAAGAGGAGAAAAAGCCCCCCTGTTGTGCTTTCACCTGGCCTTTCTTTGCATGCCCTTGGTGTTACAACATCTAATCTGGATTTTATTCCTTCCCTTTGTCAGGAGAGGATCAAATCTGGATTCTTCTCTGGTACACTGCTTATCAGGAAAAGACAGAATTATAAAAAATGATCCAAGCATCGTTCTTCTCCTTTCTGAAACCCCTTGGGTCTATGACATTCCAGCCGCAACCCTAATTCATCATTTGATTTGATTTTCTTATTCTTAACTATCATTTTCTTATTTCTTTATGCAGATTAGGAACAATAGTACATATGTGCAGCTAGCACTGGGAAAGTATTTTTCCATTTATTCCTGGGAGAAAGACATTTTACTGCCCAACCAAAAGGCAAAGTGAAGAATCAGATTTATTTATAGTTATATTGCTACATTAGTTAATATGGGAGTGGGGCGGGGGCGGGGGGAATCCCTGGGTAGCTCAGCGGTTTAGCGCCTGCCCTCAGCCCAGGGCGTGATCCTGAAGTCCTGGGACTGAGTCCCAAACATCAGGCTCCCTGCATGGAGCCTGCTTCTCCCTCTACCTGTGTCTCTGTCTCTCTCTCCCTCTGATGAATAAATAAATAAAATCTTTAAAAAAATATATGGGGGGAAGAAAGGAAGAAATGTTGACCCTTTGTATAAATAATAGGTAATAACATAAAAGCTAACATTTATTGAATGTGCCAAATACTGTTTTAACTAGAGCTTTGTGTTATCTCTTTATATGTGGCAGGTACTCTGAATTGGAGTCCTCATCTATGCTCCCCAGAAACTGAGGCTCTGTAGGTTTCAGGCACTTTCTCAGTAACTCTCAGCTATTGAGCAGGAGAACTAGATTTGAGCTTATGTCCATCTGGCTCCATAATGTGTATTCCTAAACAGCATGCTACATCACCCCATATTTAATACCCCAAGCCTCAAAAGGACTTTACTATTACGCATCGCTTAAATTATGTATTCTACTAAGTTCTCTATAATTACACTTAAAGTGAAATTTAATAACTTTTGAAGCATAATTTAAGGATGAAACACAATAAACGGAATAAGCTGTGTATCTTATTAGGATGTTCAATGTTCAAATGGATTTTTTAATTTGGAAAAAATTTTTATATAATTTTTACTGAAATTTCTTGTAATACATCCCCACCAATCTTAATAGTCTCCTCAGCATTATTCCACTTTGGGTGTCTCCTTGACTCATCTGTAATTATTTTCTATTATTTTAATCTGTGATTTTTGTTCATACACACTCCAACATCTAAAAATATATTTAAATATTTTGGCTTCTTATGATATTCTTCCCAGGGAAGTGTTTATTTTCTTTTTCATATTTTTGAAGGATCTCAAAGGATGAAAGAAATACATATTTGCTCAGCCTAATATCTTGAAATAGAGGTTTTATGTATTTTTTTTATTTTTTTATTTTTTTATGTATTTTTTAAATGACAATTATTAAAAGACTATTACAGGTATATTGAATACTTAGTATTGACACTTAATTCAATACTGAATTAATTCAGTAATTAATTCACTTAATTCTACTCTTTATTTTTGGGTTTCTGTATTTTCTCACTTAAAAAGGAAAATTAAACTTCATTGCATCAACTAAACTAACTTAACTCTTTCCCCCTCTACCTCAGGCCTCTTTGCTGGATTTGATAGCACAGAATATGTTTCACAACCAACAGGGTTGGCAATACAAATATGAGTAAAAATAGGATTAAAAATTATTTTAAGATATTCTTGAAAAGAACAGTGTATGACTATAGGAATTTGTAACATGTGGAGTTAGGTGAAAACTGATTTTTATAGTATGACTGAACAATTCAAATGAGAGCTTTACAAATCCACTGTTAGGGCTAATTTCATGATTAATTAAAAAATATTAGTGGGGGCACTTGGATGGCTCAGTCAGGTAAATGTCCAACTCTTGTTTTTAGCTCAGGTCATTATCTCAGAGTTGTGAGATGGAGACCTAGTCAGGCTCTGCCCTGGGTGGCAAGCCTCCTTAAGATTCTCACTCTCTCTTTCCCTCTCTCTCATTTCTTCTGCCCCTCCCCCAACCCTTCTTTCCTCTAAAAAAGAAAAATAGTGGCAATAATTCTGATATAATTTCAAATAATTGATGGTCAAGTAAATTTATTATCAACTGCTTCTTTTAATCATTACTGTCATATAACTCTGCTTAGTCATTATTTTCTAGTATATTTTCTGAGATTTGAAATATTCCTGTGTCTGAGGATGGCTACGTGAATGCAGAACATGTCTGCGTCTTATGACTAGGTACATCATTTCAATGGTCAGGTTTTTGTTTTTCTTTTTGTGTTTCAGTTTGTTTTTGCTGTGAACCTTTAAAAATTATTTATTTTTATTTAAATTCCAGTTAGCTATCATACAGCGTTCTACTAGTTTTAGGTGTACAATATAGTGATTCAATAGTTCCATACATCACCCAAGGCTCTTCAGGACAAGTTCCCCCCTTTTACCCCCACTACTATTTCATCCATCCCCACCCCCCCTCGCCCTCTGGTAACCATTAGTTTGTTCTCAATAGTTAAGAGTCTGTTTCTTGGCTTGTCTTTCTTTTTCTCCTTTGTTCATTTGTTTTGTTTCTTAAATTCCACACATGAGTGAAATCATATGGTATCTGTCTTTCTCTGACTGACTTATTTCACTTGACATTATACTTTCTAGCTTCATCCATGTTGTTACTCTATGGTCAGTTTGTATATGAATTAAATCATGGTCCAGGCCCACCGACATACTCTCAGACCTCTGTAGTTACATCACTGCCCTTAGGGGTGCTCCTTTCTTTTGTACCACTCTCAAACAAAAGTGCTATTGTGACTTTTCCTTAATTTTCCTTCATATAAATAAGTTTTATAAGAACTCCTGGAAAAGTTTTAATAAGAACTCCTGGAAAGGATCAAGCAAGCAGATATATCTACAACTGGCTACTGTTTGTAGTCAGAGATGTCTGCAGTTTACAGACAATACCCTATTCTTGTGAGGAGTTTGCCATCCTGATGTAGAAAATTAATTTGTTAAAGATTAATGAACAGTGAAACTCCTTCCCTCCTCAACACCTGCTCCTCTTTACTAGACAAGTGGAAAGGTAGAAATGGGACAGGTATCATTCAAACCAGTCACTATTCACTTGTTTCTAAATTGTAGCTGCTTATGTAACTAATATTGACTGTTTACTTGTTTAATTTTCTCTTGGTATTTGGAGTCTCTGAAGTCTGTATGAGACCTCTGCAGGCCTCTTGCCACATACTATCCTCATCTGAGAGATCCTACTTGGACACAACCTCATTTATTCTCCCTTAGCTCTCCCGCCAGAGCACATGCTTCTGGGATTTCCTTGCCCAACATTATTCTATGGAGCACAGGCAGCAGAGCCCAAGCACAGTTACTTCTCCAGGGGCTCACTTCATCCATATTAAGCCCATATACATCTTTATCCTCTTCTTGACAATGCCATCTCTCTTTGCTCCCATATGAAAGAGGGACAGTTTAGCAAGTGCACAATTTCTGTGGATGTCAAGGAGAGAAGAGAATGGCGTTCTCTTGATTCCCTCCTTCCCATGAGTACCCGTCTCTCTTTTCCCTTGACACTTCTCTTCACAAACACCTCTCTAAGGGACAAGTCCAAAGACCCATTCCTTTTCTTGGTCTGTTGGAGAGTGGCAGTATGTTAATGGCTGCAGGACCAATTTTATATCCTCTAAGCCTTAGTAAAGATGGCTAGGTTCAAATGTTTATGGGTTTCAAGTAGACTTTCTCAGCACATATTATTTTCTGGTTTTAGTACAATCCTGAAAAACTTTAATGTCAGTGGTTGAAATACATCTGATCATTCTCCAAGTATTTAACTGGTTCTCTGATATTCTCCTCAGATTACATTAACTGTCATGTTTCCATCCTGTTTATTTTCAACCTTTAATGGATCAATTTTCTATAGTGTAAGGCCAGTGAGTTTGTATGTTATTCCTACTCAGCCATAATTTCTTGAGATTTTACTATGATGAAATGATTTCTGTTCTTTTTCAAAGGTGCTCTGCTATTGCCTTTCCTAAGGTATTTAGTGTTTAAGAAAAAGAACACTAAGTAAAATATCTTTCTTTTCTCATGCAGCATATATTCCCGACGTAGAGAAATTATGTATTACCTTGAAAATAATGCCTTATGTTTTTTTCTAAAAATACTGATGATTTAGTTTTCTAAATTCTACTTTGATATTGTTTTCACTATGAGATTCACAAATGGAGAACTGCCCAAGTAATCATTTCCAAAGCACTGTAATCTCTAACTTTGAAAAGAGATATGTTCAAATTTTTTATGGCATATTATCTTTTCAGCAAAATATTTTAAGTAAAATGGTGAGAACATAATATAGTCAAAGAAAGCAATTTGTGTGAGAGATCATACATTATCACATGGGAAAACAGTATATGACACACTTTACATACAATATAGGCACGAGATGTTTTGTTAGAGTTGCTGAAGCAAAAGAGTTCTACCTTTGTTTTTACTTGTTTGATCTTACAAGGAATCTGAGTCATTCAACTGAGCTATCAAAGTATGTTCTCTCTCTGAATATTGTAAGGTTTTGTTTTTCCTCACTAATCATTATACTTCCCACTTGCTAGCAGTTCAATCAATACAGTTTCTTCTCTAGATGGATTTTAAAAGGTGAATCTTGATTTCAATAAATGCTTTGTAGAACCAAAGACTTCTAGAGCATGCCTATGCACAGGGCAACTTTACAATTGATCCTCACTCTTGTAAGGCTTAGAAGTTATTGAGAATGCCTTAAAGATAGACAACCCATAATTAAAAGATGCTATTCCAATGACAATAACTATTACTGAGTATTTAAGAAAAGCTCAATTGAGTATCCATTTAGTCATTATGACAGTATGTATATTAGTGGTATAAAACAGGGAAATCATAGATAATTATATTTAATTTTAGCATATTATTTTTCTCTCTTGGACTTGCTATATAGTCAAATATGTAAAAAGTGTGAGAATTTGGAGAATCTGAAAAATCACATTGACTTAGGGGTACTTGGCTATTTGTGTCCTAACTCAGATTCTTTCTGTTATCTTAACCTAAGAAAAACACTATTACATGTGGATTATTGAAAAAAATTAGATTTATTAGATCTTTTAAGGTTAGTGATAATAATAATGTAAGTTGTACATAAATAACCTTTATTTGAATAGTATTTCATATCTATCATTGATTTCATTTCTATATTATTAATATTGACAATAATAGCTACTGTTTCCAAGTATTTACTTGGTTTTAGACAATTTATACAGAAGAATTTAGGAGATTTTCTTTATAGGAAATTTTTAGGAAAAACCCATAATAACCATGAGGCACAGATACTGAGTTCTATACTGTTATTGCACTTTTAGAAAGTCGTACAGCTGAGATTATAAACTACATTTTACTGACTCTGACCAATATACTATATATTTCTTATCCCTGTTTCTGAGAAGAAAGCAAGATCATTATTATCATCCATTCAGTTGGTGAGACTCCATGGTTAGGAAAATCTCACAGGCTTTGGATAAATAATCTTAGTTCAAGCTACACCCCAATATTGCCCTTCTTTAGTTATGCAGATAGTGGATGTGAGGTTAGATCTTACTCAGTCTGAAGACCCGAAATCTTTTACAGCATAAGAAAGGTATATAAATAATAACAGAAGACAAATATATCTATTTGCAAATGTGCAGAATCTCGAAGAGAAGTCAAGTCATATGGTAAGAACTTTATTCATTCACCTCATAATTTGTTAATAAATTGTGATTAACAATATCTTGAATAGTTGCATTTAAATTCATTTTTTCTCATATTTTTAAGGAATACCACCTTAGAACCACAAAAGTTTTTTAACTTTTTAGAAAATCTCTTTATATTATAAACATCAACTACTCATGTAGATGCTTTGAAGAACTTCAGATAACCAAATAAATCCCATTTATTTCCCACTTGTTCTTAATGGCTTATAATATAGTATAATGATATTGTGTCCAGTTTCTCTCTTTTCCACTTCATTATATAACAACTCCATTCTTTTTACACAATAAGAAACATAATTAGACTCTCTGCCTTTTTCCCTTTAGAAGGCTAGAATATAAATATTATCCTCATCATAAAAAGAATTGTCTTTAGAAAAAAATCTTTTACATCTTCAAAAAAAAGTCTATGAAGTTACAACCATTAAAGAGAATTTTCCCTACTTTGGTTCTTGTTAGAAGGATTAAAGACACACCCCTTAGCACAATTTAGTATGCATTCTGCTATTCTGTACTTAAAAACATATATCTTGCTTTCCCCACTGCTCTTTCATATTGTGCAATAAGAAAATATAGCATACTGCATTCAGCATGATGTCAAGAGCCTGAAACCAGGAAGGCAGAGACATGAAGCTATTAAGATATAAAATATGTTAAAAAAGATATAAAATATGTAATCTTAACAATGTTCTTTACTTTGAATGCATTCTTGTGGGGATTTCCCAACACATCTGCCTTTGCTCATTGAGCTTCACAGGAGTAATAGTGTGGAGCGGAAAGAGTTATGGGCCAAGAGCTTGAAATCTTGGGTCAAGTTCAAGCTTAGCCTTACATTCATTCAAAACTTTTTGATGGGAATAATTGTGCATGGACCTTGTTTTATTCCCATTTTCTCATGTAGAATTTGGCATGGGATAAGGACTAAATAACTATTTGTTGAATGAATAAACACATGAGCTCAGACAAACTATGAATATTCTCTGAGTCACAGATTCCTCACTAGAAAAATAGAAATCATAACATCTGAACTGTGATGGCAATAAGAAAGTATATGTCTGATTTGTGTGTATACATTAAACTATTGTACATGAAAATATTCTGTAATCTGTGTAAGCTAAAAAGTAAATGCAAATGTAAAAAATATTTTATTAATACTAGAATCCTTGTTGAAGACAGAGTGATGGAAATGAGCACTTTATGATACTCACTATGATAAATATCAGAAAACTGTAAATCCAAAGTAAAGTTTATAAATACAAAGTGAGAATGCTACTATGCTTCTAGTTTGTAATAAGCCTTCCTGACTTGAATAGTACACATCTGTTCCCTGAGAGGCAA
Source organism: Canis lupus dingo (assembly GCF_003254725.2). Lineage (NCBI taxonomy): Eukaryota > Metazoa > Chordata > Mammalia > Carnivora > Canidae > Canis > Canis lupus. Next base: position 5,128,610 of record NC_064245.1, read on the forward strand.
CTTAAATACTATTTAATGCTGTCAATAGGATATTCAAGAGAAGAATTTAATGTTTTGCATGTCAAACAGAGATGTTCCTCTCATAGTGCATTGCCATTAAATACTGGCATCAATCAGAGATTCAGTAAAGAGTTTAACATTTGGAATATTTTTAAAGTTAAAAAACTCACAGTGACTGGTAGAGGCAAGTCAAAGATGAGGCATGGGGCAGTCCATCTGTGGTGCAGGCAATCCATGAGGTACACTGTCTGTAGAGAATTTAAACACAATAATAAAGTTTGACTTGTTTAGTTTGACAACTAAAGTTGTCTGCTTTTTATTAACACCATGCCTTAAGTCAATGATAAAATTTTCCTTCCAGAAAAAATTCTGTGTTGTTCTAAGTTCAAACAATCGCTACAATTACTACTGAGTTTTAATAGTATATATGTAAGATTCAAATTAGCACATTTGTGTTACTTATCCTCTAGTAAACACTGTATTCTACATGGAATTTAATTCTCAGTTTTATAGCTGGACTTAATACATGCATTTGTTTCCAGATGAGTTCATAAAGATTCGGAATCATTTGAGATCTCTCACAGTTCATGTCTCACTTTAAACAACAGAGTAGAAATAAATAATGATAGTCTAGTGATATAAATATAAATATAAATATAAATAAATATAAAATGATAGAACAAAACTTTAGTTGGTCATCTGGGTTTTTATCTGAGTTTAAAATATCCGTTCTTAAGAATTGATCCTGGGACACTTGGGTGGTTAAGCGACAGAATCTTGATTTCAGTGCAGGTCATGATCTCAGGGTCATGGAATCAAGCCTTGTGGGCTCCCCTGAGATTCTGATTAAGGTTTCTTATTCTCTCTCATGTAAATAAAATAATATTTTTTAAAAGAATTGATCCTAAAGAAACAACAATGTACAGTAATATTGCACTTTCTGGAATTTATTGTAAAACAGGATTTTTATCTGTGTATGCCAAATTTTCCTTATATTTTTGATATTTTAAAAATGATATATATCCATTATGTGAAAAAAACATTTTTTGGAATTAAAATTAATGAAAAGTGTTTGTCAATTAACTATGAGCAGAATTAGAATTACAAATCTGGTTATGTTGCCAATTGACCACAAATATTTTAAGATAATCCTGATAAAGGCACTGGAAAATCTGCAGATTAAGACTTGCAAACCGAAAATTTAAAGTGATTACAATTTATTACAGCTGTAGACCAACATATGTGTAAGATACATTCCCATTCTTTAAAAGATACAGTAATAACTAAAAAAAAATACTAACCTACTACATTATTCTCTATTTTGACTATAATATTTCCATATTTGTATTCTTTAATTTTTTTTACAACATCATACACACACACACACAACATTTAGTAAAATAAAACCCTTACTGTCTGTGTTCTCTTTTTTGGCCTTTATTTTTATATATTTCATTTCATGATTATTGTTTGATAATAATCTATTCAGGGTGTCACCTATGCTAGGTATGACACTGGTGATGACTCCTGTCCCACAGATTGTCAGATGAAGAAAAGAATGTTGAAGTTGAGTGTCACTTTACATGGAAGCAATGAGATGTTTTTTAGTGGATATATTCAGTTCTCAATTGAGCTTGATATAGTAGAAAGGGAAAATTTTAAAGTTTTCTCCTGTGTTTGTACATACAAGTGTGTGGAGTAGGGATGACAATGAGATAACTAGAGAGGGGAATGTTCCCCAGATCTTGGTTTGGAATTTCTGCTCATTGAAAGATGTTATTGAGAGCATAAAAAATATAAGCCAGAGTGGAGAAGCGTATTTGTAATACATGTAAACCACAAAGGACTCACATCTAGTATGTATAAGGTATCCTCATAAACCAACAGAAAATAAGAAAACACAAATGAGAAAACATTTGATCAGGATATCCAAATGGCTAACATACACATAAACAAAAGTCCAATGCCATTGATATAAAGGGAATATAAATTAAAACCACAATATGATATCATTACAAGTTCATTACCTTAAATTAAAGGAAAATACAACATATTGACAATATCATTGTTGGCAAAAATGCTGAATAGCTAGAATTAATATAGACATAGTAAGTATATACGAGCATAACTCTTTGGAAAATAATTTGCTGTTATCTATGGAAGTTGATCATATGATCCCTGTGACTCAGCAATTCCCTGTAAGAATGACCTCACTGTTCCATTCATAATAACTGAAAACTATATATAAAGAATGCAGTTATTCATCAACACTAGAATAAATGAATTATCTGTGGTGTATTAATAGAACTGTGTATCATATAGCAAAATTTACATTAAGTTCAAAACTGGGCAAAACTAATATAAAGAATTAGAAATCAGGGATCCCTGGGTGGCGCAGCGGTTTGGCGCCTGCCTTTGGCCCAGGGCGCGATCCTGGAGATCCGGGATCGAATCCCACGTCGGGCTCCCGGTGCATGGAGCCTGCTTCTCTCTCTGCCTCTCTCTCTCGCTCTCTCTCTGTGACTATCATAAATGAATAAAAAATTAAAAAAAAAAAAAGAATTAGAAATCATCACAGTATTTAATTTCGGGTGAAATACTGGTGTCTGGGAGGGATGTCAGGGAGAAATTTTGGTGTGCTAGTAATCGAACTGTTATAGCCATATTATACTTCAAAAAAGTATTTAATTAAGTTATAATATATTGCATTTACTTTAATTTTAATAACATAGCAAATCTAAACAAGAATTCCCCTTGCATAGCAGAGCCACATAGATCATAACTCTAATCTCTAATCACACTAAATATAAATTGACCTTGTAGCAAGCCTTGTTGTAATGCACTGGTATAGACTTTTATATTTTATCAAAAATCTTTTGAATATAAAGGTCATTAATAAGCCATTTAGATAAAATTGGATTTTCAAATTGTTAGTGGAAAAAATCTATTACATTTGTTTCTTATATGGTGATTTAGTATCTCATTCACAACTTAATCATTATCTCACATAGAATTACTAGATTGCCTAGTGGAATTACCAGTTAAAGAGATGTAAAGAATACATGTGCTACATTATTCTTCACATTTCCTTTATGAGTTTTCACAGATGTCTTGAAATATACATTAGGGACAATTGCTTTGCCAGGCACATGATTAATGCTTTTAAATCAAGAGCCTATTGAGGTTATATCATACCTATACTATGTGGATGTTTTCTAATTAGATATACACTATTATTTGTTATAAACCAATTTTGTGGATGTTTTCTAATTAGATATACACTATTATTTGTTATAAATCAATTTTATTTCCTTTAAAGAAAACACAAACAGGCAAATTCTCTAAGTAAAAAAATCCCTAAATTTTCTTCAAGGGCAGAGAATAAGGAAATGGTATTAATGTAGTATAATGGCAAAAAAATATAAATTTCTGCCTTTTTTTTTGATTTACTAGAGTTTTGTAGTGTTTAATATCCATAGAAGTCAATGTTATCATGACTACAAATCTTATGTGAAATTTAATCAAATATGAAATTACTATAAGCTACTGGTGACTTAAGTCATAATCTCCCACATCTATATTGTTTGAATAAACATACTTACAAATTTATCTACATTAAAAAAAATTTTTTTTTTATTTTATTTTTTTTATTGGTGTTCAATTTACTAACATACAGAATAACACCCAGTGCCCGTCACCCATTCACTCCCACCCCCCGCCCTCCTCCCCTTCTACCACCCCTAGTTCGTTTCCCAGAGTTAGCAGTCTTTACGTTCTGTCTCCCTTTCTGATATTTCCCACACATTTCTTCTCCCTTCCCTTATTTTCCCTTTCACTATTATTTATATTCCCCAAATGAATGAGAACATATAATGTTTGTCCTTCTCCGACTGACTTACTTCACTCAGCATAATACCCTCCAGTTCCATCCACGTTGAAGCAAATGGTGGGTATTTGTCATTTCTAATAGCTGAGTAATATTCCATTGTATACATAAACCACATCTTCTTTATCCATTCATCTTTCGTTGGACACCGAGGCTCCAAAAAAATTTTTAAACAGAAAAAAAGTTTACTAACCAAAACAGTGAAATTCTCAAAGTCTTGACAGACAATTTAAGGTTAATAAATTGTACCTTTTGATCAAACGAGATTTTCAAGACAATGTCTATAAAGATACTGTTAGTTCTCACATCATTTAACTAAAAATAATAGAAATAACCATCAAGAAAAATAACTCTCTAAACATGTAGTGTTGACTGCTAGTATCTCTTTCAGGGTAACATTTAGAGTTTTTGTTCCTATGTTCTTTTCTCTGTGCCTTCTTTCTCTTCTTGAATGTAGTTAAGCTAATTTTCTATTGTTACCTTAGAGCCTAATATTAAATTGTATTACTAACTCCAGAAAGAGTCTATAAAGTTGAAAATCCACAGGGATTTCATTTTTTGCTCCGTTATTATCTATATGACTTTTGGTTGTATCATATGAGAGTTGATAGGGTTTTAGGGACTCTGTTATGTCCAATGTTGCTTCTGAGGTAAGGTGTATGTTTCTCAAGTTATAAGGTTCAGAAAGTCTCTTTATTCAACAGCTCTGCAATTCTGTTGCTAGTTGGTACCACCACTCTTCACTGAACACTGGCTAACTATGAAGCCAGCAACCTGGGTTTCTGACTTAATGGACTTGTAAGTTATTTAGTATAAGGAACATGTTCCTTTTGACTTGCTTTCCATGATGTTTTTATCTTTGTAACAAAATGACCTGTAAGGCTTTGATTATTAATATTTCTTTTGGAACTGGAAAAACGTGATATAAAAGTCATCAACTCGCCTTAGGAACACACTTTGAAGCATCATCACTACAATCATTGTGATTTAAAAATGTAATAAGAAAAGGCTTGAGTTTAGTTGTAAGTTTTATTTTAACACTTTTAATATCAATATATAAAAGCCAAGTGAAATTATTGATTTTAGAAAAAGATGAATTTCCATGGAAAAAAATTGTCAAAAGAAGACAGAAAAGATAATAGTTTAAAATGTTTGCTTTGATACAAATCAAAGGATCACAATGCTTGCTCTTCTCATTCTGTTACACCTAGGCTCATGGAAAGACAACATTTAAAAAAAAATTATCTACCAGCTACTACTAGAGAAGTATGATTGGGTAAGAAGTTCATTTTCTTCCACAGTATGTAATATTGTTACTAATGATAATTTACTTCAATTTCCATCAACTATGCCCTTACAAAGAAACATTTATATATACCACTGGATAGGTTGCAGGTTTCTATTAACAAAGAACATTCTGCAATACAAAAAGCAATTTTAAAAAGTCTTGAATCTGTTATAACTTTCAATATTGTTATTTTCACTAATTAGATTTCCATCTCTTGAAAAAGAATAATATATATCTCAATCTTATTTTTAGATTTAATTATTCATTTGAGAGAGAGAGAGCCATGCATGCATGCTAGGAGAGGGGCAGAGGAAGAGGGAGAGGAGAGAAGCAGACTTCCCACTGAGCACAGAGCCTGATGCAGGGCTTCATCTTATGACCCTGAGATCATGACCTGAGCTGAAATAGAGTCAGATGCTCAACTGACTGAACCACCCAGGCACCTCTGTAATTGTTATTTTTATAGATCATGTTTCTTAATGCCAGTATAAAAAAGTTAATATATTTTAAAAAATTACTTTTAAATATTTAAAATTTAAATTTTAAAAATTAAAAAATTTTTAGAAATCTAACCAAATTTGCCTCATAAAATTCTAAAATTTCAAAATATGTTTAGGACACAAAAAATATGGCTTTGGGATGTCTAAATGGTTCAGCGGTGAGCGTCAGCCTTCAGCTCAGGGCCTGATCCTGTGCTCTAGGATCAAGTCCCACATCAGGCTCTTTGTGGGGAGCCTGCCTCTCCCTCTGCCTAAGTCTGTGCCTCTCTGTGTTCCTCATGAATAAATACATTAAAAATATTTTTTAAATGTGGTTTTAAATAAATTATCCCAAATAATAAACTATTAACTTATTATTCCTGGTGAAAATTGGGGTACTATTAGCAAAAGATTCCCATTAAAAAGTTAGTAAATTCTTTGTTTCTTTTTTTATTCTTCTTCTTTTTCTTTTTTCCTTCCTAACTACAAGCTCACAATCAGTTACATCTTGTCTGGAAATCATTTGCAATTGGGAAATGAAAGGTATGTCTTTTTATCCTGAAATGTACTGGCAGGAAAGTAAAACACCATAGTGTTGCAGGTAAAATGAGTAAATCTGATACTCTGATATACTTTAAGAAAAAGTATTGAAAACTGACTTTGCTTGGTATGGTATTAAATAGAGTGGACATGTTGATTTTGTATGTTTATTTATGTATTTTTTGATATATTTAATTTTTAGGTTTAAGTCAATGAACTTAATGAATCGGATTTTTTAAAAATTTCAACTGAATAGATAAAAAGAAAGAAGGAAAGATAGAAAGGAAGAAAGAGGAAGAGGAAAGAGAAAGAAAGAAAGAAAGAAAGAAAGAAAGAAAGAAAGAAAGAAAGAAAGAAAGAAAGAAAGAAAGAAAGAGAGGGACTTTTAAAAACACAACCACAGAGGCACCTAGGTGGCTCAGTTGGCTGAGTGTCAACCTCTTGATTTCAGCTCAGGTCATGATCTCAGGTAGGTTCGTGAAGGAGCTTCTCCCACTCTCAGGCTCTGTGTTCAGTGGGCAGAGTCTAAGATTCTCTCCCTCTACTCCTTACCTCTTTAACATGTGTGGGTGTGCTCTCTCTCTCTCTGTCTCTCAAAAAAATAAAAATAAAAAATAAAATACATAAAAACAATCACAATATATTATCAAATATGAAAATTAATATTTTCTTAATATCATCAAACACCCAGATTAAACAAAATAATTTAACTTGGATCCAAGTGAGATCAATATGTTCCTTAGGTCTCTTTTAATACTTATTTCAAATAATTAATATTTAATTATATATTTCCATACTATTTCTTTTTCTCTTGTAATTTATTGGTTGAAAAAAACTGAGTCACTTGATTCAAAGAATTTCCCAAAGCCTGGATTTTTCTGATACCAGCCTAACATTTTACATATTTCTTCACATTTTATAATTTCTGAAAATTGATAGGTAAATCTTGAAGCTTGATCTGATTTGTGGTAAGAGATTTCGTACATAGTAAGGTTTAATTTTGTTTTTAATACAACCTAAGCTAGACTTTGGATTTGCTGTTGACCATTATGATTACATACATTCTTATTCCTGAGTGCTAATGAAGTTCCTTCCTGATGAGAATAACTAAAATATCCTGTGGCAGAAAATTTAGGGAAGACACAAGTCCTCCTCATTCCAAGACTTATGTTTGTCTTAGGTGTGTAAGGTGATGAGATACCTGACGTTTCACTGGGATTGAGCATTGTTTTCATCAATGAGACCTGTTGAGCACTGGATCCTAATTAGCAGTGCTAAGGTGCTCTTTATATTTTCTATTTTCCTTAGTCCTAAAGTTTGGTTTATCTTGCCCTGTAATAAGCTTTTAGGAATTAAGGACGAAAAAAAAGAAAAAAGGAATTAAGGACGAACCTATGTCAACTTCATGCAAAGTAGTATTCAGGCAAAGTATAAATGTTCTTTTGCTCCTCAAATAATAGTTACTTTTACATAATGAACTAGGCACTGTGTTAGGAACTAAAGGTATAAACAACTGTGAAAACAGACATGATTCCTGTTTTTATGATATTACGGTCAAAAGAGGAAGAGACATAATAATCAAACAATTCTCCTAATTAATACACAACTACAAACTGAGAGAGCACTTTGAGGAGAAAGAACACTATTTAATAATATCATAAAGTGCAGGAACCAAATCCCAAGATAATGAAGACAGTACAGAGCCAGGCATATTTTGGAGGTGATAAATAGCCATTGGGATTTGTTTATGAAACATGCAAATATTTCTCATCCTTTTATTTTTTTTAAGACTGACTTTATTTATTTATTTATTTATTCATTCATTCATTCATTCATTCATTCATTCATGAGAGACACAGAGAGAGAGGCAGACACAGGCAGAAGCAGAGGGAGAAGCAGGACCCATGCAGGGAGCCTGACGTGGAACTCGATCCCGGGTCCCCAGGATCACATCCTGGGCTGAAGGCAGACGCTTAACTGGTGAGCCACCCAGGTGTCCCATTTCTCATCCTTTTAGGGAGGATATTAGTTGAGGGAGGAAATCCTATTAGTTGAGGGAGGATATCCTATTCCTGAAAAGAATTTGAGGGTCTCTGAGATGTAGTCCTCACACTTTTTTATTAGACATTGAATAAAATTATCTCTGCAAGTAAGAAAAGTATGGACTATTTGGCTTCTGTCTCAAAACTGATTATAGAAAAACATGCCTCTCATCCTCATTGTTTGTCCTGATGGTCCATATTGGAAATACTGGGTAAGCAGAGAACTATATCTATTTACAAAAGGCTTTGACTTCTGGCTAGGTCTAAACATGACTTTAACTGCTGTTTGCAATACAAACTAAATGGTTTGGTGATTATATTAACCATACCAGTATCAAGCTTACTAACTTGCTTTGTCTAGAAATACAGAGAAATTTCTTATAAACCACATGTAAAGGAACCATGAATAACCATGTGCAAGACTATGAACACAAGCTGAACAGATTTAAAAATACAATTTTCCCTACACCATGAAGTGTTTCTCTACTTCAGCAATTCTTCATGTGAGAGAAAGAGCCACCAAAGATACTTCAACATAAAAGAACCACAATATTTTTTTTTTTGGTTATAAATGGGAAACAGAGGAAATAAGAAGACAGTATAGGAAATAATTTATGGAGAAAAAGAAAGCAAAGGAAAAATTTTTTACTCGGAAAATTTTGCAGCCTGATACCTGCCTTGCTCATGGAGAAGATAAGTAGTGACAGATGTGGCTTTGTTATAGAAAGAACTTAATGTCAAGCAGCTGAGCAACTATACTTCTTAAAGAAAATTAATCCTGAGCTGTCTTAATTGGACTCCTCTCCTCTCCTCTTTCCTCCTTAAATTTCCATCTGGAGTTTTCAGTAAATGATAGCAGTCTTGATGGGATCTAGTGGTCTCAGTGATTTTACAATCCCAGTTTTCCTGCTGGTAGTGTTCACAAACACTTTTTGTAAGTACCAGTGTCTGGGGTGGGGTGATTTATCTCAAAATATGGCCATTTATTTCATTAAAAGCTGACTAGGAATGATATATTATCATTTACATATGCATTCTCCTTTTGTCACTATATCTTTTCTGTCATACTTTTCTCAGGGAGTAATGAGTTATATAATAATATTAGTAGGGATAATTTATAAAAAGTAAAAATACCATTTTTATGTATTATATATTTACCTATGAAATTTTGAAATTCCTATATTATGAAAGCACTGTTATTTCAGGGGCCACTCCAGGCTAGTGAGTTACCACAGGAAAAATTGTGTTCCCATTGATGCCTCCTGGTTCTGGAAGGACCCATCTTCCACATTTTAGTGAAATGGTTCCTCATCTCTATGTGGTGTTGTCTGGTTCTCCATGTTTAATACTTTACTAGTGTGGCTTCCCATTTTCCTACCTATTAACTCTTTACAAGATGGTAAAAACTCCTCTTGGCATTCTAGATCAGTGTGTCCAAGAGAAGTATTATTGATGCCACATTCGTAATTCTAAACTTTCTAGTAACCACATTAACAAAAGTTAAAACAGTGAAATAAATTTTAATATTGTATTTTATTTAACCTAATGTATAAATATTATTTCAACTCATAATCAATGTAGAGATCATTCTTTTCATCATACAAAAGCTCCCAAATCTGTTTATATTTAACAGTTATAGCCCATCCTAATTTGAACTAGCCACCACATTTCAAGTGTACAATTGCCACATGTGCCCAATGGCTATCATATTTGAGAACATAGTTTTAGATTCTAGCAGCAGATTTGATTATTTCTCTCCTTTATATGGCCATGGGCCTAGATCAAGCAATTGAGTAATCAAGAATGCACAGAGAGACTTAGAAATGAGATGACCAGACCATGTCCTCACTTTAAAAAAAATCAAATAATGACCCTTTATTTTAAAGTTCATTCTGTCTTGGATCGAATTTACATCAGTCTCTAGGACTCAGTTCATAAACAGAGTATATGAAACTTCATTCTCAGTCTTGTTTCATTCCACATCTAGGTATGTGCTTTCCTTCTTCTTAGAACTCTTAAATGAAAAAAAAAAAAAAAAAGAACTCTTAAATGTCTAAATGTTGACAAAGCCCTTAAGATGTCCTCACTATGTTACTAGACAGAAATAAGAAAATCAGTAGGAAACAGAAGAGAATTCCAAACTCCATTGAGGCTGTGAATCATATAATCCATACACCGTGTCCACAGGTAATTAGTATGCTCACCATAAAAGCCAACACATGATCATTTTTATTCAGATAGACACAGATTTGAATCCTGCCTCTATCATCTGCTTGTTTCCAACATCTTCATCATAGAAACTCCCTCTGCTCTCAAATAGGAACAATAATAATGGTACTTGATATTAAGAATTGTAATTATAACCATACATTGAATATTTGCTTTGGGTCAGATTCTTTGCTACAGACTTCACATCAGTTATTTATTAAATGGATAAATACATCTCATTAAATGAAGTAAAATATGTAATGCTGCTAAGTTATATTGTCTTATCAACGTAATCACTACAATAAAAATATTAATAATCATTTCTTTATTATTTTTGGTCTGTCTTTAATATTTTAAACCAATGATAAAATATCAATTTTTGTCATAGAAAAGGAACCTCTAGTGACAAAAAATGTATATTATTGATTACATGAACCCCCAGGGCATAGCTTGTTAATTGCTTATGAACTTTGAGGGTTCAAATGTTCAATAGAGAATGAATAATGAATGAATAAGCCAAAAAGAAAGCATTTCTAAATTCAACAGTCAGGGTGTAAAATAGCAAGTGTATATAAATCATGCCATTTGGAGAGCTGAATTTACAAGACAGCCTCTAAAATTTGTTAAATCATACCAAAGCAGTACACACTGGATAGTCACTCAAAGAACCCAAAATTTTATTTAAATGGAGAGATTAGATTCATTGACAATGGGACCAATTTGACTCCTCATATTCCTCTTCTGCCCTCCCACTAAAACTAGGTCATGAGTGTCCCATCTGATTAATGACTGGAATAGCTTGACATACATAGTAGCAAATCCTGTAGGTCCAGAGAGATCTATATAAAAGGGGCTCTGCTATTTGCCAGCTTTTCGACTTGAAGATTCATGGAGTCTGCTTCCTTTTTTCCCCCAATCATACAAAAAATTAGTTTTCGCATGTGCCATATACATGTAAGTTAAATATAAAATACACCAAACAATTTCTGAGCAAATGTGGAATTAATGCTCTTTTGTATACACATTTCTAATTTAAATAATAATTCAAAACTATTCATTTTATTAGATACATCAAAATGTATTGACAGATATCAGCATTTCTGGGAAAAGTGGACACTCGTGTTAAAGAATGAAACTAGACTCCTATCTTACATCATTCACAAAAATTAACTTGAAATAAAGTTGAAATAATGCATATGAAATCTAAATAAAGTTGAATAATGCATATAAGACTTAGAGCACAAGCAACAAGAGTAAAAATAAACAAGTGGGACTATATCAAACTAAAAAGCTTTTGCACAGCAAAAGAAATGATCAACAAAATGAAAGACAACATACAGAATTGGAAAAATATTTGCAAATCATACATCTGATAAGGGGTTAATATCTCAAACATATAAAGAACTCCTATAATTCAACTGCAAAAAACCAAATAATCCAATTAAAAATGAGCAAGGGCGCAGCCTGAGTGGCTCAGTGGCTCAGTGCCGCCTTCAGCCCAGGGTGTGATCCTGGAAACCTGGGATCAGAGTCCCACATCAGGCTCCCTGCATGGAGCCTCTTCTCCCTCTGCCTGTGTCTCTGTCTCTCTCTGTGTCTGTCATGAATAAATAAATAAAACCTTTAAAATAAAATAAAATAAAAAAAGTGAGCAAGGGACTTAATAGACATTTCTCCAAGAAAGATACAAATGGCCAAGAGATACATGGAAAGATGCTCAGTATCATTAATCATTAGGAAAATACAAATCAAACTCAAAACAAGATATTACCTGAGGCCTGTTAGCATAGCCATTATCAAAAAGACAAATGCTGGTAAGGACGTAGAGAAAAGGGAAACTTTGGGGATGCCTGGGTGGTTCAGTCAGTTAAGTGTCTGCCTTAGGCTCAGGTCCTGATCTCAGGGTCCTAGAATGGAGCCCCACCTCATCTCAGGAATCCACCCTCAGGAGGAAGTCTGACTTGTCCCTCTGCCCATCCTCCTCCTCAAGCTCTCTTTCTCTCTCCCTCTCAAATACATAAATAAAATCTTTAAAAAAAAAAAAAAAGAAAAGGGAAATTTTGTGTGCTGTTGGTGAGACAGTAAACTGCTGCAGCCACTATAAAAACAGAATGGAGTTTCATTAAAAAATTAAAAATGGAATTACCATATAATCCAGCAATTTCACTTCTGAAAATATGTCCAAAGGAAACAAAAACACTATGTTGAAGAGATATCCACAACCTCTATGTTGACAGCAGCATTATTTACAATAGCCAGGCATGAAAACAAGTTAAGTGTCCATCCATGCATAATGGGTAAAGAGATTGTGAGATATACATGGATATACAATGGACATTATACCGCCATAAAAAAAAAATAGAAATCTGAAATCTGTGGCAGGAATGGGCCTTAAGCACATTAGACTAAGTGGAGTAGAACACACAAAGAGAGATACCTACTTTATAATCTCACTTATACGTGGGATCTAAAAGCAAAAAACAAAACAAAACAAAACAACTAAAAAGGAATGAAATGAAACAAAACACCAAACTCAGAAAAAGAGATCAAAGAGGCACCTGGGTGGCTCAGTCAGTTAAACGTCTACCTTCGGCTCAGATACTGATCCCAAGGTCCTGGGATTGAGCTCAGCATCTGGCTCCCTCTTCCTCTGCCTGCCACTTCCCCCTGCTTGTGCTCTCTCTCCCTCTCTTTTTCTGTCAAATAAACAAATTCTTTAAAACAAAAGAAAAAGAACAGATTTGTGGTTACCAGATGCAGTAGGTGGCGGTAGGTAGAATTGGAGGAAGGTGGTCAAAAGGTACAAACTTCCAGCTGAAAGATAAATAAATGCTAAAGATGTAATGTACAACATGATGGTAACAATTAACACTGCTCTACGGTATCTTTGAAAGTTGTTAAGAGAGTAAATCCTAAGGGTTCTTTTCAAAAGGAAAAAAAATTATTTTTTTATATCTATAAGATGATGGTTGTTAACTAAACTTCTTGTGGTATCCACTTCACAATATATTTAAATCAAATCATCGTACAGTACTCTTTAAAATTATACAATTGTTTGTGCCAATTATATCTCAATAAACCTTGGGAAAAATAAAAAAAAAAGATAATCATTTTTGTATTACTGGCTATTTTGAGTCACAATCATTGCCTTAACCTTCACCTGTTCTTTTAAACTTTCTTTCAATGGAAATGTTTTTATATAGCTACATTCACTTTTAATATGAATAGCAAAATTATTGCTAATTTGGAAGCAAACTTATTTCAGAGTTGCACATCACTGTTGTATATCTGGGCTGTTCATTTAAATAACTTCCATCTTAAAAGAACAAAAATCACTACAGGGTTTTTATTATAATGGCTCAAGAACTTGTGGTCTAAAAATTCTCAGGATATTTCCAAAGCTAGAAATTAGACCTTTTGATGACAGGTTTATACCAAATAAGAGATTATAATTCATTTACATAAGATCATCTGGGAGAGATTTTAGATGAAGTTTTTTCTTAAATAAATAAACTTCAAGTTTTTCCCCCCACAAAGGGAGATGGATGTAAATGTGACCTCTCCCTAATTTTCCCTCTTTCTCTTTTCTTCCCCTCTTCCTATTTTTCTTTCCTCCCTTCTTTTTTAGTAGGGAAATAAAGCTTCAAAGATTGATGTCATGTGAGTACAAGAAATGAGATCTCAACTTCCAGAGCCCTAAAGGATGAAAGGTTATTGCCTGAGGGGAAAATGAACTTGTCTCAGAAGGTCTTATGACCACTTAAAGGAAAAGGATATGCATAGTCTTGCTAAAGAGGTCCAGGGAAGCCTGTGTGTCTGATCATCACGATGTTGGCAAGATATCCCATATGTAGGGATGGAGGCACATGATTTACAGACATACTGCTCTGCCCTTTGCTGCGCGAAGATTTAGCAAACATGATTTGGGTTATGAATAATGCTTAATGAAAATAGCCCAGAAAGACTGGCCTTCAAGGAAACTGATTAAACAACAACAACAAAACAAACAAACAAACAAAAAAACAAAAACAAAAACAAAAACAAAAACTTAGAACAGTCATTGAAAGATGAAGGTATTATAAAAAAAATGAAGGAAATCATTAAATTCATGGGCATATGAGAAGCCATCCAGGTTGTTTCAGGACCTATTGAATTAGAGGACTCTAGCCAAGAAGTTTTATAAATTCCTAATTCTGTCTTCAAGTTACTTAATTATTTACTTCAACTATCTGCTAAATGAAAACTTAGAGAATTAAAAAAAAAAAAACACAACAATCCAAACAAAGCAACAAAAAAACTCAGAATTACCTATAAAGTGTAAAATCTGGGTGAATAAATGAAGGTTAACTCATCAAGAGCATCATCATTATTTTCTCATTTCAAAAGATCTTTAAAAGGGCATAGTGTGGCCCTTGCTGTGTTAATTTGCAAGCATAAATATTTGATAAAAGCTTAAAATGTGTATCTGGTAAAAACTCACAATAGTAATTGAAAGCTTACTTCTCTTTGAGTGCTAAGCAGATGAAGTTATGATTTGTACTGAAAAGAACCTCACATTTAGCATTTGTGATGCCTCACCTATCAATCTAAATAAATAATCATGTTACTATGTACTCTCAATGGTTTTACTCTATATACATTATGAGCCAAATCTGGCACATGTGTATATTATATAAGAGCCCTTACATAATTAGCACTACAAATACTCAATACATTCTACTGGACCTAGAAGTAAAAGGTTTCTGTATAACTTCTGATGAGAAACTTTAATTTTCTATGCCTTAGTGTCCTTATTGATTGATTTGAAAAAAATAAATAAATAAAGGTCTAGAACTAGATGTCAAAGGAGTTTTCACTTTTGTTTTTTCCCTTAGGCAATAAAGAGATATGTATGGTCAAGCATTTATCTATTAATATAGAATATTCTTTGCAATATAAAAAAGTTGATTAATTGATTTGCTTATCAAGTTTATACTTAAAGAGATATATTGTTAGTCATAATAAAGTCTGTTTATTTTTTCTCCAGCTTTTGCTTTGAGGAGTTGGTTTGTTTTATAATAAGGTATTAGGTGTTTCTGTAAAGCTGTATTAAGAATAACAAACAAAAACCGTAAAATACTAAGATTCAACAATATATAAATCCCTCTGGTTCTTTTACTTTTTGAACTATACACAATATTATAATTGACTGATCTGGTTACCTTGAATTCCGGTTTGTCCCCATTAGATTCTAAGCAATTATCTGTTTAGATGAAGTAAAGAAATAAATCATCTCCATATTATATGAGGTGTTGACATTTATTGATTTAATATTCTCTTAAAATCTTTTGGGGAAATGGTTTTTAAATTACAATAATAAGTGGACAGAAATTAATGGACCTACCCAAACTAGAGCAACATGTTGGAATGTAATTCACTGTCAAAATTTTGTGAGTGAATTTTAGTAAGGAAAATTATGGCTAAGAGGCTGTATTTGTAGGTGTCCTTTTATAACTTGCACTGCTTTCTGTGAGCCAGTGTTGAAGAATGCTGCTCTACTGAGAAACATAATTATTTCTGGCTTCACTAGAATCAAAGTCCTTCAAAAGATAATCTTTTAAAAAAGATTTTACTCCATAATTTAAGAAAGAATAAATGATTATGAATATAATAAAAGATTATCATTCAGACAACTCCACATTAATATTTAATAAGAAAATGTGTTGTAACATGCAATATAAACTTTACTAAATACATAAAAAACATAAGCATAAATCATTCGGATTACCTTTATCAATCTCCCAGACAGCTGTAAGTACACATAAATGGTGCCTGTCTACAAATACATAATTAGCCCTATTCATTTTACCCCATAGTTCTTTTCATGTTCTTTACCTTGTGTTCTATCAGCTTTCCCCAGCCATTTATCTGTTATTTATATTTCTTGTTATCTTGGGCTTTTTTGCTTATTTATCTTTACAACAGGAGTATGGTTTCTCTTTATCAATGTGCAAGTAAGGTACATGCCACTTCCCCCATATGTTTCATATTGAAGCATTTTTTAACTAAATCAAAATTTCTGTTATCTCTTTTTCAGCTTGTGCCTAACCATACTGTTTTTTTAATATAAAATTTTTTCTTCTGTTACAAGTATCTATGCAACATTGGTAAATCTCAAATCTGAGGTCAAAGAGTATAGCACCACCTCATGTTAGGCAGGCCTTAAGTGGCATTCTTGTATACCTGTATCCCTAGGATGCTTGAGTGCTCTTATGAGTTTCCTTAGCTTTGCTTTCGAAAAAAACTAAGACCTAGAAGACAGAAGTGAGTCTAAGACAAGGGTTAAAACACTGTTAGGCTCTCAATACTTCAGGCAATGAACCTTTGGCTTGAAATTTTATTTTATATTGATTAGGAAAACGATGCTTGAAACGGAGATTCTACTTCAAAATCATTGGCTTTTGTGTAATATTCTCAAGTTGACTTGTGAAAAACCTCTCTTCCCTGCCGATTGTGCCACCCCAGATGGTGTTTTGGCATTATTTACCTGTTGGGTTATTGTATTTTATTGAACAATCTTAGGGTACCTGAAAAGCAAGCAGATGAAAAAAAACTTACTTTATTTTAAAGGCATACACTAGTTTTTACACAGGGGGAAATAAAAAACCTTAATGGAAGTGTGGAAATCATTCCAAAGAAAGTAAAAACTTAACTTGGCAGGTTTGAACTGACTGAGCTAAACTGACTTTTTAGCTAGATAGTAAAGTTCAGGAAATCATTGTTGGAATTATATTGATGCCTGTTGGGACCTGGCCTTTGAATTTGTTTTGGTACAAACCTACAAAACATCTATGTAAAAAAACTGTTCTTACATTTCTAGTATATAGGTCATGACACGTAGTCATTTCCTACTGAATGTCCATCAAATGTTATCCTTTTGCATCCTTTAAGGATTTAAAGTCTTATATACCTACTGGCATACTCATTCAAAACTCCAAAAGCTCTCATCATGGTTTTTCACACTTCTGATTAACCCCTGAAGCACAGGAGAACTCACCTAACTGTATGAAGAAATGGAAAATCCACAGCAAGACAGAAACCTCATACAGAGGAAAGCACTCACTCCTACAATCTCATTTTTTTTTTTTTTTGTAGTATATGTGCTCAAACCACTAAAAAACAAGCGATATTTTTCTGTTATTTGATTGGGTAGACAAGCTTTTTGGCCTTCAGCTAGCTTACAACTCCCTAAATACGTAAGCTAACACATTTCATAAGTTACCAAAACAGAAAGAATGCCAGCAATTCTGCACAAGATATATTTGGGGGAGTACTTTTTAAGTATTGAAATGAAATTGGCACTTCAATTTTTATTATTTTATCTTATAATTTGTACCTAGAGGTCATACAATTTAAACATGATTGCTTATTGTTAGCATATGCAGTGAGGTATGCTTAAAACTTTCTAATAGAAAATTTGTGGTGACTGTAGGTTTTCTATACAGTGATAGGCAATGCTGGAGAGGTAACTTTGAAGGTGAAGGCAAGCATAAAACTCATAAAAACACCCATATTAATGACTTTAGAGTGAGCTCGATGAGTATATAATTAGATGACAAAGAAGTCAATCACCCGAATATATTCCACACTTTTAAGTTAGGTACTATAGGTAACAAGCTTAAACAGACTGGAACCCCTTTTCAAAGTTACAACAAAAAACTGCAGTGCAACATGTTTTTCATGTAATTTTAAGAGCTATCGGTAGTTTAGATCGAATATCATGAACTTATATGGAGAGTGTTAAGCAAAGTGTTGAGTCACCATGAAAAAGTTTAGTGGGCAGCCTGGGTGGTTTAGCGCCGCCTTCAGCCCAGGACCGGATCCTGGAGACCCGGGATAGAGTCCCACATGGGCTCCCTGCATGGAGCCTGCTTCTCCCTCTGCGTCTCTCTTTCTCTCTGTGTATCTTCTGTGTATCTCTCATGAATAAGTAAAAGCTTTAAGAAGAAAGAAGAAAGAAAAGAAAAGAAAAGAAGAAAAGAAAAGAAAAGAAAAGAAAAGAAAAGAAAAGAAAAGAAAGAAAAGAAAGAAAAGAAAAGAAAAGAAAGAAAAGAAAGAAAAGAAAAGAAAAAAGAAAGAAAGAAAGAAAGAAAGAAAGAAAGAAAGAAAGAAAGAAAGAAAGAAAGAAAGAAAGAAAGAAAGAAAGAAAGAAAAAAAGTTTAGCAAGGCCAATAACAGGAGGACCATTGTTGTGTTAAGGGAGGGAGAAATAGAGGAGAGAGAGAGAATTTCTCATTGAAAATGTCTTTGTAAACCCCAACTCTGTGCTACTTTAGAATTTTGAATCATCCTATAAATTCAATCATCTTTAAAAGGTGATCAGGTGAAAAAAGTTATGGAAAATTCCTGGTCAGGTTTTGTTTTGGCTTTTGTTTTTTTCTTCCTAGTCAGGCTGTGAATGATTGCAGTTCAGATAAATTGGTGAGCCATCATGAGAACTAAGCATCTTGTAATCTCGGAGTTGGAAATAAATGGTACACAGCCATTATTACTCAGTATAGGTTTGAGTTAGAATAAGAAATTCTTGGGACACCTGGGTGGCTCAGCAGTTTAGCGCCTGCCTTCAGCCCAGGGCATGATCCTGGGGTCCTGGGATCGAGTCCCACCTGGGACACCTGGGGAGCCTGCCTCTCCCTCTGCCTGTGTCTCTGCCTCTCTCCCTGTCTCTCATGAATAAATAAATAAAATCTTAAAAAAAAAAAAAAGAAATTCTTGATCATACAAATTTTGGGTGGGGGGCAAACAACAAAGAATAGAAATATGCAAACATCGGGATCCCTGGGTGGCGCAGCGGTTTGGCGCCTGCCTTTGGCCCAGGGCGCGATCCTGGAGACGCGGGATCGAATCCCACGTCAGGCTCCCGGTGCATGGAGCCTGCTTCTCCCTCTGCCTGTGTCTCTGCCTCTCTCTCTCTCTCTCTCTCTCTCTCTGTGACTATCATAAATAAATAAAATCTTTAAAAAAATATGCAAACATCAAAATTAGGACTTTGATGGACTTTACTAGATACCATTCTTTGCTGTATAGCTTTGTTGAAATTTTATTAGATCAGAATAGAATTTGTTCTATGAGGACCTGTAATTTACACGACTTGTTTCCCTTTCCCATTTGTCTTAATGGTTCTGGTTGGATTTTTGGCAAACAGTAGATACTTTGTTAATTAATCAATCAAGTAATCAATCAATGAAGTATATATCAAGTTTTAGTGGCTATTTTGTTTTTCATTTTTTTCATAAGAGGAACATTGTAAATTATTTGACTCTCTCCTTTTTCTTCCTGCCACTCTTTCCACATTTAGTTTAAGAGACAGCTTAACTAGTTGAATGGCTCAGCCTATAATAAAATCAAAGACCCACTTGTACTTCTCTTCAAATTTCCTCCCAGAAAATATTTAGTAAGGGCTTATTAATTGTATCTGTGTTCAAGGATGGAATATACCATTTATAAGAAAGATCGTGTTCTTGCCTTTTATGGAGCTTATATTTCAATGGGGAAAAATATGAAACACAAATTACATAATATCAGATAAATAAAACAGGAAGACAGAATACAAAATAAGAGTCACTTTTAGACAGAATAATCAAGGCAGGCCTCCATGCAGCATCAATGTATATAGTATAAAATATTTCAGGAAAGTGAAATGGTAAATACAAACATTCTGATGCAAGGAAAACCCTTGTGAAATTGAGGATTAGAAAGAAGTCTATTGTGGGTGTAGGTATGGGCTATGATTGAGGGGGAGACTGTTTATTCTGATTGTGATGGGAGCCACTGGAAGTTTTGAACAGAAAGCGATCTAACCTATCTAAGTATCAGGATGACCATATTGACTGCTTTGTGAAAAAACTGACTCAAGAGACCAGAAAACGAATACAGCAAGAATATTAAGAAGGCTATCACAGTCTATGATTGCTTCCACCGGGTCAGAATGAAAATAGTGAAAGCAGTCGGAATTCAGCATTTATGCCAAGGTAGGGCCTTTTAGGACTTGCTGTGGGCAGGATGAAGGGCATAAGGGAAGGAGAGGAGTCACATGTCTCTTCATATTTTGGCTTAAAATAACCTATGATGATGGCCCCCTTTATCCAGGTGGGAGAAAACAGAGGTAGAGAACTGAGGATTCTGTTTAAGTATATTAATTTTGACTAAATTTAAGTGGTATTAAATAACCAATTAGAAATATCAAACATATGGTAGAGTCTGAGTTTGAAACCACAGAGGGAATGGAATTAGATGTATAAAGGGGAAGTTTTCAGACAATAAATAACATTAGATGGCAGCCATACACCACTGGGTCTTGGGGTCTTCTTCCTCACCTTAATCTCCATAAAATATTAGAAGTTTACTCAACACAAAGTTGCCAGTTATGTCCCTTTTTTGTTTCTTGGAGTGAAAACTTGATTTTCCTTCTGCTTCCACTTGCTATAACTGTTGGTCACAAGTGGCCCCTCGGGTTTTGATGCTATCATATCTACTACTTCAATGATTCTACTAAAGGTTTTAAAGGGAAGGAGTTATGGAAAGAGGAAGTCTTCTCATATTTACTTTCAGCTAAAACTTCTCAAATCTGTACTATGTATACAATTCAGCAGGAGAAAACTCTAAAATGCAGAATATGATTTAGTAACTCATCTAAGAGTTTGAGTTTCTAGGATATGGGCCACACTTTGAATAACATGGCACTGCATCACCAGAACCATGGGCTACTGACATTTCTTATATTAGCTACTTAGTTCATGCTGACACACTCAGCTGTTCATCACGCCTACGGCTCAGGATGGCTGGTCATGAGGAATATATAGCTTAAGTCAAAGACAAGTCAGAATCATGCATCCCCCCCAAATATTTCATTCTAGATTTTGAGTCTAGATCATCAATTCTGATTGTCTCTTACCTTAAGATGAGGTTCTGGGAGATGAAAGCTATAGGTAGGCTAGGGGGCTTGGGAAACTGTAATAATAAGCCTTACTGAAATTGCCCTAGTCCATCAGAGAGGGTCCAATAGCATTGAAAGCGTTTGAATCTCAATCATTTTGCTCAAGGAGGATATTCCTCAGAACAAGGTATTTGGGTAAGGGGCAACTTCTGCTCATGCATAAGAAAAGACTAGTTTCTATACTCCTCACAGTATCATCAGTGCCTACAAGACTCTCTTTGCCTACAGCGTTTGCCTTGCCTTGACATGGATTATCCTTGATATCTCAAAGTTTTAAGACAATTCTACATAAAATCAAAACTATAGAATCAGTTGTGAAACTCCTTGTTTTCATCAATCTTCCCATTAGTCTTATGCTAAAAATGATACCAGTTTTGACTAGTAAATAATTGATTCCTTGATGTCCTCAGACATGACTGTGGACAAGCACAGCCCTTAATATAATAAGGTAATGGGACGCCTGGGTGGCTCAGCGGTGGGGTGTCTGCTTTTGGCTCAGGGCATGATCCTGGAGTCCCAGGATGATGAGTCTCACATCGAGCCCCTGCAGGGAGTTTGCTTCTCCCTCTGCCTGTGTCTCTGCCCACCCCCATCCCTCATGAATAAGTAAATAAAATCCTTCAAAAAATATATAGCAAGGTAAGGATTAACAATAAAATCAAAGTACATTTTCTTGAGCACTGTATAAAGACAACAGATTTAAAAGCTAATAACTGTTTGACACTGCAGACATTATTCTCAAACAGGCAAGTCTAATATTATAGCCAGGGTGTTTTTCTGTAAAAGATGAGATGTCTCAATCATCATTGCACCTGGAAGAAAGCTAACATACAAAATGTACACTCACAAAATATTGATATCAAATGTACTGACTAATCAGGTTCCTTGGTACTCTTTAAAAGAGTAAGGTAAGTAAGTACTTTCTCTCATTGCAGTATTATTTCAGAAACCTTAAAATGGAAATAACAGTAAACAAGGAAAGGTATTTTATTAAGCATTCTCCTCAGAAGGTAACTGTTTTCAATATTATTGTTCCTTTGTTAGGAAACAACATTTTACAAAAATCTTGCCTTCTTTGGCTTTGTCCATCTGCACTCTCATCAGGCCATTCTAATGCACCAGAGATTCCAAGGAACACATGACTACAGGCAAGGGATGTAGACATGTTTAAGTGTTTCATTCCTGGTGCGACAACAGTTCAGCTAAAATACCCATTTGTTGGCAGCCTGGGTGGCTTAGCGGTTTAGCTCAGGGTGTGATCCTGGAGATCCGGGATCAAGTCCTGTGTCAGGTTCCCTGCGTGGAGCCTGCTTCTCCCTCTGCCTGTGTCTCTGTCTCTCTCTCTCTCTCTCTGTCTCTGTGTCTTTTATGAATAAATAAATAAAATCTTAAAAAAATAATAAAATAAAATACCCATTTGTTGTTACACATCATTACTAAAATGAATGTTTTAACCTAGTCACATAGGGTTATCTTAATTGACTAGATGTTTAAATTTTATTTTCTTTGTCTTTTGAAATAACTTTAATAAATATTTTCTTGCATTTTCAGCTGCCTTGCAGCTGCTTCCCTAGTTTGGTTCAAACCATCTCAGATATCATTTTTTTTAGAATTACTTCTACCTCTACTGTATGAGGTTATGGAGAGTCTTTAATTCAGAATATTTTCATTTTTTCCTTAGTAAAAGAGTGAATTTGTAACATATAAACAAATTGGACATTTTCTTCTAGTATTTTACAGTAAGAATGGAGTACAAAAAGAAAATAATTTATATACTTTTATTCCAGGAAAACTGTTTTGATGAAAACCTTGAATGGTTCTTACCAGAGACATATTTTATACTTCCTAAGCCTTATTATTCATTATTACTTGTATTATTTATGTCCCTTCATATCTTTCAAATAAATTTCTTTTTTTAATCTAGGTATTCAGATTTGCTTTACAAATTCCATAGACATTGAAATTTGGAAATGTGAAGCCTTTTTTATGCAAAAAAATTTTAAGTATCACTTGTTTTGATAAAGAGAAGTTGGATGTTGAAGTATATTCACAAAAAATATTCCAAGAATAACAATATTTTACAAAGTCACTGTGTAAGAGAACTAGTAACTAAGCCAATCTTGGTAACTGGGTTCATGTTAAAATATTGCTAGAGGGAAGTTATTATTGACACAACATAACAAGGTCAATTCCAGCTCACTTAAACTATCATTTATGAGAAAAACTGACAATAGCATAGTATCTAAAGAAAAAAACTACCTAAAAATTCAAAAACATAAAAATCTATTTAACATTTTAGTATATATAGTAATAGTAAATTACTTGGTAATATAATTTTCATTATTATAGCTCTTTTACCCACACATGTAAATTCTGAATGGCATACTCCTTCAGTGCAGTGCTTCATGTTAACAAATGTTCTTTATTAGTACATTTCAAAAAAAAAATAGCTCTGATAACTTCTATAGACTATTCAGGGCTAGTCCTTGAGCTATATACTCTATCAACAGGTATTCTAGAATACACTTTCCCACAATTTTTTTAGTACAGTTGACATAAACTCTATCTGAATATCCTGCATATTCTTTTATACTAGAAATCCATTTCAGGAACCTTCATGATGTGAAGCCACTTTAATGCTCTTGTGGATCTTACTAAAGCATGTCCTTAATACTCTTACAACTTTCAAGTGCACACGTATCTATCTCTGCTTTCAATTTTTATGTTATTTGCTTCAAAATAAAATGAATGCCTTCAGCATACAAATCCAGGTAACATCTGACTGGCAAAAAACTCTTCAGTATATAATAAAAGTATTCTTTTAATTACAAAGCTTATGCTTTGGGAAACATTCATCTCATCAATATTGTCAAACCTATTAGTATAGTATTATTTGCAATATTCCTTTACAATTTTTATTATTGGAAATAATAATTTTTTTTTACACCTACAGGGTCTTCAATGATATCTCCTGGTTCATTTCTGATATAGTATTTTTTGTCATTTCTTTTTTTGTCAGTGTTGATGGAGGTTTGCCAATTCTATTAGTATTTACAAAGAAATGGCTCTTTTGTTGATCTCCTCTATTGTTTTTCTGTTTTTAAACTCATTGATTTCTGTTCTTGATTGGGTCTTTATCCTTTCATTGGGTTTTTTGCTTTTTTTTTTTTTCGAGGTCTTGAGGTGGGAGCTCAGATTATTCATTTTAGAAGTTTCATCTTTTCTAATATATGGATTCAGTGCTATACGTTTCTCTCAGCACTACCTTAGTTACGTCCCACAAGTTTCCATTGAGATGTCTTTAACCCAAAAATTACCCAAAGGGTTATTTAATAGTTTGTTGTTTAGCTTTCAAATATTTGGTGGTTTTCCACTTACCTTCATGTTACTGAATTCTAGTATGACTCTATTGGATTTAAAGAACACACTATTTTTGATTGCAGTTTTCTAGATTTTCTAGTATTTGTTCTATGACCAGGATATGATCTGCATTGGCATATGTTCCCTGAATGCTTTAAAAAAAAATCATGTATTGTCCTGCCATTGAATTGTGTATTCTAAAAATGTTGGTTAGATTCTATCAGTTGAGGGTGTTTTAAGTTCTGATTCTTGCTGATTTTCTATCTAGTTGTTCTGTCAGTTATCTGGAGAGGGTATTAAAATCTCCAATTATAAATGTGATTTTGTCTATTCTCCTTTCAATTCTATTAGTTTTTATTTCACACATTTTGCAGCTCTATCATACACAAATTATATTGCCAGGTCTTCTTGATGTATTTACCCTTTTATTATATCATGTTATTCTGTGACTCTGGTAATTGTCTATGCTAAGAAGTCAATGATATCTTTTGTTAATACAGCCACGCCTGCTTTCTTTGGTTGATGTTTACATAATATAAATTTTAATACTCCTATACTTTTAACCTGCCTATATTATATTTAAAATGTCTTCAACATAAAAATCCTAGAAGATAGAACAGGCAGTAACATCTCCGACATCAGCTGTAGCAAAATTCTTTCTAGATATTCCTACCAAGGCAAGGGAAATAAAAACAAAAATAATACTAGGACTACTTCAAAATAAAAAGCTTCTGCACAGTGAAGGAAACAATCAACAAAACTAAAAGGCAATCTACTGAATGAGAGAAGATATTTGCAAATGACGTATCCGGTAAAATGTCAGTATCCAAAATATATAAAGAACTCATATAACACCCCAAAAATGAATTAATCCCATTAAAAAATGGGCAGAAGAAATGTACAGACGTTTCTCCAAAGAATACATACAAATAACTAACAGACACATGAAAAGATGTATAATGTCATTCACCATTAGGGAAGGGCACATCAAAACCACAATGAGCCATCACCTCACAATTGTCAGAATGGCTAAAACCAAAAGCATAGAAACAAATGTTGGTGAGGATGTAGAGAAAAAAGAACCCTCCTGTACTGTTGGTGGGAATGCAAACTGGTACACCCATTCTGGAAGACAATATGGAGGTTCCTCAAAAAAAAAAAAAAATAGAACTACCCTATAACCCAGTAATTGCACTACTGGGTATTTACCCCAAAGATACAAAAACACTAATTCAAAGGGATATGTGCTCCTCTATGTTTATTGTAGCATTATTTACAATAGCCAAATTATAGAAGCAACCCAGTGTTCATTGATGGATGAGTAGATAACGAAGTGTTTACACACACACACACACACACACATGCACACACACACATACTGGAATATTATTCATAAGCAAGAATGAAATCTTTCCATTTCCAATGACATGGATGGAGGTAGAGTATAATTCTAAGCAAAATAAGTCAGAGAAAAACAGATTCCATATGATTTCTCTCATATGTGGAATTTAAGAAACAAAACAAATGAACAAAAGAAAGATGACAGAGAAAGAGAAATCAAGAAACAGACTCTTAACTATAAAGAAGAAACTGATGGTTATTGGAGGTGAGCTGGACAGGGGGATGGGTGAAGGAGATTAACGTGTGCACTTGTGTAATGAGCACTGGCTGATGTATGGAATTGTCGAATCACTATATTGTACACCTAAAACTAAATATAACACTGTACATTAAACACAATGGAATTAAAACAAGACAACATAAATAAAAATAAAATGAACTTCCACAGACAGCATATACTTGAGTTCACATTTTTTATTTCATTATGCTACTATCTCTCATTTAATTGGTATACTTAGGCAAGTTACATTTATTAGAATTATCAATATGGTAAGGTTTAAGTTTTACTGTTTTTTAAGGTTGTAGTTATATTTGTTCTGTCATTTCTATGTATCCTTTCTCTTGCCTTCAGAGGTTACTGGAACATGTTTAGATTTTATCTATAATATTTTTGAGCATATCTCTTTGAATATCTTTATTAGTCATTTCCTCTAAGAATTTTATTATATATACATAACATCACATTCTTTTAATACTAGCATTTTGCCCATTTGAGTAAAATATAGAAACATTACTTACCTTCTCTATTATATTTTCATGTTTACTGACTCCTTCCTATGTGCCCTCCATTCTGCTGTCTCACTTTTTTATTTTAGTAATTTTATTTTAAATTCTAAAATTTCCATTTGATTCTTCTTTACATATATATATATATATATATATATATATATATATATATATATATTGCTGAGAGTTAAAAAATCTTTTTGTTTCACAGGTCTGTGTAATGGTTTGTTGAACTCTTTTTCTGAAAACTACTTTTAAAGCCTTTTCAGATAATTTTAATATCTTTCATCTCGGTGCTGGCATCTATTGATTGTCTTTTTCATTCAGTTTAAGTTCTTCATGGTTCTTGGTACAAGTGATTTTTATTTAAACCTGGAGAGTGTCTTGTTAAGAATTTAATTTTCATCTGACTGATGACTAATAAGATTGAGTATCTTTTCATGTATTTGCTGAAATTTGGATATTCACCTTTGAGAAGTATTTATGCAAGTTTCCCCGCTAAGGATTTTTTACCATAATTGGATGTTGAAAATCTTCAAAAAACCTTTTTCAGTATCTACTAAAATTACCCAACCCTTGTTTTTCTTCTTTATTCTGTAATGGAGTCATTTAGATTGACTTATTTTCAACAATTAATAATTACTGCATTCCTTTCAATAAAATACTTATTTGTAATCAATTTTTCTTTAATAGATGGCTGTATTTAATTAGCTAACATTTTCAGTAGGATTACTGCCATTTTCTTTCATTGCAATGTCTTTTGTAATTATCTGTGTTGTTAGCTTTGGATATCAAAAGTATTCTGGGAAAATTTGTCTTCTATTTCATGACTATGTTTACGTTTGGAAACATTACTTTGATTATGTTCGGGAGAATCAAGTAAGAAGCCATCTAGATTTGATGTTTTTATGTGAGATTTTTATTTATGGTTTCTTCAATTCATAAAGAGATACTTTGATTTCCAATTTTGTGTGTGCCATTCCCTCTAATGTTTTCATCAAAACTTTTCAAACATAAAGAAAAGTCAAAAGTCTTGTACAGTGAGTACCTACATAACCACCACTTAGACTATAGGAAATATTTTGTTCTGTGTGCTTCCTAGCATATTATTCCATGCATTCAGCTTGCATGCATCCTTCAATCTATCTTATTCTTTTATTCATTTCAATTAAGTTGCATATTTCCACAGACTTCAGCCTTAAAAATTTCAACAAATACCACTGCCATCTACTCTGATACTTGTTTATGATTTTTAAGTAAAAGTCACATAGATTGAAAAGTACAGGTCTTAAGTGTACATGTAATAACTTGATATATACCTGTAGCAAACGTCTTTCAAAATATGTAACATTTTGGCCATCCTAGAGAGGTTTTGTTGTTGTTGTTTGTTTTTAAAGATTTTCTTTATTTATTCATGAGAGACACTCAGAGAGAGGCAGAAACACAGGCAGAGGGAGAAGCAGGCTCCCTGCAGAGAGCCCAGTGTGGGACTCCATCCCAGGACCCCGGGATCACAACCTGAGCCAAAGGCAGACGCTCAACCACTGAGCCACCCAGGTGTCCCCATTTTAGAAAGTTCTCATGCCAGTCTACACACCAGAGGAAAAGAGTTCCCTGATTTTTTTCCTTCCCTATATTTGTTCTGTATCTTCTGAAATGTCACATAAACGTAGTTACACAGGTTGTGCTCATTTGTGTGGTGCTTTTGTTTTACTAACATGTTTTTTGAGATTCATCCATGGCTTTGCATGCAATAATAAATAATAGTGCATTGCTTTTTATCAGCAAGTGGTTTCCCATCCTATGAACATGTCACAGTTTGTTATATATTGTTGGTTAAAAAATAAACTAGTTTTTTTTTTTTCCACCTTTGGTTACTATAAACAAAACTGACTTGATTGATTTTTATCTTGTAGTCTACTTTATCTGTAATTAAGTCACTGTAATCATCTTAAGCTTAAAGTATGTCCAGGCATAGAAACCTTTCCAGATTCTGCCTATCCTTAGTTTCTCTCCAATGGATTCCTGTAGTTGACGTTTACATTTTATCCAAAGTTTATATGTGTTAGCTGCAGAATTGTTCCGAAAGGAAGAATTAGTAAACAGTTCTCTGTCCAAACTACTCAAATCTGTCATTGTTGTACAAAAACAGCCACAGAAAATAAAGGAATGGTCATAGCTGTGCTCTAATAAATGTCTGCATAAAAAAAGCTAACATTGATTTGGGCCCACAAGACACATGATAAATCCTTTCTGGGGGTCTGCAGATAGATGAAACATAATCTTTTAATAGCATCTTTTTGTATTGGGTACTTGGTCAGTTTTAGTAAGGGTATAGCTAGACCAACTGAGATCTTTAAAATTTAATTCTCTTCTATCTCTCCCACTTCTGAATGGCCTTTGTCCTGAGGCTAGCAGGGACAGGGTCAAGGGTTAACACTGTTGGAGATAAATCAAGTAGTGGGTTGTCAATATGCGCAACCATTTGGTTGTCAATGTACACAACCATTAATTATAGCCCAGGTATTATTATCCTGAGAGTTCCAAAAAGAAGCTGCCTCATCCATACTTTAATAATGGTATCAAATTTACAAAACCGGTCTTGGACAGATTCTTGGAGTGAAATCAATAACTGGTAAGTTTAGTGAGAGGATCCAGAGAGTGCCTTAGCAAATAAGAAGTGGTTGAGGCAAACGTACAGTTGGAGAGGTATCTGAAATTCCAACAATTGAAATTCTATTCTTACCCTAAGGAAGGAGATGGAATGGTAATAGGGTTAACGACAGAATCAAATAAAAAAAGAGCATTGTTTTGGCAATTATGCGGACACATCCATCCTGCTTATGTTGAGGACAATAATGATAGAGAAATACCATTTTGTCACACAGGAACTGTCATTTGTCCCTTTGAATTCTATTTTTTTGTGCGTAAACAACATATTTTTTTCTTCTTTTTTGTAAAATACGGACAAGTGTTTTTGTTTAGACTAGTAAGAGAAGACTTATTATTTATGGGTTTTTCCAACTGCTTACCCTAGAAGCTATGAATTTGGTCTGCAATTTTTTTTTTTTTTTCTGAGCAAAGTTTGTAAAGTGTTCAGTAAGTTCTTATAATTCTGAGAGGGTCCTGCTTGCTTTCTAATCTTTGGTTTTCTAACGAAATCTATGACTTCAGGATTAAGACTTTAATAAAAAATGTTAGTAAGACAATTAGGACAGTTGTGATGTCCTCTCCTTGAGAGACAACAGAATTTCCTCTTAAGATAGTAATAATAGCATCTAAAAAGTCTAAGATGATTTTTTCTACTTATAAAACTGGGGTTTTTAAAGTATGTATTGTATTTATATTTTAGAACACTTTCATATTTGAAAAAATTAATATACTACAGTTCCCATATATTTTGCACCCATTTCCATATTAAGAACATCTGACATTAATATGGTATACTATTAATTAACAAACCAATATTGATACATTGTGGATTAAATAAATTTTGCACTGTATTTAGATTTTAATTTTTACTTAATGTATTCTTCTGTTGTAGAATCTCATCCAGGGTCCCCCATGTCTCTTTAGCCTCCTTTCTGTTATTTTTTGGACTTTCCTTGTTTTTTTTATTAACTTGGCAGTTTTGAAGTTTATTGATCATTTTGTAAAATGCCTCTTTACCGGAATTTCCTAATTTTTTTCCCTCAGGAATAAACTGGAGTTACGGGTTTTAGTTTTGGGGGAGGACCACCACAGGAAAAGTATGATTTTTTACCACATCTTTTACGGACACATACCATCAACATAGTTTTTCACTTTTGATGTTGACCTTAACTGCCTAGCTGAGGTCATGTTTGTCATGTTTCTCCACCATAAAGTTACTCTTTCCCTCTTTCCAAACTATACTCTTTGGAAGGAAGTCATTTTGTGCAGCCTACACTTGAGGAATGAGGAGTTATATTCCTCTTTATAAAGATCAAGTATCTATATAACTTATTTAGAAGTCTTCTTATAAGAGATTTTTCTCTCTTCCCAAATTTATTTATTCAATCAGTTATTTATATAAGTACAGACACATGGATCTTTATTTTATACTTTGGATTATAATGCAATACTACTTTATTTTCTTGCTCAAATTATTCCAGTTTTGGCTACTGGGAATTCTATTAGTTCCCCATCATCATCATACCTCATCAAAGTGTATATATGTGTGTTTTTAGTTATCTTCTATTCTTTGGCAATACAAAATGATTCAGGCTCATCTTGTATATGTTCTATTCCAATCCTTAAGTCAGCCACTTGTCCAGGGAGTTCTGCTTTTTGTTTTCATTTTAAATTAGAGACTGGTAAGACATTAAGATCTAAGAGCCAGAACTGGATTATTTGCTAACCATTTCTGAAGATTTTATTTATTTTTTTAAGAGAGAAAAGCAGAGATAGGGAGCAAGAGCATAAGTGAGGAGGAGAGGGAGAAGCAGGCTTCCCGCTGAGCAGGGACCCTCCCCCATATACCTCCCCACCCCACCCCACCCGCCCCAGTGCAGGACTCCATCCCAGGACCCTGGGTTCATGACCTGAGCTGAAGGCCTACCTGGGAACCCTTAACTAATCATTTTTGATAGGAAAGCCCTTGGGAAAATTATTAGTCTACTGAAAGTTATCCAAAATAACCACTAAAGTCATTAATTGTCCTCAGTAAAGTCCCACCAGAGTTTCAAATATTTAGTTATATTCATATTACAGCATTTGTACACACAAGGTGGACAACAAATTAGTTTCATTGAGTGAGAAATCCATATACAAATGATAATAAACAATGAAAAATAATAGATAAGAATCCCAGCACTACACCCTACCTTACTGAGTGCCTTGGGCAAACAGATTCTAATCAAGAGGCTAAGTCAAGGTCAGAAAAGATAGACAGTAAAAGCATAAACAGCACTAAAAGAATAGGCATGTTCATCATAAGTACAAACTACTCAACCTTCCAGGCTCTGGGATTCCAGAAAGGCAGACATTATGAGGTCCTGTTGTATCCTACCCAGGAAGTGACCAGGACTGAGTGTGATCTGAGTGGCAATACCAAAAATGGCAGAAGACTATAACCTCAGCACCATTATAGACAGCCTTCATTTGAAAATGCTAAAGCAGGGTATTTTTTGTTAAGAAAAAGGGCAGGGGTGCCTGGATGGCTCAGGGCATGGTCCCAGGGTCTGGGATCAAGCCCCACATGGGACTCTCTGCTCAATGGGAAGCCTGCTTCTCCCTCTCCCTCTGCCCACTGCTCTGCCTACTTGTGCTAGCTCTCTTTCTCTGTCAAATAAATAAATAAGCAAACAAACAAATAAATAATTTTTTTAAAAAAGAAAAAGGGTAGGGTTTTGTAGTGCTTTGAAGAGTAATAAAATGAAGTAAGTTTAGGAAAGGAAACTTAGTTATAAGCATTTCTTGGAACAGGGAGAGACTGTTCTTGCAGTTTATCAGCTGATGGCTAGGCAATTTTGATTCAGCTGAAATGACACAATGAGGGTTATGTGCTAATGATGTCACATAAGGTCTACCATGATGTTTGGGAGGAACAGTTTTGGAAGCTGAGAACATAGTGGGAAATTTTTAGTCCAAGTTTCTCATGCATGATTATAATAAACAACGTGCTCTTCAACTTCAAGGAAATGTAAGTATTATACCCTCTCACATGTATTATTTTTATTAATTTTAATGTTTTAAATAAATATAGCAAGAAAACTGCATGACAGGATTATGTACTTTTACTATATACCTTTCAGAATGCCTCCTTGAACGTATTAGGGAGAGTTAATATTTTGAGAGAAAATGCTGATGCTGAGCACTAATAACTAAATATTAGTAGGTAAAATATCTTTAGGTATAATGGCTAACTGTCTACCTACTTGCTAATTCGGTGTGATTTTCTGATCCCATGTTTAGTTTTACCAAGAGTTTCTACCTTGGAACTTAGTCAAGGAGTATAATACATTCTTCATTCAAATATAATATGGTAGAGGAAAGTGAGAGGAAAATTTGTCAGCCTGACTTTCTGCAGAGACAGTTGGAGGATTATGTAGAAAAGTATGCTTCATTCAGACTGCATGACCCTTCTCTCAATGAGCTGTACCCTAGACATGGAATTGTTGCTCTTCTAAATGGATGATAAACTCTAGCCTCAAAAGTTTATATAATTTTCTTATGCCTCTGCAGGCACTAAGCCATAATTCCTGATTTCATACCATGCATACAACCATCAGTCTCTGTGTTTACAGGCACACACAGAGGGCTTATTTGTTTATTTTTAGATGTAGTGCCCCTTTGAGTATGAATGTGTATAAACATGAATCAGAAAAAAAAGAGTGTAGCAGAATACTAGAGGGCAATATTTAATTTTGCTTTAAAAATGAGCTCTCACCTATTTCTCATGTGTTGAAAATGAAGCTTGTAATTTCCCAAAGGTGTGCAGTGGGAAATAGATAATATTTGGAAATTCATCAGTGGGCTTTTTCTTATAATGAAAAATGTGGACATGAAAAGATTGTTCCTGATAGCCATGGCAACATTTAGGAAAATATGGAAAGAGATCTTAATAGTAAACTGAACATAAACAAATATACCATTAAAAATTCAATAAGTTCATTTCTCTCTCAGTTTCCAGTGTGACAGAAACATGGAAATACATATATAATAAGTGAATCAAAGGGACAGTGGCTGCATTTTCCCCCTCAGCTCCTAGCACTGTGGGCTCAGTTTTACTTCTTAAGTAAAGAAAAGGGCATCAAAAGACAAGAATGAAAAAAATAAAGGCAAACAACAGTGGCTTTTGAAGAACTCTAATCAGATATGTTCTCCTTTGTGAATGTCTTTATTTATTTAGTAGGAAACTTCTGTCTGGACACTAGGACATTTATTATTTACCATTATTTTCCACTGTGCCTTATTACTTCAGTTGGAAGTGGCATCCAAAAAAATTAGAAAATAAATTTGTTGAAATGATTAAAAACAGTAAGCAAGTATAGACAATTTCACTTTGAAAATTTAACAAAAAACCTATTTCTATTTTATTTAGGCTACTATGTAGCTACTTGCCAATATCTTTTATGTACTTATTTATCAAGAGTAATTTGCCTCATTACCTTATCTTTTTAATATCCCTTTTTGTAGAGAATTTGGAATTCTTTTTATCTTTACAAATTTGAAATTGCTAACAATAACACATAATAATTAATTATGTATAAAATACTCTGTATTTTCATAGGTTATGCATATATGTTTTATTTTACTGTTCTTGCAGTGATTCTGTGTTGCTATTTAAAATGAAAAAAATTACATAGCAACATAAAAAGTAGAACAGACTCAAGATATTCTATAATTTAATTCATTTTTCTTTTTCTCCTGAAAATAAATCTGTCACATGGCTAAATTATGGCTCAAGTAGTAGATGAGTCATTCCACATATAAAGATTAGACAGTTTTACTGAACTGAGATTCAGAGAAGGAAGAGAGACAAAGCACAGACTGGAAGCTTGATGAACTAGACTGTAGTAGGTAAAGACATGGTGAAAGATGATTCGAATAAACACCCTTACTGCAGATGACTGGGATCTAGAATTCTAGCAAAATTAGATCAAACACACTGTGAAGCTATAGACAGCTATTTTTAAATAGCTCTTGAAGACTGGAACATGGTTAAGGGTCAGAAAGAAAACTCTAGGCTTAGCTTATCAATTTGGGAATTTGGAAGGAAAACATCATTGGATAATTTTACATTGTCTTAAGAGTGAAGTACTCTTAATAACTACCATAACTTTACGAGGTATAAGACCTACTTTTACCACTTATATTCAGGACAGGGAAACTTCTTAAAATCAAAAATAAGACTAGACATTCATCTTGATCTCATTGTATCTTTAGATTTCCTCCCTTATGGCATGATAACGACTTCATAATATACAAAATAGACCACACAGCTATCCAGAATGCATACAGTAGCTTAATAATAATATAAGAATCACAATGTTGGTAAATTGACTTTATTTTCCTCCTGGAATTAATAAAGAATTCATCTGGGATCCCTGGGTGGCGCAGCGGTTTGGCGTCTGCCTTTGGCCCAGGGCGCGATCCTGGAGACCCGGGATCGAATCCCACGTCGGGCTCCCGGTGCATGGACCCTGCTTCTCCCTCTGCCTGTGTCTCTGCCTCTCTCTCTCTCACTGTGTGCCTATCATAAATAAATAAAAATTAAAAAAATGTTTAAAATATAAAATAAATAAATAAATAAATAAAGAATTCATCTATGTAACTTAGTGACTCCAAATCCTTGATGCTCCCTCTAAGGCACAGGAATGGTATTTAATTAAAAGTGAGTTCCTAAAAGGAATGTAAATTCTTCTTACCTCATATTCAAATCTTTTTGACTCATTCCATAATTGGCTTAAATTTGGTAAGAGAAAAAAAAAGATTTGAACTACTCTGACCGCTGCTGTTGGTGGTATTGATGCCAATAGTTACACATGGCAGCTACCAGGCAAAAGCCAAAAGTTCAGGGCTATTGTCTCTAGCACTCAGCAAGCTGCACAGGTCATATGCATAGCTCAGGGAGAGATCAGCATAGGCTTTTATCCTTACTAATTATCCACACTAGAACCCTTGACTCACCTTAACAAAGCTGTATATGAGAATATTGGAGATGTCAGACGGATTCAGTGGTTGAATCATCAAAAACACAACAAAAAGCTATCAAAAGTTCAACCTGAGGTAAAACACAGATCAAAACCACAATGAGATACCACCTCACACCAGTGAAAATGGCTAAAATTAACAAGTCAAGAAACAACAAATGTTAGCATGGATGTGGAGAAAGGGGAACCCTCTTACACTGTTGGTGGGAATGTGAACTGGTGCAGCCACTCTGGAAAACAGAAGACAGGTTCCTCAAAACATTAAAAATAGGGCTACCCTAGGATCCAGCAACTGCACTTCTAGTTATTTACCCAAAGGATACAAACATAGTGATTTGAAGAGGCACCTGCATCCCAATGTTTATAGCAGCAATGTTCACAATAGCTAAACTATGGAAACAGCCCAGATGCCCATTGACAGATGAATGGATAAAGAAGATATGGTATACACATACAATGAAGATTACTCAGCAATAAAAAAAAATGAAATCTTACCATTTCCAATGATGTGGATGTAACTGGGAGTATTATGCTAAGTGAAATCAGGGAAAGATAATTATCCTCTGATTTCACTCATCTGCAGAATTTTAAGAAACAAAGCAGGATCACAGGGGAAGGGAAGGAAAAACATAAGATAAGATATGAAATCAGAGAGGAAACAAACCATATAAGACTCTTAACTTATAGGAAACAACCTAAGGGTTGATGGAGGGGAGGTGGGCGGAGGGATGGGGTAACTGGTAATGAACACTAAGGAGGGCATGTGATATAATGAGCACTGGGTGTTATATGCAACTGATGGATCACTGAACTCTACCTCTGAAACTAATAATATACTATATATGAATAATTTAAATAAAATTAAAAAAAATTTTTTTGAAAGTTCAAACTGATATAAATGAACTCAATACACCCATATAAAGAACAGGGATAAACATGAAATAACTTTCTAGTTTTGTTAGGAAATTTATAATTTAAACAAACTTTTTCATAAATTTTGGTAACTTAAATAGCTGGTTTTAGAAACAGAGTCTTCACATGCAATGGTTGAAAGGGTGCTTTTCCAAAGCTATTTTCTTTCCATGGGATATTTTGATATAGTAAAGAATACCTGAATTCCATCAAGGATAGTAAGTTGATGAAGGATGTTTTCAGTAAATAATGAGCCCCTTCCTAAATCTAAAATGGAGTTTAAGACCATTCAACTTGACTATTTCTGAAGTACTCAGTTTCATTTTCTGCCTAACAAAGATGGCGCTGGGGCTCATTCTGTTATTTTTGACAGCGTATTTTTGTGTCATAACATTTCAAATCACTTGGATATACTAACACAGACCAGAAAAAACTTGTGAGTTAAGATATATTTGCTGCTACTTTATAAAAATGTCTTCTCTCTACATATCAAAACAAGAGTATTATAGAGGCAATATAGCTTTTATATACTTCAGATATTTTTAAAGATTTATATTATTATAAAAGAAGATACTCATGTTAAAAGAGTACAAAAGGAAATACATTTAAAATATGAGTCTCTAAGGAGTTATACTTTCCATAGGTATAAAAATATGCTTTCCATATGTACACATGTGTGTATATATAGAAAATTAGAAAATGCCTATTAAATTTGGTAATAGAATTTAGCAAGAATATAGGGAAGCAGAAACTCGCATATGCAATTGCAAGTGTCAATAATTTAGAACTCTTGGTTACCATTTTAGATACATGCAATTTAACCACCTTTGTTTTATTTTTCTTATTGGCTTGCAAATGACATTTACATAAAATAATCATCTTATTGTGGATTTCTGGGTGTCAGTTTTTTCCAGTTTATGATTTATCTTTTGACTATGCCAATATTGATTTTGTATATAAAGTTCAAATTTGTAGCACTTTATGCCACCAGAATAAATAGTTCTTATGGTCTTCTTAGTCTTTGCCTTACTTTAAAAGTTTTTCTCACACAATTCGTAAAAAAGAAAAGTTTATTCTTGTTCCTGTTCTTCTTGATGAATGTACATGTGATTTTGAGCATTCAAAGTTTTTATTACCAAATATTGATCATACAGTTTATTAGAGACTTATATAATAGTTTTACATATAATTTTACAAATACTAATGTTTTGTTTGCTCTGTTGGCTTAATTTTTTCTTTGGTTAAATATTGTAAACAAGTTAAATAATCACAACATTTCAGCTATCTATTTTACCCAAAAACTGCAGCATGCATAGGTAGAAAAAATTTACACAGTTACTGATCTATAAGAATTTCAACCTTTTGGGTACAAATTATTTGTTAAATTAAATATTGAAACCGGTTCTGGTAAGGTTTCTACAAGAAAAATTAAGAGATCAACCCCTCCCACTTTTAACAAAGTATTCTGAAGATGTATTCTTTAAAATCAAAGCCATCAACCCATCACATACTATTATTTTCTAAGCTAGTTTAACAATAATCACTGTACTATGTATTTTGAGAGAATCATGATTTTAAAGGTTAATTGTTTAGAGATATTAACCTTTTTACAATGTTCAGATCCAAACTGGTTAAAGATTTTGTATGATAAAAGAAAAACTTCTATAGGCATCCTAACTACACTTGTCTCTTTTCCATTAAGTATATATAAATGCCAGCAACTTAAAAGTTTTTGACATATATCATCAGAGGCATTATCATAAGCAGCCAAATTCATAATCAATAGAAGTTATTGAAATTATTTCATTCATCAAAATAGCATTACTCAACTATGAAATTGAAAGAACACACTATCCAACTTGCAATGCAGTATTGATAAAGAAATTTTTTAGATTTCTGAAAAAGTTACAGCTGTTAATAATCTTAACATGGTCTAAAAATAGAATTCAAATATATCAGCTTTCGAAGCATTGACTGATTCCTTTTTCTTTCTCCCCCCTGACTTCAGATTCATACATATGTATACTTTTTCAGAACTCATTCTAGGGACAATCTTCATTTGTTTTAAGCCACATTTTGGTACAGTAAAATAGTGTCATGATGTACATGGTGAATATAGAAGATTGGACTCATTGCTTTTACTCAAATGCTTTATCTTCCTTTCTCTTTGTCTCAATAATCTTTAATCCAACCTCTATTCAGAATTGAAAGCTCTGTATATATTTTAAAATTATTTTTCCATGGAGCTTCTAAAGTTTCACTCTTCTACTATAAAAACACAACCTTCAATGTATAACTAATTTTTAATCTTTGATCATTTTCTTATATTCACTTTTTTTGTATTCACAAATGTATTTTTACCAAAGAAAGAGGTGAAAGATAAAATTGTAAGGTGGAACAAAAATATATATGAAACACATAAAACAGAAAGTAAATTATTCACATATCACAGGTTAAAAAAGAGACAAATCATTTTAGGCCTAAAGCAAAATGATGATGTCTCTCCATGACAGGGATTTTATACCTAATTCAAAAGAAATGAGAAGAAAGACCATTGACTGATAATAGTAAATATCATAAAAAGAGAGATTTTGATGTCATTTTACCTTTCATTCATTGAAAAGGATACATACACTGTGATGTCAAAGAATGACAAGAAGATAGAAAAATGAAAATAATAACTGAACAATATCTTATTCTTAAAAGATGTCAATTATGCCACTTATATGCTGTCTAAATATTCTCATTTTTTTTACTTTAAAGTATTTTAAAATTGCTTTTACTTCAAATACAAAAATACTGAGATATTATTGTCAATGTGATTTCAGCAAACTCTTTCTCTCTCTCATTCGTAAATATCTGACTAACTTGGACTTAAGAAAATCTCTCCTGAAATCTATCAATCTGGTATAAAAAATTATTTACCTTAGAGTATTTCATTAACTTTTGACAAGAAATGTACATTAAAACTAGAACGTAATACCTAGTTATAATATTTCATATGTTAGTATAAAGCTCCTAAACATATATGCACTCTTTTTTCTGGATTTAGGAGCAGGAAATAGTTGAAATCTAAGTGAGCTTTTTAAAAAAATATTTTGCTACATTAATAGTGCTTCTCAAAATATATTGTGAGAGTATCAATTCTATGATATTAGAAACTATTATACTACTATCCAGAAGAATATAATGTAAAAAATATCTGGGGGATAATTTAAACTGATATCCTTATTGTAAAACTTCTCAGAATTCTTAATATTATATAATAACTATTTTGAATTTGTCAAAAGAGCAGTGTAGTATAACACATCCCAAACATTTTGACCACATGTGTTTAAGAATCTTGCAGAAATAATATTTTACAACACAAATTTTGGCAGACACTGAAATATTTTGTTGGAAGTTTTTTGGGGAAATATAAGGTAATTTTTTAAAATAAAAAATGGCTATTCCAATATGTTTGAAATTCACAAGTGTATACAGATAGAGCCCTACAAAGAGTGCCCAGTATAAGTGAGTACTCAATAGGAGGCAGATTTATTTTTCTACTCTTCATCTTATTATTATATGTATAGGTTTTTAGTGAGTAAATTTAAACCATTCTTAAATGCTTTAAATATGCAAAATAACTGGCTGGCAATAAATATACAACTTAAGAAAATAAATGAGAGATGGTGTATAAAATCAAACCCAGAGACGCCCAGGTGGTTCAGTGGTTGAGCATCTGCCTTAGTCCGGGGATCGAGTCCTACATTGGGCTCCCTGCATGGAGCCTGCTTCACCCTCTGTTTGTGTCTCTGCCTCTCTCTCAGTGCCTCTCATGAATAAATTAAAAAAAAATCCTTTAAAAAGAAATTAAAAAAATAAAATGAAATCAAACCCGTGTCTTTGGTTTAATGCCCATCCGGCAGGTCAGTGATTCTCAAATTTGAATGCAAATAATGATCCCCTGAGGTCATTTTAAGAACACAGCTTCCTAAGCCACACCTTCCGCAGAGATTCTGATTGGGTAGGTCTGAGATCAGACCAATAACTGTTTTTTTTCACATGACCTAGACCATTCTAAAACTTCTGTCCAGAGACCATACTTTGCCAGGTACTAGGTTAGGAGGGTCTCACAGACTTGCCTAACCACTTTCTTCTTCCTCTGCAATGGCTACATTCTTAGCTTACTTGCTTTTTATGAGTGTTGCTATTACTACTATCTTACAAGGCAGATTCATCAAAGAGAAAAGGGTAGCACAAATTTTCTAGAAGTAGAAAACAGCTTAGTTATTAGAGATTAAAAAGAAATACAGGGATCCCTGGGTGGCGCAGCGGTTTGGCGCCTGCCTTTGGCCCAGGGCGCGATCCTGGAGACCCGGGATCGAATCCCACATCGGGCTCCCGGTGCATGGAGCCTGCTTCTCCCTCTGCCTATGTCTCTGCCTCTCTCTCTCTCTCTCTGTGACTATCAAAAAAAAAAAAAAAAAAGAAATACAATATTTCATAAATGTGTCATATGAATTACTGATGACCAATATACTGAGACATTAAAGACAAAAGAAACCAATATTCTTTTCCCCTTAAACTATGTTTCTCAAGAAAACAGAACTTTGAAGGGTTAGGTTGTATTCCTGAAAACTCAAAGTACAATCTACTTTCTATTTATTCCTCCTTAAACATTTATTCAATAGCTATTAGCCATCAGGCACTTGCTTCATGCGGATAAGACACCTCCACCTTCAAGGTACTTCCTGTGTTCAGGTACTCTGAGATCTGGTGAGCAATGATATTTCTCTTTGCCTAACAGACATTTAAGTAAATGAGTCTATATTTGTCAGTATAGCTATTTCTATTTCTATGCTTTTAATAAATAAACTACTTAGGTTTTTATCTTTACGGAAATATTAGTGATGTTTTAAGATTGTTCTTCACCTTACAGCTTTTCCACATTATTGACCATTTTAGTTCTCCTCCATGATGTGTGGAAACCTGCCTTAAAGACATTAAAGGGCTCTTTTCTCTAACTAAGCAATAAAGGCAAACCTTGATTTCACCAGGTAATTATGTCATATCACCTGCCCTTCACTAAGGCAGTGTAGGTCTGATCTTTGTGTTTTGAATTAAAAAACTGGTATTTAAAAGAGAGCTATTAACTTCCAAGGAATAGGAAATTCCATGGATAATAGAATGTTGCAACCATTACAATCTCACTATGTCAGCTGTACAAATTAAATTCCCACATCTTAACATTTTATATATTCATTGCTATTTATAGGAAGATGGACATAAAGGGCAAGAAAGACACAATATAATAAAAGCTACTTTAATATTGCCAGCACATTTTGCACAATGATTCAACAATAAGCTTGCATTATTTGTGGAGATTTTTCTCTCACCTTCATAGGTGTAGCCTGAAGCAAACTTTTATGCAATTATGAATTACAACTTTGAATTAATAAATTAAAGCTTTTAAAAACTCATACATATATATACAAATATGTATATGTATACACTCAAATACATCTACACACATATATATACAGATACATGTGTATATGTGTCATATGTATGTATATATGTAAACTCTTAGAATTCATTCATATAAGATGGTTTTCCTCATCCATTAACCACTCATCAGTCTCCTTATTTACTTTACAAAAAGAAATGTACAAGAGAAATGGTAGTAATGAGAAATATCACTTACTTGATTAGAGTCATTGAATTCTTTTTCAGGGATGCATTGCAAATAACTAAACCAACCATACAAGATTTCTAATCTGTGTGTTTCAAAAAGGTTTTATGAGTTTCCTAATTTACTATCCAATAACATACAGAGTTTCTATAGCAACTGTGTAAGAAAACACAGCACTTGTGTTATAGCACTTGAAAAAGGAGGAATGCTCCACAGGTACTCAAATACATTTTAAAAATGAGATAATAACCTGTCTCAGTGAGTAGCATACTATGTTGTATGTACAAACAGAACTTCATATTGTCTTTCCCGGAGAATGATTATATCTACACATTTTTACCTATACCTTTCTCTGTATCTATATAGAAGTCCATTTTCAAAGAAGTTAGATAGATACAGAATTTGTACTTTATGGTAAATTGTATTCATGACCAAATAAATGACTGTTATTCTTCGTCAAAACTCTCATTGTTTATTTTTGTTTACAAGGCAAGATTATTTTATTCATTCGTTTTTTAAAGAAATATTTTTCGAGGAGTTTTAGGTTTACAACAGAATTGAGAAGAACATACAGTGTTCCCAGTACCTTTCCACCTGCCACCTGAATAGACCCCCCTATTATTGACATTCCCCTCAACAGAATGGCATTTTTATTTTTTACCAAAGATGAAACTGAAACTTCACTGACACATCATAACCACCTCAAATCCATAATTTACATTACAATCTGCCCTAGGTGTCCATTCTGTGGGTTTAGACAAATGTGTAATGGTGTATATCCATCATGATAGTACCAAACAACATTTTCACTGTCTTAAAAATTCTCTGTGGTCTGTCTAATACACCCCTTCCATCAATCCTGGAAACAACTGATATATTTTTACTATTTCTATAGTTTTGCCTTTCCAGAATGTCACATAGTTGAATCATACATGTAGCATTTTCATGTTGGGTCATTTCACTTAGTAACATGTATTTAAGTTCCCTCCATGTCTTCTCCTGGACCATTAGATCATATATTCTTAATTCTAAAAAGTATTTCAGGGCAGCCCGGGTGGGTTTAGCACTGCCTTCAGCCCAGGGCCTGATCCTGGAGACCCGAGATCGAGTCCCACATCAGGCTCCCTGCATGGAGCCTGCTTCTCCCTCTGCCTGTGTCTCTGCCTTTCTCTCTCTCTCTTTCTCTCTCTCATGAATAAATAAAATCTTTAAAAAAATATTTCATTTTCTGAATGCACCATAGTTTATTTATCTATTCACCTAGTGAAGGACAACTTGGTTGTCTCCAAGCTTTGGTGATTATGAATGAAAGTGCTGTAAGTAAGTACCTTTATTCAGGTTTTTGTGTGCACATAAGTTTTCAGCTCCTTTGAGTAAATATCAAGGAGTACAACTGCTGAATCCTATGGTAAGAGTATGCTTAATTTTGTAAGAAACTGCCAAAAAAAAAAAAAATGTTTTGCAGAATTGCTGTTATCAGCACTAAATGAGAGTTCTAGTTGCTCCACACTGTCATCAACATTGGGTACTGTCAGTGTTCTGTATCTTGGTCACTCTAATAGGTCCACAGTGGCATTGTACTGTTGCTTGATTTTGCATTTCCCTGATAACCTATGATGTGGAGCATCTTTCCCTATGCTTATTTGCCATCTGTAATCCTCCTTGGTGAGGTATATGTTAAAGTCTTTGTCTTACTTATTAAGCTGGGTTGTTTTGTTTTGGTTTGTTTTTTCCACTGTTGAGTTTTAAGAGTCCTTTGTGTATTTTGGATAACAGTCCTTTATCAGATGTATCTTTTAATAATATGTTTTCCCAGTCTGTTATTTTTCTTCTCCATCTTATCAATTATCTATTTCATAGATTGTGCCTCTGGTGTTGTATCTAGAAAGTTATCACCATACCTAAGGTCATTTAAGTTTTCTCCCATGTTAGCTTCTAGATGTTTTATAGTTTTGCCTTTTAACTTTAGATCTGTAATCCATGTTCAGTTAATTTTTGGTATAATTTATTTTTATTTTACTTTATAAAAGTATTGGTATGAAAACACTGAAAATTTACAAAAATATATCCTCTCATGCTAGATAGTTTGAAAGCACTACCATTTGGCCTTATCTGCTTTTCCTCTTATTTCTATGCAATGTCATGTTAGTTTAGTCCTCTGGGAGATTTCATAAATTCCTTTATTCATTGCAATCACCATCACTGTGTCTCATTGCCTGTTTTATGTCTATTGATGCCTCTACATGGTCAGTCTCACAATGTCATCACTACACATGCTAACATTTTCTGGTTGAGAAATGGAGATGAGATCTCTCTGTTTTGATGACTAAAAGGTAAAATTGTATTGTGCTCTCAAATGTTTCTCACAGGAATATCATC
Organism: Canis lupus dingo; assembly: GCF_003254725.2. Taxonomy (NCBI): domain Eukaryota; kingdom Metazoa; phylum Chordata; class Mammalia; order Carnivora; family Canidae; genus Canis; species Canis lupus. The sequence continues at coordinate 5,173,158 of NC_064245.1, forward strand.
TGTCAACTATTCTTACAGTTCTTTCTGTTCTCTTCTCTTGTACTCGGATCGGTATGCATGAAGATGGATAAGCTATTTACTGAAGTGTTGTCCTTGTGTTCACATGCTATTTTTGCTCCCAAACTCCCAAACTCCTTTCTCTTCCTTTCTCTTCTTTCTCCTTTTCTCTTCTCCTTTCTCTTTCTCCTTTCTCTTCTTGTCCTGCACTGTCCCTGGTTAATTCAATTTTATAAACATGGTAGTGAATATTTTTGCTACAAATACAATTTCAATCATTCTAAATATCTTACATCTCGTTGAAGATTAATGGCATTATATATTGAATATTGCTTTGAAAACTGAAAGCTATATTTCTCAGAAATCTGTCTATTTTTTAAAATATTAAGCTTCTTAAAGCTTCAATTTATACTAAATGTGAATACAAGTGTAAAGGCAACTCAATGTTTTTATCTAATTTTTTAAATTTTAAATCATTAAAACAACTAAAACAACAACCAACTAAAACAACAACTACCACATGATTGCAGCCTGAAGAGTAAACATATCTACTGACTTCCTATTTTGCACATTAGACTGAACACTCTAAAGAACTGTATGTTTCTGAATACTCACTAATAAGGTAAAGGAGAAAAAGAAGTCTATCACTCATTAATATTTCAGAAGTGTGATAGACACAGAGATTTATTTATGTCAGATTTTAATTACAAAATTCCCCTCAAATACATTAATTTGCATCTTGCAATAACTATTTTATAAAAAGTTAAAACCTGAAAGCAAAATATAGATCCTAAATGATTCCTATGTCAATGGAACGACTTTCTAAGCAAAGGCATGTGGGTCACCAAGGAGTCTAGGATAAAGAACTGGAAACCACCAGGCTGTAAGGCTGATAGAATTGTTATCATTGCCAGCCATCATTTCAATATATTCAATGCCTTAATGACTACTTGACACTACTGAATTTCTGAGCCACACTTATACACACAGATAATATAGTTTTTCATGATATCACCTTAAAAATAAACAATGATAGTCTATAGTTGATAATATTATTAGAAGTTGCTTTGGAAGTCAACAAAAATTATTCAGAATTTCAGTGAGTTTTCCTGATGGATGTCTGCCTAAGCAGTCTATTTTGGCAGTAGTTCCCCTTCTTTTACTGAAGAGTTGCTATCTAAGTCTTACTGAGTAGTACTATTAGGTTTCTGCACCTGTACATCTCTCTTTTCAGTCTCACTACCCATCTTTAGGGACATGGAAATGTTCTTTGTGCCAATAGCAAAAACCATTTCTAAAAATGTGATCCTGTGTTACTAGAGAAAAATTCTTGCTTCCTGATTATATTACATAGAACATATTCATTCATCCTATAAACTAATAAAATGAACTGAAACTGAACTACCTAAACCAACTTTGAATTAATACAAGTTATCAATTTTTGATCAGCATAACTCACAGTGGGAGGAAAGTCAAATCCCTTGTCAAGTAATAGCCCTGAAACCCCAGTAAGCACCTCATAAATTCTCATCCAGCTCTATTTTTGGATTATATGCAGGACACTGAAAATATTTATACCTGGGTTGACAAATTCCCTCTTATGTTATTTTCATTCACTCAATAGGTAATTTTAAATTCTTTTTCAAACTTTGAGAAACATTTGTTTTCCCTGATAAAGAGCAGAAAACCTTTCTTCTCCTTGGATCTATTCTTCCTTTATTCCATGGCTTCAACATTCTCCTTAAGTAAATGAGCTGTTAAAGTTACATGGTTTTTCACAAAACACTTGTAATGTAGAGACCATCCAAGTAAAATTGATCAGATTCTATCTCCTCTCCTGATCTTTGATTTTGCCCACTGAGATTTCTTTGCGGCAATTCACCTCCCAAAAGTGAATAGTTTTTTAGTTTTCAGTAAATTTACTCATCATATCAGTTATAGTTTTCACAAAGAAGTATAAATACAGGGACTCCTGGGGGGCTCGGCGGTTAAGCGCATGCCTTTAGCCCAGGGCGTAACCCCGGGGTCCCAGGATCAAGTCCCACATTGGGCTCCCTGCATGGAGCCTGCTTCTCTCCTGCCTATATCTTTGCTCTTTGCTTCTCTCTCCCTCTCTGTGTGTGTGTGTCTCTCTCATGAATTTAAAAAAAAAAATCTTAATAAAAAAAGTATAAATACATTTAGTCATGAGAACTGTGTGACAGCACAATCTTGTCTTTATTCCTTTGTACATGTTACCAGCATTTTTTAAAAAAATCTAAGAACTTTTCAATAATTTTCCTACTAGTTAATTCTAATGATATCTTCATTTCTCAAATTCGTCCGTGAATCAAAATTCAAATGATTCTATAAACTTATTTTCAACATTATACAGTAAGATGCATGCGACAGATTAGCAGGCAAATCTTTAATCCAAAAGTGACAATACTTCAGTTCAGGACAGCAACAGGGCAAACCTCCAACACAAAAACCTCCAATGAGAAGAAATAAAGTTGAACTTTTAATTACCTTAATAAAGGTGAAAACATTTGCATCCAAAAAGTTTATAAAAGATCAAATCTGACCTACTTGCCCTTATAATGATCCACATTAAAACATTTTAAGAAAGCAAGTAATATGATAACATATGTTGAACAAATACAAATACAATGGACATCTTCATCTTAATGAAAATTTCTGATTGTACTTTGGAATGTAAGCAAATTTTCAATTATTTTTCAGCCAGATGCCTATTGACTGAGATCTTATAGTTCAATAAAAATTTTTAAGTTAAAATATTTCTTTAGTTTGCATTTTTGAAGAAAATAATTAAGTTTGTCTGCAAAAATAAACTGGAAGGCCAAAGAGAGTTTTGTTACAAAGTGATGATGGTACAAGGAGGCAGATGAATAACACCATCCATCACCATGACATTGGGTAAGAGCAGAGGTCATGCAATCCTCCTGAAGGGTTTTATTTACATATACCTGCTGAGGTTCTTTATGTCCAACTTAGGAGAGTAGAATGGGTTTCAAGTAGAATATTTGTTTTTTAAAGTTAAATTTTCTAAATGCATGGAGGAACACATACCAATTTTAGAATTCTATTGACAGTTTCATTGTTTATTTGTAAATTAATTTATTAAAAAAGATTTTCTTCTGAAGAAAGAGTTTACAAATTTCAGTCTGTGAACTAAAACCCTTTTTAGAAATTTTACATATAACTTGTTTTTCCTTCATAAAAGTATTTTCTAGTAGTGTCTTACTGTTGCAAGAGATTGATATTTTCCTGTCAGTTGATCATTTTGGCTCTTAGCCACTCTCACTTTTGTCAGTTGTTTCCCCTAGAAACCAATAAAAAATTGACATAAGTCCTATTCAAACAATTAAAAACATTCCCACCATAGCAACTCTCTAGCCAAACTGGTATTTACTTTTTTCCTCCAAATAATGCAATACGCTCTCCATATAAGCTTACAAAATTTCTGTCTGAAGTGCAGTATTTGAAATAGCAATTCCCACTCTGTTCTAACTAGTTAAATATTAAGTCAGATTTTTACACTAGTAGCAATGGCAGACTTAAAACTCTGGGAGTGTTTGAGACTCTTTTTTGTCCTGCCCAGTTGTGCATGTGTGTGTCTAAAGTTACCACTTGTTAGTATTTAAAAATCTGGACATTTAATACAAAGTTGAGATTTTCTTATTCTCATAAAAATTGGGATATCTGACAACTCTGGGTCAAATCCTGCAGAATCCACTCAAGCTGAGTGGCTATTTCCCTGTTAGGACTTGACCTCCTCAAGGATGTGGCTTCCACTTGAGTCATGGGTTGACTCCAAAGGGTACTTCAGTTTATAAAATTGGATCTGAAACCTATCTTTCCTCCATTGGGTCCCAGTCTAAAACTCAAATTCCTAAAAACATTTTGAGCCTGGTAATCATTTCTGTTTCTGTCCCACTAGCTCTATTTTTATTTAAAAAGCTAATTTGGAACTTAGCATAAACATGACATGGTTTCACTAAATTATCAGTCTCCCAAGTGGATTATAAATCCATTAAGCATACACACTATATTTTGCATCAATATTGTATACCCTGATTTTTAGTATAATACCCTGAACACATAATGATTTTTATGAGAGTATTTTATTCTACTTATGGCTAGTATCTAAGGAAGTACTTATATTTTTTTAATAGAAATTAATTTAAATGAATGTGTTTAACACACATCTGGGCACTCTCCAACATGTATGTCACTGTCTCAGAAATCTCACAAGAAAACACTTGGTTTAATTTAGGCAATCATGTTCAGGTAATTAGTTTTGGTTCTAATCACTTGACTTAAATATTTGCAAGTTACATGCAGAATGGGAATCCTGGAAATAAATGTAGAAAATTAACACAGGCATAGTTTTTGATAACAAGAATTTGCCTCTGCCTGAGTCATGTTTCATATACTATGGAAATACAACTTAAAATTCAGAGGGTACATAATACTCCATGAAAATCATAGTTTCATTATGTAGTAAATGGAATATGTAAGATATATAAAATCAGGAATGGGAAAATCAAACAACGTAGATCATAGAATCAAAGCTCTTAATTAGAGTTTAAATTGTGACTTCAGATTCTTCAAATGCAGTTTAGGTACTTTCTAAATCATAAGGAATAGATTATATGTATGCAAATTAGAGCTTGTTTGATTGACAGAATGAAACATACTTTAGGAAAATATTTTAGTTATAGGTATCCCCTGCTTTAGGAAAGTTAACATTATGACACTTCACTTACAAAAGACCTAATATTGTACCTGTTTTCACTAACTGAAAGAAATCTGAAGAGGATTTTCACTTTTAGGAATAAAGGCAAAAAGAAAAAAAAATAGTGTTCAGGGTTTGTTTTGTAGGAAGCCTCTATAAAGGCAGCACGCACCCCAAGCAGTGAGAGTGGCATAGCCAAGCTCCTCCCCTGGAAACTACACGCAATGTCTCCCCATCAAGCTGCCATTGTTTTGAGCTATGTCTGTGAGCATCTATGCTTCACCTCAACTGATTTTGTGCATCTGTTATCAAGATGTGTCCTAATGTATCAGAAAAAACTAAAAGAGGTTATACTGGGGGCCTGAAAATGCTCAAAAAATTTTTCCATATGAAGTAATGATAATGGTTTCTTCCCTTTATGCTATTTTGGCTTACAGAAGGCTTCACAGGAATGCTCAACTCCTGGAATGGGGTAGGGGGAAGCTGGACCTCAGATGTACTCTAGACTTTCTATAGAATTCTTAGTTAACAATTTGACTCTTATACTCTCACACAAACATATAGCTTTATAACTAGCATTCTTTCTATTATATACACAGGAGTTAAAAAAAAAAAAAACTGTCATGGAGCCAACAGAAATAACTTTGAAGCTTCTACCATGAGGACTAGAGTTGAACTTATTAGGCTGCTTATCTCCAGTCAGTCATATCAGTATAACATTTCAACCCTAATTTGTGTTGTATATTTATGGTACTAATTTAGTTTTGGAAATCAAATCAATTTTTAATACATATTTCTTGATTTAGATAATAATTACATTGTTCGCTCATTAATTATACACATTATTGGTAAATATTTGAATTGTTAGAATGACTGGTAAAATAAAAAAGTTTGTAATTATTTCTATCATTACCCTGGCAATTTCACATTTTAAAACAAACTATTTTAATTTTGATTTATCTTGAAGTAAACTGTCCCTTTTAATATCCCAGAAAAACTGAACTATAAAGATAAAATATGATGAATTTCAAACATACAGTAAATAATTTTCAAATAAAGGAAAAACCATCATAAGCCACAAAGGAAGAGGGAAATCCAAGTAATAGGAACACATCTGAGCTAACTCTTGAGCAACACACTAGAGATAACACTCCTAAAATTTGACCCAGGAGGTAAGTGATTCCTGTTTTAGGAAGAGGAACATGTAGAACTGCTGAAACTCCAAGTGATGGTTCACAGATTCTTTTTTCATTTTAAGATTTATTTATTTATTTGAAAGAGAGAAAGGAGGGAGGGAGTCTTTCAAGCAGGCTCCCCGTTGAGCACAGATTCCCACAACCCATGAGCACATGACCTGAGCCAAAACCAAGAGTTGGAAGCTTAACTGACTGAGCCACCCAGGTGCCCCAATGGCTGACAGATTCTTGACCAAACTTTAGTCAGGTTCTCCTGAGCCCTCTTCTTGACTAGGACTCAACCTTTATTTATTAAAAATGATTGGAGAAAAGCAGCACATATGATTTTATCTAGCTCGCCAACTCTCCTTGACACACACACACTCATAGACACAAAATAAGAGTCCTGAAAAATAGCTTCTAACAGCTCCAGGCCACATCCCTGGGATGAGTCCAGCTCCCTTTACAATGCCTGCCTGAGATAGAGTGAGGCTGCCAAAAGAACTTAGTATTTGTTCCAGTCATCACTGGAACAGAGGGACCTGGTCTCCTGGTCTCTGTAGGAAGATAGGAGCCTAAGTTACTCAGCCAGTTAGCAAACTGGCCTAGTCACATGACCCAACCCTTCTTCCTAATTTTGTAAATTTCCACTTCCTTGAGTCCACTCAACCTCCCTTAATTCCCTATCCTTACTCCCTCACTCTCCTTTTAAGATACCCAGTCACCTCTATACAAATGGAAGTTGAATTCTGTTCATGGGGGACCCTCACCAACTACAATAGTTTATTATTGAATAAATAGTGTCTTTGCTTTGTCTGTCTTTGAAATGATCTATGCAAGAAATGGAGTATTAAAGACACACTGTTCACCACCCAGAAAAAGATAAAGAGATGACTGAGAGAGAAAAAAATAAACTATAAGAAATCAGTAACCCAAACCTCTAACCTGAATTAACTATAAGAAATTACTATTCTAAATTTCATAAATCATTTGTCACATCTTTTTTATTACCCACAATTTATTGAACTGGAAGGTAATTAACTCTGTGCAAAATTAGTACAAAATTAAAAATTGCAAAAAGAATAAAAGAGGGGTGAAAGTGAGTAAGAATGAAAAGAATCAAAGACCTTCTGAATGAAAATGTTAAAATAATTTGAAAGAAACCATAAAATAAGTATATTTGAAAATCAAAGAGAAAATTAAAATGAAAGAAAATATACAATTATATGTAAAAGAAGGCAAAATTGGAAAAAGAATCAAAGTTTTCTAAAATTGAAAACAGTGACTATAGCATAACAATGTTCCTTTTCTTATCAGTACTATTCCCCATTTTTGCTTCAAATAGAAATTCTATTTTATTTTTTCAAATATTCTGTATCTTCTACCTAATACCTCTGAAGATGCTATTCAAGACCAACTTCCAAAGACAGATCTGATTGGTACACAGAAAATTCCACTACATAGCTAATGATTCTAGAATGGGAATTTATGAGAATTTGACTCAAGGAAACAGGATGGAAAAATACCATTGTACTAAAAAAGAAAATGTTTAGCTTTTTCAATTGGACTATGTTTTATAGGAATATTCTGCCTATATATCATATATATCACATTATACCTATATAATATAATGATATAATATCTCAACATAATATAAATGGTAAATTATATATTAGTATACATTAAATGTTATTATGGATTAGGCTATTTGTTGAATTGTAAAGAAAAATAGAAAATGGCAAAGCAAAAATGTGGAAAAGAAATTTGATGCTAAAGACATAAACTAAACTGCATAACAGGTCTATCCTGGAGGCTATACTACCTCTAGACTTCTTCTTATACAAGTATTTTTTCTGGTTTTCTGTTACTTGCAAGCTACATCTTCACTGACACTGAAATATAAAAATCGGTGGACAGGTGAATACAAAGTAAGTTAGGTAAGTCAAAAGAAAGCATAAAGATGATGTGAGGAAAAATATAAAAAGGGATTTTTATCACAAGTTAAAATACAGTAACTGGGGATTTAAAAATCTAACTGAAAGGTTTTTTGTTTCCACTTTTTAAAGATTTTATTCATTTATTCATGACAGAGAGGCAGAGACACAGGCAGAGGGAGAAGCAGGCTCCCTGAGGGGAGCCCAATGCAGGACTCAATCCCAGGATCCCAGGATCACAACCTGAGCCAAAGGCAGACACTCAACCACTGAGCCACCCAGGCGTCCCACTAAAAGGTTTTAGTAAGAGACAAAATACTGATCTATACTTGTACACTATATAAATAACCTTACAATCCATATTATTTAGATACTTTACTACCTATATCATCTTTACATAATATCTCTTCATATATTTTATACTCTTTCATATACAATGTATAAGAATATATACATTTATGAATATATACATATACATGAATACATATACACACATATATATACGCAGGCACACATTTGTCATATACCAGAAGTGTCAAACGCATTCACAACAAAAATAAGAGGACTGAAAAAAAAATAAAAAATAAGAGGACTGAATGATTGAGAAAGTCACAAAATGAAGTAGTAAATTTTCACTGCTGGATATATTATCAATATATACTTCTTTACAATCTGTTGTCAAATTTCAAATTTTAATACATATTTCTTGATTTAGATAATAATTACATTGTTCGCTCATTAATTATGCACATTATTGGTAAATATTTGAATTGTTAGAATGACTGGTAAAATAAAAAATTTTGTATTTTTACAAAATTTATTTGTATTATACCTTGCTTTTCTCAATTAATTTAGGCTTCTCTAAGAATGCCTCACAACTCAATAACAGTACACGCCACTTACTCTATCATTTAAAATAAATTTTATTTGAAAATGGAATAATTTCCAAATGATTAGAAATTTACTTCATGTATTTAAACTGCTATGTGGTATTCCATTGTATTAATAGATCCATTCCCATTATGGTGAATTAAATCTCTATAACCTAATTTATGTTAAAACTTAAATGAGAAGAGTTACATAGGTTCAGTATGCAATTATTAAATAAAATAAACATATTTTATATAATATTTTTTAGCTTCAGGCATATATTTGATATTTTAAACATGGGTGGTAATGTTACACATTAAAGGAGAAAATGTGAGAATAGAGGAGGAAAGCACAAAGGCATCTGTAATTATTTTACATATAAATATATGCATAAAGCAAAGAATGAAATATATATAACATTTAAATATTCTGAGTAATGAATATATGGGTATTCACAACTTCATTTTCTGTTCTTCAACATAAAATTGCCAAAACACAAATATATAAACATAAGTTATAATTCTGTTATATTATAAAAATAAATTCTGAGGGCTCATTGTATCTATGTGTACTGGATAGCAGAATTGCATGGTTGATAATTTACAAATAACTAGATGTGGAGAGAAGCTGAGTGGATGACCCTGGACAAGTAATTTGACTATTCTGAATCTCTGAAGCCTTATCAATAAATAAAAGCAAAACAATAACAGTGCTTGCCTTGTATAGTTGTTTTGAAACTTAAATTAGACAACATATATAAAGTTCCTGAAATATAGAAGGGAATAAGCAAATGTTCATTCTTCTCTCATCAATATCCAGTTTCTTTTGTAATTCATGGCAGAGGACAAGAAGTTTCAGTTGCCTTCATCCTTAATCACCTGCTTAATCAATTATTCTAAGAATATTTTATGATATTCTGATGCTCTCAAGGCAAGCATTATTCCATTTTAGAATTTTCAAAAAGCCAGATTAACCAGAATTCTAGGGAAACAATATTTAAAACATTTGCGATATTGTACATGACTAGCTTACAGGTTTTAGGTATATCAAATTTTTTTTTTCATTTTATTGGTGTTTGAATATTACCTCATTATTTGCTCAGAATCATTCCAGAAATTTTACTTTTATTTAAATTATATATAGGGGATCCCTGGGTGGCTCAACGGTTTAGCGCCTGCCTTTGGCCCAGGGCGCAATCCTGGAGTCCCAGGATCGAGTCCCGCGTCGGGCTCCCTGCATGGAGCCTGCTTCTCCCTCCTCCTGTGTCTCTGCCTCTCTCTCTCTATCATGAATAAATAAATAAATCTTTTAAAAAATTATATTTAAATTGTCAATATATTTGTACTATAAATGGTATACTTTCTCTTGAAACTAATAATAATTAAAATAATAAATAAAAGTTTTGAAAATGGGCAGGTTTGTTTTGCCAGCCTCTTTTCTTGTGCATAGTATTGGAGTTAGGGCATTACTGAATGCCAGTAGGATTAAATAAGGCAAAGTGGCTTTGAAAATACCTTTAACTTTGAGATTTGTCCTTTTCTCAGCCTGATATTCTTTGACTAATATTTAAGAATATGTTACCCTAGTAGGAGATAAGAGGTAGAAAGCATTCTAAAAAGTGCAATCCAGTATTGCATAATAAGGTATTCTCATTCTTACAAACCAATTTTTATTTATGGTTTGATACATAAGTGTCACATCATCTATCTTTCAAAAGAGGTAATATTTTGACAAGGCAGGAAATTGTACACCAAAATATATTTTACCCACATACACACACAGGTGCACATAAATACATATTCTCTTTCCTGAATTTGAAAACTTACTACCTATAGAAGAATACTTACTTTTCAAATATTTCTATTAAATGTCATCTAATGAACAGAAATTTAAATACAAAATTTAGACTGTATTTGGGAAATTTAGGATTGTAAATCCACTTCCTAATGTTGTAACACTCACGGTAGTCTGTATCCCATGGCTTTCTAATAATTGTAATCTGCTTTGCCCCCTGTGTTAGAGATATAATTATGTTAACAGCTTTCCTACACAGGCACCATACATTGCCATTATGAGGCTAACTTCATTTAATTAGCATCATGTAGTAAATTAGCAGTTATAAGGACTGCTGGGTACAAGGGGATCTCCATTTTCTCACCATTTACTTAATCCTCAGTCAATGTTAAGATTACTGCTCAATGAATTTCCCTAGCAAAATCACCCTCCTCAGATGTTGTGATTCAGCATTTGTATGGATTTGGAACAAACAGTTTTCTCTAGATGCCCACAAATTAGGATTATTGAAATCCCATCCTGTTCCTTGTTGGAAAGACACAGGAATACAGAGGGACAATGCCCATGTGAATGCATTCTTTTTCTTTCAAAACAACTATTTTTTTAAACGACTTGATGAAAAGGAGTGTTAGCTAGAAAGTAAATGGAAAGGCAGAATGAATCCTTTTAAAAGGAAGTTCCCAGATTTTATTTGTATTTTCTTAAGCAGATCTTTTTATGCCTAATGCTTGGTGGAAACACACAAAAATAAGAGTAAATTACATTATTATTTATCCCATTATTGGACCTATAGTGTGCTGTGAAGATGACTAACTTCTGTGATTGTGTGTATATGCTTGGTGATTCATTGTTTTCAACCCTATTAAGAATTATTTTCAGAGTAGTACAAACTACCAGTTTTAGGAGAAATTATCAAAATCCTAGGCCATCAGGAAAAATCTATTATTGCTTAATATATAAGAGACTTGATACATACTTAAAATGTCATCTTATCTTGGGGTGCCTAGGTGGCTCAGTCAGTTAAGCATCCGACTCTTGATTTTGGTTCAGGTAATGATCTCAGGGTGGTGAGATTGAGCCCAAGACAGGCTCCGTGCTGGGTGTGCAGCCTGCTTAAGATTCTCTCTCTCTCTCTCTCTCCCACCCTCCCCCCGCCCCTTGAGCATGCATGCACTCTCTCTAAAAAAAAAATCACCTTAGTATTTCAATATAAGTTAATTCTTTTGCTGCATATACACACGTGAGTGATCACGCACATGCACACGTACACACTCCATAAGTAACTTCCAATTTGTGATTTTATGATCAGAATCTCTAACAATTCAGACTCCAGAAATACTGAAGACCTTCCCAAAGCATTGCAAAAAGTAGTCTAAAAAGTTCTGTTGTCTAATTTCCCTCTCACCCACATGTGCCCTGGCAAATAATATATAATCACTAAATATCACACGTGTAGAAAGCATTTCATATATGTTAAAAGTGAAAAAATCAGTCAATTTTTACTAGTTATCAAACAAACGGAAAGTGTGAGGATTTTTAGATTACAGACAGTCCTTGACTTACAATGATTTGACTTATAAATTTTTGACCTTATGATGGTACAAAAGCAATAGGAATTCAATAGAAAACATACTTCAAATTTTGATCTTTTCCAGGTTAGTAATAATCAGTAAGATACTCTCATGATGCTGGGCAGAAGGAGTCAGCCCTAGGGGATCACAAGGGTAAACAATTGATACATTTACAGTCATTCTGTACCCATATGGCCATTCTATTTTTCACTTTCAGTATAGAATTCAATAAATTACATAAGATATTCAACACTTTGTTATAAAATAGGCTTTGTGTTAGATGTGTTAGATGAACTTGCCCATCTGTAGACTAATGAAATTGCCCAACTATTAGATGAATTTGTCCAAATGTTCTAGGCACATCTGAGGTAGGCTAGGCTAAGCTATGATGTCTGGCAGGTTAGGTACATTAAATGCACTTTCAGCTTATGATATTTTCAGCTTATAATGGCTTTATTGGGTCATAACCTAATCCTGAGATCTGTACTTGTTTGGGGGTCCCCTCACCTAACAGGAATTTAAAATATCTGGATCCAGAATATTTGCCACGTGGATCTGTCAGTCATGATTCTCTACTGAATACTATGCCTTTTCTTGAGAAAGATTACCTAGCACCAGAAGCATTTCTGTAGGCCCAAGGAGGGGTTTCTGTCATTAATAAAAGCAGGCCCCCGAAGTACTGTATCTACTTCTCAGAGAAGCCAGGTTTTTTTGACTTTCAGCCTAGTTGGCTTAGCCGGCCCACTGCAGTAATTACTCTCAGAGACATAAGCCCAATAGTAATCTGTTTCATGTCTTGTTCAAGGCCATTTTACTTCCTTCCCTGGTTAGTCTGTTTCCATGGGGCCAGGAGAGCACAAAGGGTCTGCTGGAGCTCACACAAGTGAAACAGCTTGGCAAGGAGGATTGTCAATTCACACTCACTCCTTGGTTTACCTTGCATCTTGTGGATTATACTTGAGTGCTGTCATTGCTGTCTTAAAATCTGGTGTCTCTGGCAACCACTCTGAGTGGACAGACAGCACAACCAACATATGTAGGGGAATTGATCTCTATGAGGTAATGTTGACCAATGGAACATGGAAGCTAATGAGTACATTTTTCTCCCATCATTTTCCTGGAGAGATTCTTTTGAGACATATTTGTCCATAGGGTCTCTATGTAGATATAACTTCCTAGCCTAGCCTAACCCAATTTCCCTTTCCTCTAAATCTTGATTTCTTTGGAATTTAGACCCCATAAAGTGTTAGCATATAGACATTAGGCTCAATTGCCTGGGCAAATAAATCAGCTATCTACCCATCTGAAGAGAATGTATAAGTCACTAGCCAGCTAGGTAAAAATCAGAGTAAATACATTAACTCATGTCTTTTACTCATGAGGAAACTACCTTTAATCAGATCCTAGTACTCTTACTTACAACTTAGATATGCTTCATTATTTTGTTTTGAAGCACATGATATTGGGAAGTAGCAAACTTCAAAAGATTATGAAGGATTTATACATTGTTGTCTTTAGGAGAGAAAGGTGACAGTAAGGTAGCAAGGACACATACTGAAAATAGAATACATGTTACTAACATTGTTCCAAGAGCCTTAAACACTTTAATATGTCTTGGAGCCATTACTGCTATAAAATACAACACCCAAACTAATTTTATAATAATTTCTGGGATTATTAGGAAAAACTCAAATTATATTTACTATGTTCTATGTAAAGAAGGTAGGCAAGTTCCTTGGAGAACTCTCAACTAAACAATTAAAAAATGTCTTGATGTTTACATTGGAACTAGACATTCTGACAATCTAGCCATATAGAACACTTTATTCTCTAAGGTTCCAGATCATGATTTTATCTTTTTTAAGAAGCTAAATATTTCATATGGCAATTTGAAAATACATAGAAACATACTCACAGTAGTAAGGAAAGATCAGACAGTGGCAAACCACAACTATTTCTTCAGTTCTGGCTTGAATGAGATTAATATTCCTAAATATAAACCAGAGGCAGGTGGGGAGAGACAGAAAATCGGAAAGGACCCAAAACTAGTAAGAAGAATAAATTAGTAATAAAGAAAAAAAATCTGACAAGAAAAGCCCCAGACCTGATGGCTTTACTGCTGAATTCTCAGAAACATTCAAGGAACTAACATCAATCCTGCTCAAGCTTTTCCAAAAAATTGAAGCAGATGAAAAACTCTGATGAATTCTAAGAAGCCAGCATTATCCTGATAGCAAAGCCAAATACACTACAGAAAAGCTACAGACCAATTACTTTTATGAATAACGATGCAGAAATCCTCAATAAAATAATACCCGACCAAATTCAATAGCATATTAAAAGAATTATATACCATAATCAAGTGGGATTTTTTTCTTGGAATGCAAGTTTCCTTCAACATAAGAAAATAATTCAATATAAGATATTAGATTAACAGAATGAAGGATAAAAACTATGTAAAAACTATTATTTAAATTGATACACAAGAAGCATTTGACATATACAGCAAAAATCATACTCAATAATAAGAGACTGAAAGCTTTTCCACAATATCAGGAAGAAAATGCCCACTTTCACTACTTCTATTAAATTTCTTTCCAATATGAAATTGGAAATCCTATCTAGAGCAATTGGGCAAGGAAAACAAGTCATCCAAGTCATAAAGAAAGATGTAAAGTCATCTCTATTTAACAGAGGATATAATCTTGTCTGTAGAAAACTCTAGAGATTCTACAAAAAAAAATACTAGAATTAATAAACGAATTTAGCAAAGCAGCAGGATTCAAAGAAAGCAGCAAACAAAACTCAACTGTACTAAACAATTTAAAAGGAAATTAAAAAAAACAATTCCACTTAATAATAAATATTTAGGAATTAACTTCTCTAGTAAGTTGAAAGATTTGTACAATAAAAACTATAAAAACATTTCTGAAAGAAATTAAAGAAGACGTAAATGAAAAGAAAGACATCGTATGTTCATGGATTGGAAAAATTCATATTGTTGAGATCTCAATACTATACAAAGTGATGTACAGAATTAATGCAACCTTTGTGAAAATCCTAATGATTTATTTGTAGAAATAGAAAAATCCCCACTAAAATTCATATATAATCTAAAGGCACCTTCAATAACCAAAACAATTTTGATAAAGACATCAGGAGTCTCTTTCTGATGTCAAAGTTCAATATAAAGCTACAGTAATGGTACTAGCAAAAAGACACATGCACCAATAGAATAGAGTTCAGAAATAAACCCTTGCATATATGGTTAGATGTTTTTCAACAATGAGATACCACCTCAGATTCCTTAAGGTGATTATAAGAAAGAAAAAAGAAAAGAAAAGAAAAGAAAAGAAAAGAAAAGAGAAGAGAAGAGAAGAGAAGAGAAGAGAAGAGAAGAGAAGAGAAGAGAAGAGAGAAGGAGGGAGGGAGGGAGGGAGGGAGGGAGGGAGAGGAAAGGAAAGGAAAGGAAAGGAAAGGAAAGGAAAGGAAAGGAAAGGAAAGGAAAGGAAAGGAAAGGAAAGGAAAGGAAATAAAGAAATGGCAAGGATGTGGAGAAATTTTAACTCTTAAGCATTATTACTGACAACATTTAATAGTATAGCTGCCATGGAAAACATTACAGTGGTTTCTCAAAAAAATAAAAAGAGAAATACCATATGACCTAGCAATTCTACTTCTAGGTTTATACTTAAAAAATGCAAACAGGTTCCCAAAGAGATATTTATATACCCATATTCATAGCAGCATTTTTACAATAAATAGAAGCAACTCAAATGTCTATCAACAGGTAAACAGATATGTAACATGTACTATATACATACAATGGAATATTATTCAGCCTTATAAAGGAAGAACACTCTGACATATACTACAACATGGGTGAACCTCAAGGACAAAGTACTAAGTAAAATAGGCCAGTCAAATAAGACAAATGCTGTATGATTCTACTTTTATGAAGCAGATTAGTCCAAATCATAGAGATATAAGGTAGATCGGTGGATGTCTGGGGGTGAGAAGAGGAAGAAATGACAAGGAGTTACTGTTTAATGGATATAGAGTTTCAGTTTTGCAAGATGGAAATGAGTTCTGGAGATGGCTGGTGGTGTTGGTTGCACAAGAATATAAATGTACTTGATACCCATGAACTGTACAATTGAAAATGGTTATAATAATTTTTAAAATAATTTAGTAATTTTTAATTAAAAATTAAACAATTAAAAAATGGAAAACATATGCAAGACATATATAAGGCAGAAATTGTTATAAGAACCTCACAATTGATTTCACTGAAGAAAAATTTAAGGTAGGTGTTAGAATTCTTAACTGATAGGAAAAGTGGCACAACATCTGCAAGTTCACACAGCTAGTAAGTGAGAAAGCTGGACCTGAACACAAGCAGTGGCAACAGTGTCTGTACTTCTGCACTCTTAACAATCAAATTACTATCTATTCTTGACAATGTAGTTAAAGACAAAAATGTCCTTGTGTGAAAGTTTCATTTTTTATTTTTGATAAGGGGAAGTGGAACAGTTCTTAGATCTATTATCAAAATGCCCTATTATGCCCCAAAAGAGATTTTAGCCTTAGTTCTCAAAGCTGTTAAAAATGATCAGGAAAGTGAATATTTAAAAGGATAAACAGAGGCGATCCTGGATGGCTCAGATGGTTGAACATCTGACTCTTGGTTTCCACTCATGTCATGATATCAAGGGTTTTTGATTGAGCCCCATGTTGGGCTCTGTGCTCAGCAGGGTCTGCTTGAAGATTCTTTCCCTCTGCGCCTCCCCCAGGTCATGCACTCGTATGCTCCCTAAAATAAATCAATAAAAGTCTTTAAAAAAATACAAAAAGAATGAAGAAAATGGTAAGAAATAAAGGAGCAATGCTGAGTAGCAAGAACTGTGACTGTGGAATGAACTGGTCCTGTGCTTTTAGATGGAGTAAGGGCACACTGGGAATCTGAGATTCATGACTGAATTCCTTTCTGAGGCCAGGATCTATTTTGTGCCAGCCTTCGTGCTCAGAGCTTTCATAAATGTGCCTTCACTTCATCTCTCACAGTGATTCTGCTATAGGAAAACCATTATCAATTTATTTCCATAACATTGTTTTATATTATGAAGAATATTCCAATTTGAAAACCACTTTTCTCCAAACCATTTTTAACTTTGTATATTATTAGGTAATGACAAAGCATTGTCAGTTTTCTTGGACTTCAACAAATTTGGGTAAGATATTTTTCTTGTTTTGTTTGATTTAAATCAATTCATTAGAGAGTTTATCTTTTAAATTAATTCCCTTTATCACCAAATCACATTCTGATTTCCATCTCCCCTTACTGAATTTATACTACATTTTTAAATTTAATTATGTTCTTATAATATGTGCACTATTTTTTTCTGTGCATGCATTTTTCCTTCTGGAAACTATCTATTTTCCCTATAGTTAGGGGAAACAAATATGCTCATTACAGCAGTAAGAGAACTGGGCATGGTTTATGGCAAGTCAGTTATATCGTGGTGCCTCAGTCTACTGTGTTCTTTCTATAACAAATAAAGTGTGCCATTTTTGCATTGATGGGCCACCTGGATCTTATTACTTTGGTCAACCCAGTACTTTTGCATTAGCCTGCCATTCTTACCAAGTGTCTGTCAGTGTGTGTCTTGTATGTGTGAAGCTTATTTTTTTCCCACAGATGCCAGTAATGTGCTTGCTCTTATTCACCAAGTCAAAATAAAACAATAATTGTTGATACATTTAAATCTGAAATTTCCATCAATCTGTGTAAATGCTGCCTATTATTTGTCATGATCAACGTTCATGGGAGATTGAGGGAAAATAGTTCAATCATCACAATACGTACTATTAACCACTGTCATATTTGAGTCTATAGTGTGCTGACTCTTAAAAAAAAAAAAAAAAAAAACACCTGTAAAATATATGCCAGAAAAAAGAAGAGCACATTACTAGAGGATGCATGCTGACCTTTTACCTCAGAGTAAAATGGGCTTATGATTTATTTCTATACCAATTAGCTAGAGCTTATAAGAAATTGCTAGCCAATTAGGATAACACAGAAAAGTGACCTTAAAGGCTATTCTTGTGCTTTAAATATAATTCAAAATATTGTTGATAATCTATAAAACTGTTTTATGATGTAGTTAATTTAGGTTTCAAGGTGAAGTATGGAACAGAAATAACCAGCTGGACTATTCAGACATAATGCTTTACTTTTAAATTGATTTTTTTCTGATTGAATTAGGCTTTGTAGTAAACATATATTTTATATCCATTAACTTTAAAGATTCAGTAATACTTTATAAGGTAAATTATTCGCAAGTAACACAGTTTTGTAACACTATATTGATACAAGCACATTAACATCGTTACCAATCAAGTATTCAAGTTGGTATTAGATTTAAACTTTTAAGTTAAAAAAAATCACAATTTTTTTTTATTAAGTAAGTAAAGATACCACTACAAAACTGAATAAAGAAAATGTTTCTGGAGTGCCTAGTGGCTCAGCTGATTAGGAATCCAACTCTTGATTTCTGCTTGGGAACCAGCTTAAGATTCTCTCTCTCCCTTCGCCTCCTCCCAATACCACCCCCGGCTTGCCCACGTGCCCTCTCCCACCACCACCCCCAGTCTCTCTCTCTCTCAAAAAAAAAAAAAAAAAAAAAAAAAAAAAAAAGGTATACTTCTTATTGGAAACAAATTTAGAAGAAGTAAAAATTATAGTGCATTTTTTTCTCTTTAGATTTCTAACTCAACCTAACAAGTGTTGTTGACAATACAGTTCATGAGATTATCTGCATCAGGACAGGCTTATCTAAATCACAAATAAAGCGTCAAAAGGTAGGTTCTGTCATCAGCTAAAAAAGTGATAAAAATACCTAGGGCACAAGAGGTTTAGAATCTTTGCTTACATAAGAAAACTTTGATTTAGTTTTTAACACATCCTTTCTATTTATACTAGGGGTCAGGGAGACAAAATATTTAAAATTTTACATAAAGTGTTAATCCTGGAAATAGAATTACTACATTCATTTCCTCATGGTTAAGAACTGAACATTCTGAAAAGAATATGTGATAACCAAATTACTGATTTGGAGTTAGGGCTTGGTTATCTGTACCAACAATCGGACACCACTAGAATCTCCTCAGTCTCATTCTGTTAGCAGCAGTAGGATACTTAATGCCCCAAACCTACTATTTGGTCACTTCCTAAGTTATTCTTCTTTTCTCTTCCCTTCCTTCCACTATCATCCCCTCCTCTTTTGCTGTCTTCCTCCTCTGGCCTGCCCTCCTTCCTCTTTCCTCCTTCTTCTCTTTCTCTTCAGTTGGGACTTTCTACCTGGTATTTCTCCTAATTCAAATCTTAAGAGGCTAACATTCGGTATACATCTTGAACTTCTCATGGCTTAAGTGCTGCCTTCTCTGTAAAGCTTTAAATAGACACAAAAATATTTTCTCTGTCAATAGATTTTCCCTAACTTTGGCATAATAATCAGCATTGCATCATGCTCAATGTTTTGTGTGTGTGTGTCTTTTCCTATCCCTCTCCCTACCCCCCTTGAAGGCAGGGATAATGTTCTCCTTATCATTGTATCATTAGCTTTAATACAATTTGTGAAACACAGATTTGTATTGAGTATTTATTTTGTAGATGAATACTTGTATTTTTAGATTAATTTCCCCAATGGCTCAAGTAAGTTAATTTTGTTCTCTTTGGAGACTTTCAAAGGGGTTAGAATAGCATAAATGCATTTTCCACTTTCAAGGTGCCAAGTTCATGTGGAAGAATAATATATCTAGGAGATGCTTTCCAACAATCTTCTACAAATTTATGCATCCAAACCAAGAATCTGAAAATTCCAACATTAGGTTTTCCAACCTTAGAACTTGGGAATCTCTTAAATGCTACAATTGAATCAGGGAAGTATTGAAATTATGATTACTTTTTTCTACATACCTTTGGACTTGGATGGCATGCCACTCAAGTATTTTGATCTAGAAGTCAGAATATAAAATTTTAAAACATGTAGTAGTAACAGTAACTACAGCAACTAAGATAGCAACAAAAACAGCAAAACAATAATAAAATTTACTGATAGTCTTCCATGTTTAAATTGCTGACAGAAATTAGGCATTTCTGCGGATTATAATTTACTTTGTATGGGTATGTAATCCTATATTTAAGAAAAACTTTTGACAACTTCACATAAATACCAACCTTTACATGGTTAACTTATATGAAATACTACAGAGTATCCAATTGATCTTACCTGAGAAACTTGGGCAATAGACAATAAATATATTGCTAAAATTCACATTCCAAAGGTAAAATAATTTTGGTCATCATTATCAATGGATATTAGGAAGTGAAAGTAGGTTTTAAAGGAACACTGGAAGGGGAAATACCCATGAGATTCTATTTATAAATAATGTGCTGCCTGCCAGTGTACTAACTTTTAAACATTTCTCACTTTATACTCAATGACAAAATGCTATTATTATGCCGTTTTATAAAATAGGAAATAGGTAAGAAAGGGTAGGTACCATCTACATTGCAACTCAAAAAGTAAACGTCTGGATTAAATTCAAACCCAGTTCTGTCTGCCTGACTTAAAAGGCTATGCTATTAATTACTAACACCTTCACTTTTCATAGAAAGATGCCTTCTCACTATTATGCCAGATACATTTGCTCTGCACTTTCCCCCTCACAGGGAATTGGCTGTTCTTCTAGATTTATTAGTTCTTTGCTTAAAGAGGAAGGTAGAGAAAAGTTTGAAAGGTTATTGCAGTTTTGTGAGAGGGCAGAGGAATATTTCTGTTGGAAAAAGGGTAAAAATGTCTGAAGACCTCTTTTTTTTCCTCTCTTATTAGGAATTGTATTCTTTAAACTTTATTTAAAAATCTAGAAATAGGGATGCCTGGGTCGCTCAGTGGTTGAGCATCTGACTTTGGCTCAGGGTGTGATCCCAGGATCTGGGATCGAGTCCCACATCAGGCTCCCTGCATGGAGCCTGCTTCTCCCTCTGCCTGTGTCTCTGCCTCTCTCTCTGTGTGTGTCTCTCATGAATAAATGAATAAATAAACCTTTAAAAAATTTTTAAAAATCTAGAAATAAAAACAACTACCATATTGAGCACTCACTGTGTGACAATCACTGTATTAAATACTTTACATATACTATTGCTAATTGTTAAAACACTGCCTCAAAATAAATGTCAGTTTCTTGTTTTAAAAATGAGGGAAACGAGGCTCAGAGAGATTAAATGATCTGCCCAATAACTGCAGATCTAGGACTAGCAGCTGTCATATAAATGCCTGTAGAGAATGAAATGTCCACGTACTCTCTACTCTAGCAAAGTAAAGGAAAAATGACTGACAATATTGAGGGATGGCATAATCTTACATAGAAGTAAAAAGACCATCAGTAGAATGAGATGATGCTGTATAAAGACATGTTTTCCTTCTTGGATTATGAATTTGAAGTTTCTACAGATTAAGTAGTGACCCATTATAAAAGCTAATACTAATATACCAATTGATAGTGTATTTATCATTTAATGAACATTTAGTATTCTTACAATATAATCTCCATTTTTACAAAAACCTTGTGAGGAAGCTGACATATATACTTCTAATTCCAGATTATAGATGAAGTAACAGAGACTTTTTCAAAGTTTCAACATTTTGTCCAAAGTTATACAATTAATTGGTAAATAGAGTAAGGATTCAAATGCATCACTGATTAGTACCTTGTCCTATGCTCTTACCTAAAGAAAACATCCTATTACTAATTGTGTTAATGATATCATTTTAAATAACAATCTCTGAGTTAAGTGTAAGTTACATCCAAAGTAACATGTCTGGCCAGAAAAATAGAGATTTTTTTTTTAAAACTCGATAAAGAGTGGCTAAGTCCCAGTTCACAGACTTTAGCCCTAACTTTTCCCTAAAAGTTATTATTATTATCCTTATTCAAGACTTTCACAGACACTAAGGCCCAGTACCCAAATCAAAAGCCATATCAGTAGGAAATCAGTAGTAGAGTTGAGGAGGAATAGCTAATGACTTTGTGACCACCAAGAATGCTGCTTATCTCTTCAGCACACGTATCAGAGATAGCTATTTCTAGACCATCCCTTAGTTCTGACAATGATTCCCAGTATACTGTGATACCAGAATTTCTTTTGCTCTGGAGCTGACCTTGTAAACCAAGGGCTATTATCAGTTGCAACTGGTTGGGGCTGGGATACACAGAAATTTAACTATATATTTCTGAATGGGTTATTGTACTCAGGGGAATATTAAAAAATCAAGAAATCAGCACATTACTGACAGTTTGTTAGGATTTTTTAGTATTATGGGACAATGTAGATTGGGTATTGGAATAATTAAGGAAGATTTGTGATTGGATATGCAAATATAACTTTAAAATCTTGATTAATAGGCCAATGCCAATAACAGGAGATCTCTAAAAGAAAAGTACAAGAATTTACAATATTTTTTATCAGTGACTTGGATCATGACTTAGAAGCCACCCTTTTCGTATTTGTGGATGACAGATTCAGGAGGATTATGTAATATATTTCATGACAGTGGAGGATTTAAAAAATCTTGATAGGCTTGAATGATGGACTAAAACCAATAAAGAAAAATTTGACAAATAAATATAAGATTCCCCATTTAGATTAAAAGCAAGTTACATAAGCGTAGATTCAGAGAGTCCTATCTCAAAAGCAGCTTGGTGAAAAAGACTAGATATTTAAGTTGGTGACAGAAGCCAACAATGAGACATAAATAATAAATTCTAGGCTGCTTTAATAGCCTTGCAAGAGTATGTAATGCCTATATGGCACTATTTTTCAAAGTAGATTCTAAAGAATATCCAGTATTGAATCTTGAATCAATTAGCAAGTCCTAAAGAACAGCTTATTTTATTTTTATAACCAGAAAGAAGAGAATAGGACAGAATAAGATTGATGGAATAAAAAATACAAAATTGCATTGTTCAGACAAAGGAATAATTGCGTGGTGAGGGGGTTCTAGGTATAGAGACAGGCAGACTGGATCATCACCTATATGGGGGCCAGAAGTTTTGACTACTTCAATTACTTCTGAATTCCCAGTCCATAAGCAAGAAGAGAGCATGGCACATGAAATACACTCAATAAATGTTATGCAAGGAATTATGACAAAAATATATTTTTTTACTATGGCTCATGTGAAAAAGTTTAAGAGCCACAGCTTTCTGTCACGCTGCATCATCAAGACACTGGGGCACCTGAAAATTTTGTAAGGTATATTAACAGAGAGGTTCCAAATTAAGTTCATCAGGATGGAGCTATCTGATTTAACTCCCATACTATTGTAAAAACTATAGGAATAGTGATATTCAACCCAAAAATATTTTGGGACTACATAGTTGTTTTTATATAAATGAACATTTAAGAGAAAGAATGAACATTTCAACAAATCTTATACTAAGAGGCACACTTTATTTTTATGAGAGAGAGAGAGAGAAAGAGCCTCTGAACAGGGTGGAAAGGCAGAGGAAGAGAGAGAGAGAATCTTAAACAGGCTCCATGGTCAGCTCAGAACCCTAGATGGGCCTCAATCTCACCATCCGGAGATCATGACCTGAGCCGGAATCAAGAGTTGGATGCTTAACCAACTGAGCCACCCAGATACCCCTGGGAGTCATACTTAAAAAAAAAAAAAAATTTTAATATTTCTAGTATGGAGGTGGCTTCCCACACTTTTCTTGTTGTGATGTCTTGATACTGATACTTTTAAAGCAGATAAATTCCTTAATTTACCAGGAGGACAGATACTGTAAATTCTTTCCTGAATATACTTAATTTTTAGTTAGGTATCTTTTGGTATAAAGCTTATTTCCATATTTTAAAATATAATTAAAATAATTAGTTGATTAGTTGGTTGGCCATGCTAAGAACAGTGTAACTGGTACTGCAAAGGAATCCAGAAAGCAACTGCATTATAGTTATAATATATTAATTATATTAATGTAACCACTTCCATTGTTTCTGAGAAAGAGAAAAATAGACCAAAAAACTTATTTATAATGACCACTTTTATCATGGAATATCACCTATTTTCTTTTAAACAGAATCAGTTATTCCTCATGTGATGGCTTAGATTAAATTGAATTAGATGTTCTTTTTAAACCAAACCCAAATTCTAATTAGATGGTCACTTGAAATAGCATAGCTAATTCTTCATAGAACCTAAGGAATCTACTAAATTGAATTGCATTATTGGTATTACTAATAGATTAAGAATTCAACAATTTCAACTACAACGGTGAAATATTTACAAGTAAATATGAGGAATTAATTTTTTCTTGGAATCAGATTGCCATTTTATAATTTATTATATAATCTATATTTTATTATCATATTTTTAAGTTTTTTAAAAAATTTATTTATGATAGTCACAGAGAGTGAGAGGCAGAGACATAGGCAGAGGGAGAAGCAGGCTCCAATCACCGGGAGCCCGATGTGGGATTCGATCCCGGGTCTCCAGGATCGCGCCCTGGGCCAAAGGCAGGCGCCAAACTGCTGCGCCACCCAGGGATCCCTGTTTTTAAAACCCAAATTAACACTTTTCAATTTTTTTAGAATTTAGGGTTTTTTCTGATTTTAAAGAAAATATGGAATTATTGTAGATAATTTAAAAATAGAAAAAGGACAAAAATACTAATTAGTACTCAAAGCAAACTCATTGTTAACTTTCCAGTGTATATTTTCAGTTATTTTTCACACATGTATTTTTATTTTTTTAAGATTTTATTTATTCATGATAGACACAGAAAGAAAGGTAGAGACATAGGCAGAAGGAGAAACAGGCTCCCTGCAGGAAAACCATTGTGGGACTCGATCCCAGGACCCCATGGTCATGCCCTGAGCCAAAGGCAGATGCTCAACCACTGAGCCACCTAGGCATCTCTCACAAGTGTATTTTTATAATTTGATGTTAAATTAGGGTTAGTTTGTAAGCTATGTATTTTGTTACAATGACCTTTTAGATGATTCTTATGCCATATTTTAAAAATAATATTTTTCTAACTATAAAATATATAATTATTTTCTGACAGGAAATATTCTACATTGTTACTATTTTTTCCTAAATAGTCCAGTTTTCTTTCTTTCCATGAATATTGTATATCTCTCATATATATGTGTATATATTCCTGAAATATGATATATATATAAATATCTGCTTTTCAAAAAGACATATATGTCCAATAGAATCTCTTGTTGCATTTCTTAATCAGTAAATTTCTCTACAAAATATGACAAGATCATGTATTATTAATATTTTATTTTCCCCAGGAGGGGGGAAAGCAGCAAAGAGAGAACAATTAAAGTACTTTCCTAAGGGAAATAGTTAGAATCTGAATATTTTAAGGAATATGCAGCAATTTGGGGTTAAATAAAACCCTTCAGAAATCTATCAGTTTGTAAAATGGAAATTATAAAAGAGGATATAAAACTCATCATAGTCTGAAATCCAACTTGAGATATAGAGAACTTTTATTTATAACTTTTACTCCTATATGATCATCCAAATTCTTTATTATTATTACTATTATTATTATTTTTTTAATTGCTAAAGTAACCTTTATTATGAAGCAACATTTTTTTTGGTTGAACATTGTATATCAAACATAACTGAATATTGGCAATGTTATATTATTTAACATAAGGAGGTAGAATTATTTAACATAAGTGGTCTCACTGTTCTCAAATTTCAAATGTTAAGTTAGAATTTCAGGTAACCTCGAAAGAAAACACTGTTTAAAAAACAAACTCATTACAGATCTGAAAAAATAAAGTGATTAAAATTATCCATAAATTAATTCTAGTACAGTCCAGGACTTTGAAAATGAGAAGTAAGCTACCTTATTGAATTTGAAAAGAACTGAGAATCAGATATTGTTCTTAAGTAGTATTGCTTCCAAATAAAATTAGCATAAAGGACAAGATTATTGAATTGAAGATAAGGAATATAGCTTGTTTAAAAAGTCATCCATGAATAACTATCTGTATGTCCTAAAATACTGTCTGTTGTGAGTTTAATAGAACAATGTATTAGTTGTCAACATCTCGAAACAGGTTTAAATGCCTCAAAATGAAGGAATGAGCAACAAAGAAACAATATATACCTGCAATTTCAAGAGAACAATGGTAGCATATGCTTGGCATTATTCAGTAGGACAACATCTCATAATGGAGGGGAGAAAGAGCTGAGGAAATGGTCTTGACTTACAAATGTGCTCAGAAACTTCAGCCTAAAATGAATGAATGGAGAATTATGGAAATCAATAATCCCAACTGGATGATATCTCAGTGGTGAGGAGAATCAGATATACCATCTCTACAGTAGTATATACAACACTAATGAAAAGCAATTAAAGGAAATATGCAGGAATCTCAGGGACTGAACTATGAGGAAATGTTTCCTTAATATATTTTCTGTGCCAAGCACTGTTTTAAGAACTGGGGGATATAATAATAAGTGTGATTACTCCATAGGTCCCTCTTCTTAAGGTAGGCATAGGGCTGTGGATTTTGGAGTGGAGAATGTAGCTAATAAACTACTAAATTACTACTATAAAAAACAAACAAAAAGGAGCAAGATAACTTTAGATAGAAGTAAGTGGTGAAAGAAAATAAAATGGGATAAGAATAAGAGCAATTTGTTCTGGAATTCAAACAATGTTTTAGGAAAGAGGATATTATAATTGATTTTGTAAGCACAGTCTAGCATAACTTTAGGTGCATAAATAATTGGGGACTATGCTCTAGGAGTAATTTAAGGTGGTGAAAATGAATAGCAAACTGAGTCATAAGAATATAGGGTGAGTTTTCTCAGGTAGGTATCAAATATATATTCTAGTTCCTACTCATTCTTTATGAAGAATGTATTATCCAGGGGCAGGGCAATATGGAATGAGAGTCACTATAAACTTTGTGGAATTTAGTAGTAAATGTTAAAATACTGGACTTAAAATATCAATGATCAATGGTTTTATTTGGCATATTCTAGTTTTAATAATACAACTTAATAAATTTTCTTCAATTTTTCCATATTATAATCTAGGCACTATACTAAGATTCAAAAACACAATGTGAAAACTCTTAAGGAATTTATTAATCAGTATAAATGAATGATTACTAATATTAGAAGAAGGAAATTAGCATGGGGAAACACGTAGTGTATTTATACAAGTAGTGTTATATTTAAGGGAATTGCGATAAAGAGAAACTGAGATGTTTCATACTCATAAAGATTGAAATATGACTTCTAAAATATTTCTGAAGTGTGTTCTATACAGTCAAATAGGAAACATGCTAACATTTAAGTATGGGCATTTGAAAGACTCATAAAAATCAGTCACAAATGATTTATTCTGACATGGGAACATGCACATGGGATAAAGTATGTCTTAAATGTTTGGAATATGTGATCAAATATGTGGTTTACTCTTTTTCTTATATGAAGAATTGATTGCCTAAGAGTGATTTACTTACCAAATGGATTTGAAATTTTTTGTTCAAAATATTTGATTAGTAACTTTATCGTTATAGCATTTATAATTAAGAGTAAGAATAGGAATGTAAAATCTAATATTTCTCCAAGGACAATTCTATAACATGTTCGTGAATATATTGCAAGATCCAATATTACACTAATAAGTTCTTTCTGAGGGTCATTCTCATAAAATAAAAAAATTTGTTCTCCTGTGACAGAATCTGAAAAATAGTTTTTAAGACTAATTAACTGATTAATGTGCTCTTTCTTTTCATTTTTGACCATCAAAGTAGTGTCCAGAACTTAAAACCTCTATATATTTATAATAATGATTTCTCAAATTATATTTTTACCAAAATAACACATAAACATAGACATTGTGGATGTCAATTAACAATATATCCTTTTACTTGATTAAATGTCCTATCTACGCAATTTAATGTACAATACTGACACTCAATAGATAATTAGAATATGTGACCAGAACTTGCTACTATATAATAAAAAACCTTAATGTATTTTAGACAGAAAAAAAGGAAATAATCATCCAAGCTTTGCTTTAAGTATTTTAAAAAGGGATAATGGGGCAGCCCTGGTGGCACAATGGTTTAGCGCCGCCTGCAGCCCAGGGTGTGATCCTGGAGACCCTGGATAGTGTCACATCAGGCTCTCTGCATGGTGCCTGCTTCTCCCTCTGCCTGTGTCTCTGCCTCTCTCCCTCTCTCTCTTTCTGCATCTCTATGAATAAATAAAATCTTTAAAAATAAATAAAAATAAAAAGGGATAATGGTATCTTAAGAAGAGATCAAACAATATGGTACAAATAAAGGTAATATTTTCCAAGGAATCTGGAACCAGTTTCTGTGAATACTCTCTCATAAAATACAAAAAGTAACTATACCTTCCATTGTATACAACATAGGAATTCTGGCATTGTCTGTAATATTATCTCAGGAAGATTATCAAAGACTGACTTTGAAAACATTATAAAAATTGTTATGGATAAGAAACCCAAAGTCAGTAAAGCTGATAGTAGTGACATGAGTTAATTAAGAGCTTTAGTTACCAATGTATCTACTTTTTCCTACTAGTTAAATCTCTGGAAAGCAGAGGTTAAGGCAATTTTTATACAACACTGAACAATGTTAATGATGATGGAGGAAGTTCCTGAAAGGTGGTCCCAAAAAATCTATACAACTATTATCAACTCCAGCTGAAATCATTACGTGAATGTTGATGATGAACTTTATAACAGATTATCTTGAACTTTTAATAAGGTTCTTAAAATCATTAAAACTGAGATAATCACATACCCATGTATTACCTAGCGTAGTACAATATGAATTATACACACTGTAATAATATGTTCTTGGGGGGAAAAAAAACAACAAACCTCTGAAACTATCAGTTTACATACAATATGGAGGTTAAGGTTCATGTTAAACTACATTTTGAAGTTGTAATCAGCCAAACTCAAGAGTTTGGAAAATTCTGGAATACATAATTAAGCCGCACCAACTATTAAATGACATGAAAAAAAAATACAAATGGGGAACGATTCTAAAGTAAAGGAGATTTAAGATACATAAACACCAAACAAAACATGGGAAACTCATTTTTATCCCAATTCTATTATCAATTATAGAAGATATTTTTGAGCTAATCAGAAAACATGAGAAACAGACCAGGTATTAGATGATTATTATAGAATTCTTGTTTATTTTGTGAGGTGTTAAACAAAATGCCCTTATCCATTGAGATACACATAAGAAATATTTATTAGTAGAGTGATGTAAAGTCTAAGATTTGCTTAAAAAGAAAACTGGACACGCATATAAAGTACAAGTTTGTGTATGTATGTTATGGGGGAAAGGGGATAAATGAAATAATGGCAGAAAATTAATAATCGTAATACCTAAAAGAGGCAGGAAAAGGACACCCCCAAAGATGTCTAGGTCTCAATTTTGAAACCTATGAATATTTTGTTATATGTCAAGGGATAATTAATGTTACAGATATGAGTTTGCTTATCAACTGCCCATGAAATAGATAAATTTTCCTGACGATCCTACAGTGCAGAGCAGAGTGAATCAATGCAATAATGAAGGTTCTTATAAGTGGAATAAGAAGGCAGAAGGGGTAGAACCAGGAATTGCCAACGTGAAAAAGATTTGGCCTGATGTTGCTGGCTTTGAAGATGGGGGAATGACACCACAAGGCTGCAGGCAGCTGCTAGAAGCCAGAAAGATAAGAAAACAGATTCTCCCCTAGAGTCCAGAAAGGAAATCTGTCCCCATTTTTCACACAGTGAGATGCATTTTTGACTTCTGACCTCTAGGACTCTAGAATAATAAATCTGTGTTTTAAGCTACCAAGTTTATGTATTTTTGTTTTACAGCAGCAATAGGAAAATAATGTACTAGGCTTAGGGTATGTGGGTTTCGTTATTCTCTTTACTTTTTTTTTAAGATTTTTTTTTAAGATTTTATTTATTTATTCATGAGAATACACAGAGAGGAGAGAGAGAGAGATAGAGAGAGAGAGAGAGAGGCAGAGACACAGGCAGAGGGAGAAGCAGGCTCCATGTAGGGAGCCCAACGTGGGACTCGATCCCGGGTCTCCAGGATCACGCCCAGGGCTGCAGGCGGCGCTAAACCGCTGAGCCACCGGGGCTGCCCTATTCTCTTTACTTTTATATCAAGTTTAAACTTTCCATAGTAAAACCTTTAAAAATACATTAAGATTCTGAAAAGAATTGTCCATGACCAATTTTGTGATTAAAGTCCAAGAGCAAAAAGCTTAATTTAAGGATATATGAAATCTAACTTAAATAACAGGACTAGGGCAGCCCCGGTGGCGCAGCCGTTTAGCGCCGGGGTGTGATCCTGGCGACCCAGGATCGAGTCCCACATTGGGCTCCTTGCATGGAACCTGCTTCTCCCTCTGCCTGTGTCTCTGCGCCTCTCTCTCTGTGTCTCTCATGAATAAATAAATAAAATCTTTTTAAAAAAAATAACAGGACTAGTTGTGAAGATGTTCTTCGTATATAATCAAAGATATTATAATTTGGTTTAATTATTTGAGCCATATGGTACTATTAAAAAAAGAAAAAAGTGGGCAACATCTTCATAACATTTGAGATGTCACATTTGTAAAGACAAACTATATTGAAAACCACATGATGACATCATCAATTACTACATCAGGGAAGATGGTAGGTACTCTTCATGACCTTTTGTGTTAAGTAGCCCCTGTTAAATTCTGAATTCTGTAAGCGAGGCATAGTTGTAACAATGAATCCCTCTATAAACACTACATTTTTAGACCCAAAAGTCAAAGGTGATAACCTATTATTTTCTTAAAATGCAATTTAAAATTATATTTTATTCAGCAGAATTATATTCACATGAATATTTTTATCTGCCATAAGGGGAGACGGTGACTTTTTCGAGGATGGGGATTTTTTTTCTATCATCTAAAAAGAATTCCCTATAACTTCAAAGGAAATTAACTTTGTTTCAATACTTAAGAAAAAAGTAATGAAACTTTCCCTCTAAAAATCATTTTAAGGTAATAATAATAATAAGGGGTACCCAGTTTTGGTACAGCATTCAGCTCTTGATTTCTGTGTCTTGCGTTTAAGTCCCACATTGGGCATAGAGATTAATTTTTTTTAATAAAAATAAAATAGTAATAATAAAAGGTGACATAGAAGCAAATGATTAAAAAAAAAAAAAAGAAGCAAACGATTTCCAGTGTTTGGCCTGTATATGTGATTCTTGAGCAATGATGTAACACTATCACAGAGAGCACAGAGCAAAGGGCACATGCTTCTCTCCTTATTCTATGAAACTTGCATGAGGCATATTTCTTTTAGATCAACTGCCCATTTCACTTATCATGTAAAAGAAAAGGGAAAAAACAAAGTCAAATTCAGTCACGAAAAACTGATATGATGGTAAAACTGGAGGAAATGGGTGCATTTTTCATCAATAGTGTGGGTATTGGTTTAAGACTATAATTGCTTTCATGGCAAAAACTAGAAAACGGTCAATAATTACTTTAAGAGGTAGGTTTTCCTCAACTATGAGCTAAAGAATCAAGTGGGTTATTTTCTATCTTCACAACCTGTATACACTCTGCCTACAGTAACAAGTGCAAGTGATGATTTCACCATTATTTCCAACATTCTTTGTAATTAAGGTTTGAGGGTAGAGATAAATATGTGAGTGTCTACCTCAGAAAGAATATTTAAAGCTTGTTTTTATGTCTGTATTAATCCTGTCCTGTACTTATCTTTTCTAGGGAATTGCTGGAGGAATTGAATTACTTTGCTTCTGAAATGAACCCTGAAGGGCTACACAATTCTTGGGCAAGACTGGCTGGTTGCTTATTAGCATAGAAAAAGATACCCACCAAAGAAACTTCAATTTGCAAATAAAACTCTAATGAAAGAAACAATAAAACGGTGAGAAAGACTACTTCTTATCCATGGGGAAATACAAAGGGCCAAGTGTGCTTAAGTTTTATGCTAATATAACATTGGTTTCGGGATCCCTGGGTGGCGCAGCGGTTTGGCGCCTGCCTTTGGCCCAGGGCGCAATCCTGGAGACCCGGGATCAAATCCCACGTCGGGCTCCCTGCGTGGAGCCTGCTTCTCCCTCTGCCTGTGTCTCTGCCTCTCTCTCTCTCTCTCTCTGTGTGTGTGTGACTATCATGAATAAATAAATAAAATCTTTAAAAAAAAATTGGTTTCAACAAAGTACTCAGTTTATAACCTAACAAATTGGTGCCAACTTATTTACTTACTTAAAAAATCTAACAGCAGGCGAAGAAAAAAAAAAAAAAAAAGAAAAGAAAAAAAGAAAGAACACCACTCAAGAAACATGTTTAGAAGAAAGGTCTGGAATCATTAAAAGTGTATTCATTATAAGATGATTAGTAGGAATGAAGTCAATACTGACTTGCCTCAAATATATGATTTTAATACATGCGGCAATAAAGAGTGGTGTGAAGGAGGCTTGTCCTTATGATAAATTAATATTTGTATCATTTATTATTGAATGACACATGTGACAGAAGACTCTCATAAGCCAATTCAAGATTCAGGAAAATATTTCATCATGTTATATACACAGTAAGAGGAAAAATAAAAGAAAGCGATAGAGAAAAGAAAAGTTTAGCCCTGTTAAAAGATAAACTGAGACACATTAAAATTTTTGAGATCTATTTGAGCAAAAATCTTATAGAATTGGGCAGCACCGAACCAGAAGTAGCTGGGAGTGCTTCAGGAGCTCTAGGAGAGACTTTTCTAGAGAAAAAGTAGAAGCAAAGTAAGGAAATAACTGATTGGCTTTAGCTTAAAAACTAGTTGGCTGTCAGTGATTATCTTTATCATTTTGATTTCATTACCTTCAGGCATTTATAGGTTTAGATTTTGGTTTGCTTGGATAGACCATCACTACAGCATCAGAACCACGTCAGTCTAATGATCTCCGTGTTTAAATAATTTAACCATTCCCTCATTTGGTCAACTTCTCATACATGAGAGATTAACCAAAAATTTGGTATTAATGCCACTCTCCATCACCATCACAGGTAAATACTAGTCTCATTGTTAAACACATAGATTATGATGTTAGATTGAGAGGAGAATTGTTTATGCTGTTCATCTCCTTGTTCATCTTGCTTCCGTTTCTCTAAGCACAGTGAGATCATCTGACGTACTGCTGATAGCTGTGAACATGCATTTAAGACCTGTGACAGAACATAATGTACCAGAGAGACTATAGTAGTAACTATTATTAGAATAATACCAAAAAACTGACAGGCACTCCTTCAAAGAACGCAACTAAAGAAGCATCAAGTGGTTTTAGCCAAGTAGCTTATTTCTTAGATTTGCTACAGCACCAAAGATGTTGATCTAGGTACAGATGGAAACATTTGCTATGGCACAGACCCCTTGTTCAGCCAATAAGTACTCTAAAGCAAGTCTATTATCTAAAAGCACCTTGGGATGAAGGTCTAGGAACTTTTGTTCTCCTATGGCCTTAGCACTAGATTCAACACTAGTTGCCAAGGTTAAGGAGCACTGTCTTCCTTTTATTAACAAGAGAAAAAACAAGGAACAAAAAGACAAAAGGAATAAAGTTTTAATACTGGCGATGAAAATCTTATCCCTAACCTTGGGAGACTTATCCACCACAAGATATTGTCTACTCCTAGGAGGAAACTCCCTAGTCTATTTTAATTCTAGATCTCCAGCTGGTTCCAAGAGTTGGGCACAGTCCTTTATAAATGGGGCATGTAGACCCAAGGTTCAAGTTCCTGAAGTTTGGTTACTATCTGGATAGTGAGGAGGGCCTGGTATGGCCCCTTCCAAGGAAGTTCAAGGGCCATCTTTATTCTTAGTGATTTCAAATCACAGGAGTGGGAGAAAACTAGAAACATTAGTTTGGAGAGCTATAGCCAGATATTTCATGAAACTAAAAGAATTAGGGATCCAGCATGGTTTGCAGAAACAATGAAGAGACCTAGAATCTGATACCCAGAAGATTGTGTTGTAATTTTCTATTGAATCATAATTTTTCCTCTATAATCACCCTCATGTCTAGCAAAGGTAATCACAGTAAGACTAATTTGTTTGCAAAATAAGCCAAGTCTCATTAAACTTGGCCTGATTATTTACACAAGTGCATCAAGAATAGTGACTGACCACATACGCTCTTTTAAAGTCTGCTTTGCTGGAAATTTTCATAAGGAATCTTATTCTTTTTTTAAGTTTTTAATCTATTTAACTTTTATTTCTTATTTTTAAGATTTTATTTATTTATTCAGGAGAGACACACAGAGAGAGGCAGAGACACAGGCAGAGGGAGAAGAAGGCTCCCTCTGGGGAGGCCTGATGTGGGATGTGATCCCGGGACCCCGGGGTCATGACCTGAGCCAAAATCAGATGCTCAGCCACAGAGCCACCCAAGCATCCCTAGCTATTTATTTGAGAAATCTAGAGAGAGTGAGAGAGAGTGAAAATACGAAGGGGGGGGGGGCGAGAAGCAGAGGAAGAAGCAGACTCCCCACTGAGCAGGGAGCCCAATGACAGCTCAATCCCAAGACTCCAGAATCATGACCCAAGTGGAAGGCAGATGCTTAACCAACTGAGCCACATAGGTGCCCCCAGAAGGAATCTTAGATTGGACTTTTAAAAGCCTCTCCAGTCTTAAGAGTCAAGCCCAGACGCCTCCAACACATTTCACCAGAAGTACCTATACACTTGGGTGACTTCCTCTCCTCTCGTGGTTCCCAAAATATCTTAAGGTTACTGGGCCTGCCAGGGAGTCACCTTCCTTATTCACCTGGTAAGGCTCCCAGGAACCTTGTACATAAGGCACCAAAACAGTTTCTCAAAAGATCTTTTATTGGCTCCAGTAAGTCAACCTTAGTTTCTTAAAACTATCTGGTCACATCTAATTTTTATGCATATTCTCAGATAATGACATCCCAGTCAAGCCTTAGTAATCTAACCAGCATTTCCAATTGTGTGTATGGTTTGGGGAAGTTATTAAAATGTCAAAGGTTTGAATATTTGGTTAAATAGGATCCCAAGTCACTATGAGATAATACTTATTTAACTAAAGTGACTATGGAAAATTTAAAAGGCAAAAATAGTAGGTTATACAGTTGTGAGAAAAATTTAGTTCTTTTAATATTGAGAAGACTGGGTTTTCGTAAGTAATCAAAGACCTCAAAAAGACAATGTGAAGTACAGTAAGTTATTCTGGTAAGACATAAAATCTTTGCTTTCCAGGTAGATTGTCCAAAAGGTGAGAAGACAGAAACAGAACATATGTAGGGCAGCCCGGGTGGCCCAGCAGTTTAGCGCCACCTTCAGCCCAGGGCCTGATTCTGGAGTCCCGGGATAGAGTCCCCCGTCCGGCTCCCTGCATGGAGCTTGCTTCTCCCTCTGCCTGTGTCTCTGCCTCTTTCGATGTCTCTCATGAATAAATAAATAAAAATCTAAAAAAAAAAAAAAAAGAAATAATAAAATAAAAATAAAAAAAGAACCACAATCTCTTATAAAATTCCACAATTCAAGAGCAGACCAATGGTGCAAGAAACTTTTTTTTTTTTTTTTGAGAGGGAGAGAGAGAGAGAGAGAGAGAGAGAGGTGGTTGTGGGGAGGAGGGAAGAGAGGAAGAGGGAGAAGATCTTAAGAAGGCTGTATGCCCACTACTCAACTGAATACAGGACTCCACCCATCAACTCTGAGATCACCACCTGAGCCGAAATGAAGAGTCAAACACTTAATCAACTGAGCCACCGAGGGGCCCAAGAAAACCATCCTTCCAACAGAGAAGCAAATTCTAGTTTTGTGGCATGGTACTTTTAGTACTAAAGCTTATTCTTTAAACACATAAATTAATCTATTCCAAGGTTACTCAGTTTGGCCACATATAAAATTCGTTTTCCAAGATTCCTTTTCTACAAACTGAAACTTTTTCAATATCCATTCAAGTCTCCTTTCATCCTTATTATTTCTAAGCGGTTGTACTTGCATGTATTGATTAGAATTCTGAATGCTAAGAATCATTAATTTCTAGTGGAAACTAAGAAACAAGCAATTGTGGAACATCTGCATCCACAATTAGCAGACTTATAAGTACGTTTCACAATTTTCTAGAAGTACATTTTTCCTCATGGATTTTTCAACGTGACACAAAACATGTTCACTAATAGACCCAAATATCTTTAGCTCCTCTGTAAGAAAAAGCCAAAACTGAATAAACCTGTGTCTAGTAGCTAATACTTGAGTATTTTATCTTATTTGGAAATGATCTTGTTTTTCAGTGAAACCTCGGTGG
This sequence comes from Canis lupus dingo, assembly GCF_003254725.2. Lineage (NCBI taxonomy): Eukaryota > Metazoa > Chordata > Mammalia > Carnivora > Canidae > Canis > Canis lupus. The sequence continues at coordinate 5,209,673 of NC_064245.1, forward strand.
AACAGAAGTATTTAATGCTGAGAACTCCAAAAACACGCCTGTTTTCATTAAACCAATTCGTACTAGGTTTTATTTCCTGAACGTTAACCTAGATCCCATTTGGATTAGTTTCTATATTTGGGTTATTTTCCATATTTCTGAGAGCATATCGGAGTTGTATAAACGATTATTTACCTTCTAGCCAATTAAATAGAGCTCTTTTACAAATTAATTTTGGCCAACAACCAGACTGAGAAAAATGCCACACATTACAATTTGCCTAGACAGACCTACATCCTGTCTATTTTACAACATCTGCAAGTCTTACTGGGAGAATAGGGGACAGTTTCCGATTTGGTATAAAGGATACATGGGTTTTAACTAGTTTCTAGAGGGACATCTGGGTGGCTCGGCGGTTGAGGGTCTGCCTTCCGCTCAGGTTGTGACCCTGGGGTCCTTGGATCCAGTCCCAAGTCGGGCTCCCTGCCGGAAGCCTGCTTCTCCCTACCGGAAGCCTGCTTCTCCCTACGCCTGCATCTCTGCCTCTCTCTCTCTCTGTGTCTCTCATGAATTAATAAAGTCTTTAAAAATAAAAAAATAACAAAATAGTTTCTAGAGCAACATTTCTGTTCTTGTAAAGACTCCATTTCTAAGACAAAAACAGTTTTTTTTTTTTTTAATTCCCCAGAGAATCAGATTGCAAAGAAGCTGATTCAGCCATCCAACTACATCACCCTCGATTTGCTTCTTTATACCAGGGAAATCTTCAACTTTGATGGAAATCAAAGAGATTCCTAAGTTGTAGATTTCGATTTCGAGTTGCATTTATTTGCAATGTTTTCGTGGATCCTTCCACGGTGGCTTCGGAATGGTCTTCTTCCCTTTCCGGGACACAGTTTCACTTTTTTAGCTTCAGGGAAGGAGGCCTATCAGGTCCTGAATATCAGCTTCCAACCTGGCCAACTTCCCACCTAGAGCTGCTTTACGAGGGAGGGGAAAAACAACAACAACAACAACAACAAAACCAAAAAACCCGCCAAACCCTTCCGAATATCTTGCCGGTTTCAGCCACGACATGGACTAAGCAAAAGCAAGACTTGCACAACTTCCCCGCGAGGTGACAAAGAGGGGGAACCTCCTTCCTGCAAGCGAGGCGCCACCCACGTTGGTGTCGGGCCCTGTGTGGGGGGACCCTCTGCAGACCGGCACCGGGCCTTGTCCTCAGAGCACAGAAGGAGGCAAAGGCGCGCAGTCGCCGTCCCGGGGGAGGACGGGCCGTGACTGAGGTGCTTTGGTTTGGTTTCCCCGCCCACCTGAATTTGGGAAAGAAGAGACGTGACAGCTCACCTACCTGTCTCGCTGAGGCCCCGCGGACACCCGGGAGCGCCGGTCTTCCTACGAATTCCTAATTTCCAGACCCCCCAAGTAGCTCAGCGGTGGGCTTCTACCCAGGTCGTGACCCCAGGGTCCCGGGATCGAGTCCCGCACTGGGCTCCCCGCAGGGAGCCTGCTTGTCCCTCTGCCCATGTCTTTCGTGAATAAATAAACACAATCTTTAAAGAAATAAATAAATAAAAATAATAATAATAATAAAAGCGTTCTCCCCTTCGCCAGTTTCTGTCAGTTTCGCCAGGTTCCCATCCGCAGGCCTCGCAGCCAGGCCGCGGCCCTCAGCGCCCTCTGCGCCGTCACAGACACCGCGGGGGAGGCCCGCTTAAATAGGCCCGGCTGACCTCGGAAGGAGTCTCGTGTGCGGGCGGGAGCCGGTCTGACCCCGGAACCAGTTCCCGGAACCAATCAGAGCCGCCCACGCCTGTGCCCCGGGCGGTCCTCAGGTCCCGCGCGGTGGGGCTGTGTGTGCAGGGGGTCGGGACCCGGTCTGGAGGGAGCGGCGCCCCGGGTGTGGGAGCTCGTCAGGGACCGACGCCTGGAAGCCGCAGCGCCCCTAGGGGGGGTGGGGGGGGCTGTGCAGGCGCCCACGGGGATGCTCCAGCCCCGGCCCGTGGCCTGGCTCCCGAGGTTCCCTGTGCTGATTGCGGAGCTGTGAGGAGAGAAACTGAGGCACAGCAGAACTTTCAAAAGCGTACTTGAGCAAAAGCCAGGTAGAGTTGGGTAGCCCCCACCGGTGGGGGTGGGGGTGGGGGTGGGGGGCTTGCGTCAGTGGAGGCACTCTGTGGGAGGAGGGGGGCCTTTGTGGCGGAAGGGGGACGCCCTGGGAGGGGAAGGGGGCTGTGTGGGGGGAGGGGCCCTCTGGGGGAGAGGGGGCGTCCGGGGGGGAGGGGGTGCTCTGAGGCGGAGGGGGCGCTCTGGGGGGTAGAGGGGGTGCTCTGTGGAGGGGAGGCCCTCGGGGGGGGAGGGGGGCCTCTGGGGGGTGGAGGAGAGGCCCTTTGTGGGGGGAGGGGAGGCACAAACAATGCAAGGAGATCCTGGGTTGGCCATCTCGTAAAGCCTGCTTAGCTCTTGGGGTTTGTCCTCAGCCTTGGGGTTTGGTGGGCGAGAGGCATTTTACAGGCTTAGCATTCGGTTGCCTCCGCAGGCCCCCACGGCATTGCAGCCACATCCGTCCAACGGCCACCTTGCTTGATTCGTTTAACAGCTGAAACCCAAAACCTTCGGAGTTTCGCATCCATCGATTCCAGCCTGAATAACTGTATGGCAAGCGGTAAAGGTAGAAATACTTTGAACTCCTGAATAAAGGTGAGTATGGTAGCCCTGTTTTATTTGTTGTTCTTGTTTCCTGAATTTGGTCCTCCTTCAAGAAAGAAGAAAGGTCAACACACACCAAAATGGTTTATTTGTGGGTTTTTTTTTTTTTTTAAGAATTTATTTACTTCTTCATAGAGACAGAGAGAGAGAGAGCGCGAGCGAGGCAGAGACACAGGCAGAGGGAGAAGCAGGTTCCACGCAGGAAGCCCGACGTGGGACTCGATCCTGGGTCTCCAGGATTAGGCCCTGGGCTGAAGGCAGGGCCAAACCGTGGAGCCACCCGGGCCGCCCAGTTTTGTTTTGTTTAGTTTTTTTAAATTATTATTGTTATAATCGCCTCTGTGCATGTGTCATAACTTTGGACTCTTTGTGAAATTTAAACAAATTATTGGGAATCGTACTCCAGTGTATTCCACAGGAATAGAAGTGTCCTCAAATTAATAGAGGTCAGAGCATGAGAAAGTATTTTTAAAAGTGCTAATGTTAAAAAATATATGTAAAACTACTAATATTAATGTATCAGTGATTCAACTGTTATTTAGAGATTCCATATGTAGGCTTTATATAGTAGTTGTCAAAATGATTCTATTGAAGCCACGTTAAAAAATATAACTAACGCTATGCGAACGGGTTATCATCTTTAGATTTATGGTTATGTTTCTATAATAAAGCAGTATTTTACTATCCACATTGAAGGGCCGCCTTTCACTGTTGAGGGTACGTTTGATTCAAAAGTCTTCTAAAGTCAGGTCTCCATTCACGTACAAACAAGCTACGGTTGTAGTGTTGGCTCCTTGATGGAGAGAAATGAGATTGTTGTTCCTCTTTCAAACTAGAGAAAAACTGGGAAAATAATTCACAGGTAAAAACTCATTAACTTTTCTTTGCCTTTTTTTAAAAAAATTTTATTTGTTTATATATGAGAGACACACAGAGAGAGAGCTATGCAGAGACACACAGAGGGAGAAGCAGGCTCCATGCAGGGAGCCCGATGTGGGACTTGATCCTGGGTCTCCTGGATCATGCCCTGGGCTGAAGGCCACACTAAACCACTGAGCCACCCAGGGACCCCCTCCTTGCCTTCTTAAAATCGATCACTTGAGATCCAACATTTTTTCACCAAAATAGATAGCTTTCTAATAAAAAATGACTCATTCTCCTCTATGTTCATTAAAAAAAGAATTGTTCTCATGTTCTTATGGTGAACGTTCTATGAATTCCATTTGGACACTACCTTTTTGATTAGCAATACATTTTATACATTATACATTAATATTTTGGGTGTTTTTTCTGCTATTTTTTTTTTACTGGTTTTTAGTCTATATATACTGAAATTGCTCCATTAATCCCTATTGATAGAGACTAGGATGCCTGCAACTTTTCACAGACTGACTATAATTTTTTATGTATTTGTCAATGATATATGTAAGGTATTATGTACTAATATAGTGACATAAAATATATATGACAAATGTCTAAAAATTTATGCAAAGTATGTATAAAAAGTATACGATTGTTGCTTTAAGAAAAATTCTTCGACATGCATTATTCAGTCAAAAACATTAAACATTTTAAGTTTTTTCTTTTTCTTTTTTTTTTTTTTTTTTTTTTTAATGTGTAGTCAACATTCTTTTGGGGTTTTGTCTCATATTTTCTCCAGAGGAGAAAGGAGTTAGAAGAAGATACAAATCTTTTTGAAACTATGAATAAATATGCATCTAAGCTATCCATAATGAGATGTGTCAAAAGAGAGGTTCAGACTGATGGTACATAAGTGTTGGTGCCCTTAGCATATTGTTCGTGATCAAAAGTATTAGGGTGGATAATGTCATCTAAGTAGAAAGATTAATCGGAGGGAAAAAGATGATTTGAAGTAAAGTTCTAACAAATTTCACCAGGTAAAATAAGATAAAAGGGGAGGAGACTTTAAGGAGTTGGAGAAGGAAAACCCATAGGTGTAGGAGAAAAATCAGGAAATTATGGTGTCACAAGCCAAGAAAGAACCCAAGAAAGACGAAATGGCAACCAATATCAGCCACAATTTATCCAACGTTATAGAAGTTAATGTCAACTACCTGGAAGTTTGTACAAAACTGAAGATAGCAAGGGTTGCAATCTAGTGGCCAGAATAAATACTAAAATAAGGAAATTATGTTTGAGAAATTGATACATAAAAAAGTAGGATGCTATTAAAATTATTACAGAGTATAAATTTGTATAAAGATAATTTATGTTTAATAAGATGGAGTGTTCAAGTAAGATATGGATTGAAAGCATTCCTTGGGTTTGGTGACATGATATTAACTGATTATAGGCATGAGAACAGTTTTAGTAAAATGATAGGATTTAAGTTTCACAGAAAGAATGTTGTGGAATAAGAGAGAATAAGTAGGAGATGAGTATGTATTTTTAAAATACGGCTGTGAAGAGATGGAAAGAATTTTTAAAAATGTATCAGCAGCGGTCAGAAGTTCCTAATAAGCTTGTAACACATGTAGCAAGGATAATAGATTGATTAAAAGATTGTGGTACTTGGATGTCAGAATTATTGAAGGGGTGGTCCTCAGAGACATGGAGATGGTGGGCTTGTGAATTGGTAATGGAATTGGTTATTTTTGTGGAATACAAAATTATAGAAGAATGATGTAGGATCTTGGATAGAAACTGCAAGCAAGTGCCAAAGAATGAAGCAATTGTGTGTGGGTGGGTGTGGGGGGGGATGGTAGGCTACCCTGGATCTGTATTATATTTAGCCTTCCTAAAGACAAGTGCATAATATTCCATTTTCTGCGTAAATAAAAAGAACTGCAAAGAGATAACACCCATTATAGAGCAAATGGTAAAGATTATCTCTGATCTTTGCATTTTTTAAAAGATTTTATTTATTCATGGGGGGGGGACAGAGACACAGGCAGAGGGAGAAACAAGCTTCATGCAAGGAGCCATATGCGAGACTCGATCCCAGGTCTCCAGGATCACACCCTGGACTGAAGGCAGCGCTAAACCGCTGGGCCACGCAGGCTGCCCTATCTCTGATCTTTGTATAAATAGTAGATACTCTGTCAAATTGAACATTGGATGAACCCACAGTTAAGAGTAAAATTTTAGTTCAAAATATGTTGCTTGCAAAGAAACATCCCTCATTTTATTTTCATCTCTATTTGAACAATATTATAATAAGCAACAGTTATTAAAAACATCACCATGGTGTTCCCGTTTTATCTCAAAATCATCCCAATTATGGGTCAGATATTGACAGAACTCAGTTGCCATCATCACTACAATCTGTTTGACAGCAGTGAGACTGCAGAAGGCAGATAAAAAGCTTGTAGTCCTGTTATTAGACACACTGAAGGGTTTATTGTAACATAAATTTTGTCATGATTTTTAAAATATCCTCTTTCTTCCTAAATTGATAACCATTAATGAATTTTTAATGAAAAAGCATGCTCTACTGTTTTGCATTATCATTAATTTCTAAAACAAAATGCCAAAGACTATTATACACTACCACGGTTTACAAACCAGCTTCAGATATAAAGCACACAACATATTGAAGCTCCTTTGATACTCCCTATGCCGTTTCCTTTCCACATTATTCATCCCTACACAGAAGAACCTATTATCATTAATTTTACATTTCCACACGTGTTCTCAAACTTTTAATACATATGTATGTATCCACATTTTATATTTTTGTATTATAGATTTAAAGATTTTATTAGAGAAAGAAAACAAGGGCAAGCAGGGTGAAAGGTGAAGGGGGAGGGAGAAGGAAGAGGAAAGAATCCCATAGATTGCACGCTGAGCGTGGAGCCCAACGTGGAACTTGATATCATCGCTCTGAGATCACCATCTGAGTTAAACCAAGAGTCAGATGCTTCACCAACTGAGCCACCCAGGCACCCTGTATTACTGACTTAAGATTAAAAACATTAGAATAGTTTAGTATAATTTTTAATTGGTTCGTTTATGACAGTTATCTCTGTTGACCATGTAACTCAAGTTTAAAATTTTCATTAATTACTAGCATTTTTAATACCATTATACCACATTTCCATTATAAATTCCTCCAGCAATGAATATCTGGTTTGTTTCCAATTTTTTCAGTTTTATAAATGATGTTGTCATAATTGTTACACATGTCTACTTTACAGTAGACATGCTTAAAAGATATAAGCATATGCTTTATATAATTTTAATAATATAATTATAAATATATCATAATATTATTATAATTAATACCTGTAGATATAAAACATTAAGTTATAATAAAGTGTATGTAAACATAAAAAGGAAAAATATAATTTTATTACATAAAATAACTATATAATAATAATGTTATTCATTTGTGGTTTGTAAAGGAGGTAATTCTGAATACCAAAACTTTTCATGTATGTAGCAGTATTTCCTAATTTTTTACTTCTTTCTGCTTTTTTATTTTTAGCTATAGAAGGACAGATGTTTTTTATTTCAACATAGTTATAATTATCAGTCTTTTCCTATGTATTTTTGAGTCTAATTTAAAAATCCATTCAAACCAAAATTTTAAAAACTATACATAAGTTTTAAATTTTGCCTTATATATTTCAGCCTTGAATTTACCTGCAACTAATTTTGATTTGTCTAAGGAATTTTTTTATGTGCCTGTATAGTAAGCTAAGCACGCTTATCAAAAATTTTAAACTTTGTTCCAATCCTGATTACTCGAAAGCATTTTTGCTACATAGCAAACATTCATACATCTTTGAGCCAAATTCCAAGCTTTATGGTCTGATCAGTTAGCAGTTTGTTTATCCCAGGTAATAAAACACTTCTCAGTAACTCAAAATCAGTAATATTTTGACATTGACTAATAATTATGAACAAGACTATGTAACCAAAAAGTCCAGGTTTAACTTCAGTCTTTACCACTGTGTGAAAATGGATAAATTCTCTGTCCTCTGCATGACTCTGTTTTCCCATCTACAAGATGGAGTTTTATTACTTACATAATTGTGGAGATTAATAATATTTTAAATGTAAACATTTTTAAAATGTTAGCAGCTACAAAGTGTTATATAAATGTAAGCATCATCATTATTATTCTTGATACAGCAAATCCCTCCATTATTGTCTCTAAAAACTTTGGTTCTTGTCCATTCCACATATATTTTAGCATGAGCTTTTCAAGTTTCATGAGTATAACCAGTTGGTATTATAATTGGAATTACACTAATTTTATAGGTGAATTTGGAGGGAAATAGTATGTGTATGGTAATGTTCCCATCCGTTATGTGGTACACACTCCTTCCCTGACTCCTTCCTCCTCTCCCTCCTGGTTTTCTGTAATGTCTTTCCATAAAACATATATTCTCCAAAATTATTTTAAATAGCTTTGTTAAATATAGGTTATCAACAACCTAATATTTTTCTTTTTAAAAAATGTGATTTTTCTTCAATCACCTTGTTTTGCTTGTTAAATAGACAAAATAATAGAAAAATAATTCATTTTGTATAATTAAGTTATAACTTGCTGTGTATTGACCTAATAAACTCAAATAATTGTCTATAGAGTTTATTCAATTTTCTAAGAATAAAAATATCTGTAAGTAATGGGACTTTTTTCTTTCAATAGCTTATAATTTTTATTTTTTCTTATAATTTGCATTATTTAAGCCCTCAAATAAAATTTTGAAAAGCAGTAATGAAACCACTCAACCATGTTTTATTTCTGATTTTAAAATAAATATTTTGATTGTTTATTTGTCACTATTTGCTGATGGATTTTCAAAGGATATAGTTTATTCAGTTTGGAAATCTCAGGTCTATTCTTTGTCTACTAATAGTTTTTTCTTTTTCATGAAAATAAAATAGGTGCTGAATTTCTTAATTACATTACGGTTTCTATTTGAGGCATAATTAGATGCTCTTGATTTACAAGATTTTTTTTTTAACTTTTCATAGTAATCTTGTTCTGTATGTTTAACTTAATGGTATTTTGATCACAAAGTGTGGTCTGTCCTTGATAATTGCTGTCTTGTTTTAAGGCTTACATAGTGACCGGTTTTCTATATGAATAGGTTTGATGGCTAATTTGTTGATACCTTACTGAATTCTGTTCATTTTTTCTTCATATATTTTGAGACTATAACATTTGTTATTTATATTTGTCTAAAGATCAAGGGAGATGATGCTAAAATATGCACTACATACCCCAAATTATATTTTATTAGAACTTGATGACTGTCTACTTGAAAATGTATTTGGTCAAATAGTAACCTGATTGTACTATTTGTTTTCATTGTTATTTGATTAGTATCATTGCCTTTTGTCTTTTTAGCTCCAATCATTCTTTGACTTTGTAATTTATGTTTATAAATGGTACAAAGTTGGTTTCTGTTTCTTTTTATTTACTCATATAAAATCTGTATTTAATGGAAAATTAATAGCATTTATAGGTATCACAATTATAAATGCTTTTGACTTCTTGCTAAAATCTTATTTTGTGATATTTTTATTTCTTTTGTTGCCTTCTTTGGATTTAATAGATTTTTTTCTTTTTCCTTCTAATGGTTTTAAAAAATATACACTCTGTACTTATGTATAACATGTATATATTAATATATATTAATATCTAATAATTAATATATGTACACACACATGCACATTCAGCACTTGGGTTCCACTATCTTTAAGAACTATATGAGGCCATTAGAACTTCTCAAAACTAAAAATCATTTTCTGTCATACATGTTATTGCTATCTAATATTTTACTTATATGTTATATTCCACACAACATATATTGGATATTTTTAGCATCTTGTATATAATATATTTAGATTACATACACACTTACCAGTTCCTTTGCTCATTATTCCTTCTTATATGTTTCTATGCTTTTTTTTATTAGTTTATAATTCTTGAAGTAAATTTTTTAAACCTTTATTCATAAGAGTTAATACGCACTAAACTCTATCAATGAACATTTCTCTAAATTCTCTTTAACTTTTCATTCCTAAATAAAAAATAAGTAGGTATAAAATTAAGGATGGTTATGTTCTCAGCTTTTGTAAGAGCTTTTTCTCAGCTTTTCCTGTCCTTATTACAATCTATTATTGTGATTGATCGTTTGCTGTCTAATTGTAATAATTTCTACTTAAAATGCCTTTCCTTTATGGCAGATTTAAAACCTTTTGAGGGGTGCTTGGATGGCTCAGTTGTTACAGTATTGTAACTATAACCAGATCATGATCTGGTTATAGTTACCTTTGGACCAGATCATGATCCCAGGGCCATGAGGTTGAGCCCAGTGTTGGGCTTCTTGCACAGCAGGGAGTCTGCTTCTCCCTCTCCTTCTGGCTCTCCTCCTCGTGCTTACTTGCGCGCGAGCGCACTCTCTCTCTCTCTCTCTCTCCCCGACATAAATAAAATAAAAAATAAAAACTTTTGAGAGAGGAAATTTGAATTAAAAAAATATATTAAGTAATCTCTATGCCCAATATGGGGCTCAAACTCACCACTCCGAGATCAAGAGTCATGTGCTCTTCTAACTGAACCAGCCAGGTGCAAAGAAGAATTTTTGGAAGACAGTAACATAGGAGGTTCCTGAGCTCCCCTTTTCTCAAGATCACACTAAATGTACAGCTGTACATAGGGAAATTATCTCTGAAATAAACCCATATGTTTGAGTGTCTACTACACATTGTTTGAATAAGAGAATACATTGAAGAATACATACAGGAATACATACAGGTAGGAAAGCCTCAATTTTCCATTTCAGTAAAAACTGAAAGAGTTCATCACCATTAGACTAGCCTTATGAGAAGTATAAGGGATTTCTTTAAGATGAAATGAAAGAGTACTAATTAGTAAAAGGGAAACATAAAAAGAGGATATAGTTAAATTCAGAATAAATTGTTAAATATGTAGTTAAAAGTAAGTATATAGTTACAATACTGTAATGGTGCCAGGTATATCACTTATAAATTTAATGAATTTAAAAGATTAAAGTAGCAAAAATAACTATAAAACAACCTGTGAATGAATACAACGTTAAAAAAAAAAAAAGATATAAATTGTGACCCCAAAAAGATAAAATGAGTGTGTGTGGCAGAGCGGGGATAAAAATACGGAGGTTTTGTATGTGTCCAGCTTAAAGTTATCAGCTTAAAGTAGACTGTTGTAAGTAGTTTTATATAAGCCTAATAGTAACCACAAAGCAAAAACTTCTAGCAGATACACAAAAGATAAAGAGAAAAGAATCCTACCATATCGCTATAGAAAATCATTGAATCACAAAGGAAAGAGGTTAGAGGAGAAAATAACGGCAGCTTTATAAAACAGCTAGAAAACAAGTTACAAAATAGCAATAGTTTATATATATATATCAATAAACATTTTATGTAAATGTACAAAATTTTCCGATCAAAAGACATAGAACCTACATCAAGAAACAAGAAAAATCTCAAATTAACTTCATACCTTAAAGAATTAGAAAAAAAACAAAATCCAAGTTAGTAGAAGGAAGGAAATAATAGATCAGAGTGGAAATAAATAGACTAAAAAGACAGTGGAAAAGATGAATGAAACTAAGAGCTGGTTCAAAATTAAGAAGGTAGACTGAGCAAGGAAAAATAAAGATTCAAAATAATGAAAGAGGAGCTGTTACAACTAATATCCCAGAAATAAAAATGAATTATACAGGACTATGAATACACCAACAAATTGGACGACTTAAAAGAAATGGAAAAATTCCAAGAAATTATCTGTCAAGACTAAATCATAAGGAAATAGAAAATCTGAACAGACCACTTACTAGTAAAGAGATTTAGTGTAATCAAAAATCTCCCAACAAAGAAAAGCCCAATACCAGATGGCTTCGCTGGTGAATTCTATGAAACATTTAAAGAATCAATTCTAATTTTTCTCAAACTCTTCCAAACATGAGACAGGAGGGAATACTCCATGCTTATTTTATAAAGCCAGCATTTCATTGATGTGGCCACTATGGAAAACAGCAAGGAGTTCCCTTAAAAATTTAAAATTAGAAATACCACATGATAGAGCTATTCCAGTTCTGGATATATAACCGAAGTAAAAAAAAAAAAACCAGGATCTTCAAGAGATAACTGCCTGCACGTTCATGTTCACCGCATCATTTACACTAGTCAAGATATGTAGACAACCTAATTTTCTGTCAAAAGATGAATAGACAAGATACGGTATATATATCCAATAGAGTATTACTCAGCCATGAGAAAGAGGCAAACCTGCCATCTGCAACAACATGGAAGACCTTGTGGGAATTATGCTAAGTAAGTCAGAGAAAGACATTATATACCTATACATAGAATATAGAATGTACAACTCATAGAAACAGAGGCCAGCATCACCATGGTGATGGGACTTCAGGGTGGGTGAATTAGGGGTATGTTGCTCAAAGTGTACAAACTTCCATGATTAAGTTCTGAGGATTTAATATACAGCATAGTCATTATAGTTAATAATACTAAATTTTACACTTGAAAGTTGACAATATTTTTACCCTTGGTGCCTTCAGGTTTTATTACCATGTATATAAATATTCATTACAGATTCTTTGTTCTTTTTACAGATTTTTAAAAATTTTTTATTTATTCCTAAAATATATAGAGAGAGGCAGAGACACAGGCAGAGGGAGAAGCAGGGGATTTAATCCCAGGACCCCAGGGTCACTCCCTGAGCCAAAGACAGAAGTTCAACCACTGAGCCACCCAGGGTCCCATGTGCTTGTCATATCTTAATTATCATATCTTTCATTGATTCTGGAAAACCATCGCCTATCATTTTTTTGAATACTGTCTCCATTTTCTTGTCTTTTTCTCTAGAACTACTATTAGCATCCTTAAATCTTTTCTGTTTCTTCTGTGTGTATGTTTTTTAAAAGATTTTATTTATTCATGAGACAGAGAAATAGGCAGAGGGAGAAGCAGGCTCCCTGGGGAGCCTGATGTGAGATTCAATCCTAGGACCCCAGGATCACAACCTCAACCAAAGTCAGATGTTCAACCACTGAGCCACCCAGGTGCTCCTTTTCTGTGGTTTTTTTGTTTGTTTGTTTTTTTGTTTTTTTGTTTTTTTTAATCAATCTCCTTTCTGTGTCAGTCTAGGTAATTTCTTCTATCTTATTTTTAAGCTAACGAGTTTTTAGCTGTATCTAAGCTGTTTATCCAATACATTGAACATATGATTTTCATAATTATATTTGTAATTTTAAGATGTTGTACTTGATAATTTAAATAATGTACTTAGTCACTTTAGGGGTTTATTTCTGTTTTTGTCTTCCTTCCCACATTTAAAAGGATTGTATTTATTTATTCATGGGAGACAGAGAGAGAGGCAGAGACATAGGCAGAGGGAGAAGCAAGCTCCCTGTGGGGAGCACGATGCAGGACTGGATCCCCCCAGGATCACGACCTGAGCCAAAGTTAGTTAGATGCTCAACCACTGAGCCACCCAAGCATCCTTCCTTCTCATTTTTTTTTTTCATTTTTATCTACTAAATTTTGAAATGTGTATTTCCTGCTCTCTAATCCAAAATCCTGTTATCTGAAGATTCTTGGAGTCTAAGTTTTCTCATTTTTTTGTTGTGGCACATTCATTTTTGTGCAGATTTTATATTGTGTATTAGTATTTGTTAAGCTTTATATGGAGGAATTTTGTGCAGTCATGGTTGAGGGTCATTGTACAAATAAGTTGTCTTGGTCTTGCTTGGCAAGGATCTTCAAAACTATAAACTCATGAAACAGCAGATCTTTAGTCTCAGTTTCATGGGTAGATATTTTCCACCTGGAGCTCAGGATAGGCACATGATTTCTCTTGTTATATTCCACTACTGATCATAGATGCTTCTCTGCTGGCATTATTCTGGCATTTTAGTTCTGCCTTCTCATTTTCATGGATCCCTAAGGCCTCAACTTCTGTTTTCACGCAGCTATGAAGATCCAAATTCTTGAACACAAAGGTTAAAGGAGATTTTCAGGTTGGCCACAGATTTACTTTCAATTAACTACTTTGGTTTTGACTTCCTCTTAATTTTTGGCATCTGGGGTTTTGTTTACTTTGTGAACTCATTCATAATAATAGAGGAGATATTTATATTTTTCACCCAGGTGTCTGGGTGTCCTAGAGACAGCATTCCTAAATGTCTTTTAGGGGGAGGTTATTAGGAGTATTTATCCTATTGTATTGTTAAATAATTTTTCTCTGTTTATATATACGTGTGTGTGTGTGAACATTTTTCCTAATCAATAGAACCAGCATTGGTTTAACTTATGGAAAAAAAGTCCCCACAGCCCATACATGCTACTACTCATTATGGCTGAGAGCATACATAGGAAATTAAAAACAATACATAGAAAATGTGTTATATGTGCTACATGCAAGGTTTATTTTTTTATTTTTATTTTTTAAGATTTTATTTATTTCTTCATGACAGACACGGAGAGAGAGAGGCAGAGACACAGGCAGAGGGAGAAGCAGGCTCCATGCAGGGAGCTCAACGTGGGACTCGATCCCAGGTCCCCAGGATCACACCCGGGGCTGAAGGTGGCGCTAAATCGCTGAGCCACCCGGGCTGCCCACAAGGTTTATTTTTTTTTTCAGTTTATGCTCTGCAAAGGGCATGTAAGTATAATGCCTCTTCCTTTAGAAATGGTTACATAGTAGGAAATTTATAGCTTCTAGTGGCTAAAGTAGGTGAAAAAAGGCAAATGGGCTTAAATGTCATTTTGAATTTTACTTAAAGATTGTGTTTTAATTTAGGAATAAACTCCTCATGGATTCTTAAGGCTTTGGGAGGTAAGCACTGACTATATATGGAACAACATCTATAAAACTAAGATAAGGGGAAGATTACGTATACTTTCAGCTCTATAAAAGCCTTTTATGGTTAGTACATAAAATGAGTATTTGAATTCTTCTACAATGTCTAAATTCAGTTTTTAAAATGGGGAGCATAATCTAACAGAAAAAATAATATGGCAAAGATCAATATCTTACAATGACTACACAAAATTTCCCCAAGTGCTCCTTTATTTCTTTTCCAATTTCTTTTATTTCCATTTGCTCTTAAATCACTAATCACCTAATTTCCAAAAGCCACAGTCAATTCTGAAGTCATTTACTAGCCTGATACTCCACGTATCATATGCCACATTACATAACTATATATGCCAATATAATCAAAATCTTAATGAAACCCAATTAAATTGTCTGTGCTGTAGCTCTTCAGGTATCTTGTCTCTTTATTATAGAAGTCAATTTCATTTGTTAAGCCCTTTATAAATTTGAAGCATGCCAAGAAATATTTAGCTAATAGATGTTTTATTGAAATCCTGGGAAAATAAACCAATAAATTTCTCTATATTCATAATTATTTTTCTACTCCCTTCTGCCCTTTTTCTTGTTCTATCCCACATTATATACAATTCAAGTTGATTTTTACTATTGTGAGAAATACTATAGATATAAAAATACATAGATTTTTATGTATTTTTGTGTTCAATTTATGTAAGTATTAAGGAATATCCATATAACTATCAAATTGTTCAAAAAAGAGCATTTCTAACATGTGAAGCATCTGGGTGCCCTTCTCCCAAATTATTTCTTCCTACAAAAATGATCACTTTCCTGATCTTTTGATTTTACTATATATTTATCAGTTAACATATTGTTTTAGCTTGCCTGGTCTTAAAATTTACTTTTTCTGGTCTTGAACTTTATATAAATTAACCCACACTATATAAAACTGCATGCTTTGCTTCCTATGCAAAATATTGCCAGCCGATTTTATATTGTTATATACTGCCTGTATTAGGGTTCTCCAGAGAAACAAAAACAGTTGGATCTCTTTCTCTCTTTTCTGTCTGTATACATACACACACACATTGTTTTTGTTTTCTGGAGAATTTGCATAGACCGTATGCAACAATATGAAATGCATATTTTCATATTGTTGCATAGACAGTATGCAACAATATGAAATGAAAGAGATAAGGAATAAGAGATACATTTTACAAGGAATTGGCACACACTATCATGAAGGCTGAGGGGTCCCACAATCTGCAGCCTGTGAGCTGGAGAACCAGAAAAGCAGGTGGTGTAATTCAGTCCTAGTCCAAAGGCCTCAGACCAGGGCAGCCAATAGTATAAGTCCTCATTTGAATCCAAAGGCCCTAGAAGTAAGAATGCTGGCTTCTGAGAGCAAACAAAGATGTTCCAGCACAACCAGCCAGAAAATTCACCCTTCCTCTGCTGTTTGTCCTGTTCAGGCCCTCAAAGGATTAGATGATGCCACTAGCATTAACATTAACTTTTTAATATACCCTGTGAGTATTATAGGAGTGCAGAGAAATGATCTGTGGACAATCAATATGAAATGATAGGTGTCCTTGTCTTTAAAGATGGGTAAGTTGTAGACTGTAAAGAGAATCTCAACATGGGTAAATAGTATGGAAGAATAAAAATGCAGCAGGAAGGATTTTAGTAGAGGAGAAACATTCACTGAACATTCCTTCAGAGCAAACACTGAATTTGATACTCATGGCATATACGTGAGTCCTAGTTCTTCATGTATTTTAAATGCTCATAATTTTACTTGGAGACGTATTGGTGTTAGCTTAATGCTGGTCTTTATGTGGGGTATGATAATGCTGTAATTGGAATATTATCTCTAATGTCTTAAAATTAAATGTCTACTTTTTCATGCTACAGACAAATTTTTCTTTATTTCCTTATATGCATGCAATCCATTGTAAAGGAAAAACTGGTAATTATTTAGTTTTTTCACTGAATGTAAAGTAGCAAAATCTTGGGGGCTAAAATTACATGGTGTTTCCTCATTTTTAAAAAGTGGCATTGTCACTATTTAATCAAAAATTATGACCTGGTAACCAGGGACTCTCAATTTTCAGTGACATTGACTACACAATTGCTTTGTGTTTCTAATTTTGTATTTTCTGTTTGTTTTCTCATGCCAATACACACCCCAGTCAACAGAGGAACTCCATTCTTTGGAACTTCAGAGTGACAAGTGAACCCTGGCTGAAGGGGCAAACACAGATTCAACTGTTGTTGGACAGATTGCCAGAGGAAAAACCAAGGTCTGGAGATTTTTACATCCAGTTAAATAGTGACCAACAAGTGTTAGAGATCATTTGCAAGCCTATTTATTGGCCAGAACTTCTCAATTAGAGCCATGCATGATGAGGGTCAAGGAAGTGTACTATGTGCCTGAAGGGTCAGGAGTCAGAAACATTTCATGAACAACACTAAATTTTCCCATTTTAATTGCTACCTCTCTTTATTTCATATAACTTAGATAAAATCTTTATTAATAGATGAACTTTTTGATTATTCTCTTATTTATTGAAATTGAATAAGCAAATAAACTTTTTCTGGTTATTTTTTCTTTATGACTTGATCAATAATTTTATTTTTATTTATTTATAAAAGATTCTATTTATTTGAGAGAAAGTGAGGGAGCTCAAGCAGGGGGAGGGACAGCAGGAGAGGGAAAAGCAGATTCCTCACTGAGCAGGGAACCCAACACAGCCTTGGATCCCAGAGTCTTGGGATCACACCCTGAGCCGAAGGAGGACACTTAACCAACTGAGCTTTTTTTTTTTTTTTTTTTTTTTTTTAATCAAGAATTTGGGAGATTTTAACTTAGGATTCTTAATTCAGTGTCAATACAAGTAGTAACAAACATCATTTACCAAAATAATGGTACTTCTTTTGACGGCACAATAGCAACACCAGGATTACATGTAATTGCTTCAAAGGCTAATTTTTAAACTGACCAAACATCAATTTGATGATCATCTATGATTTGCTAATTTCCATATTTGGACTTTTTCTTTAAATATAGTTGAATTTTTCTTTAAATATAGTTCACTGATTTTATTCCAATTAAATATATCACTACCTAGCTCTTTCCTACCTAAATAAAATATTTAATCCTTGGATCATGAGAAGTATAAATGTTAATAAAGGCATTCAACTTGCTGAACAACATTGGAGTCATCCAGGTACCTGGTAGGACTCTTTTGAACCATTGAGAAATAAAGAAAAATAATAACTTAGAGATGATGATTCAGCATTTTCTCAATGAGCATGTGCCTCTGAGAAGAAACACAATAAGATCTTGTTATCAGCCCATATTTTAATATCTCTGAAAGGAGAGTGGAGATTCTCCAAAGAGTTTCCAGATCATTGAGAAAGAAATGAATAACACTGTTTGTGCAAGTGGTTAGGAGTTGGAAAATTAAGTGGAAGGGTTATATTTATTAGGAAAGGGACTATGGAAAAATGTTGACTATGAAGGATTT
This sequence comes from Canis lupus dingo, assembly GCF_003254725.2. Lineage (NCBI taxonomy): Eukaryota > Metazoa > Chordata > Mammalia > Carnivora > Canidae > Canis > Canis lupus. The sequence continues at coordinate 5,227,709 of NC_064245.1, forward strand.
ACAAGAACTGATATAATTCTCTATAATGAATGTTGTATACATAAGACAATATGTTCCATATTTTGTGGTTGTTTAACAGACTGTCAAGAATAATTTTGACAAAGTGTTCCCCTTACCATTTGATTACAGCTTAGCTCAGAAGGTGTAAATCCACAGTACCAAATATTTCATAGTATAAAATGCATGTGGAAGTCCTGTTAATAATCAATATACTATTTGTCAGGAATACATGTGAGACAGTTTTGCCTGTTTTCAGTATTACATTGTTATTGATTTGCTGTCATAAGAAAAAAAAATTAAATAAACTTAAAACATTTTTAGAATACTATTAGGTTTACGGAAAATTTGCAAAGATCCTATACAAAATTCTTTAATACCCCTCACCCAGTTAACATCTGATATCACCATAGTACGTTTGTCAAAACTAATTACCAACATTTGTGATACTGCCATTAACCCTGCCCTTTATTTGGATTTTCCTAGTTTCTTGCTAACACCCTTTTTCTATCCCAGGTTTCTCTCCAGGATATACTGCATTACATTTAATCATTATGTTTGTTTAGCTTCCTCTGTAGAGTGACAGTTTCTCAAAGTGCCTTGGTTATGATGGTGTGGCTGTATTTGAGTACTGGTCAGGTGTTTTGTAGACTAGATCTTAGTTTGAGTTTTTCTGATTTGTTTTTTTGTTTTGTTTTTCTATGTTTACATTGGGGCTACAAGGCTTTAGGGAGAAGACTATGAAGGTGAAGTGCCATTCTTCTCACATATATCAAAGATATGAAAAACCAAAATAATTTTTCACTGAAGGTATTAGCCTTGATCACCCCTCTGTCTCCAGTGTAGTTCACTTTTCTACCTTTTCCAGACTCTCCACTTTGGAAAAATCGTGGGGATTTAAAACATATTTCCTTCAAAGATTTAGGGAAAAAGAAGCATAATGTAAGCCCTTACAAGCACAGAATAAAGCAATGAAGTCACAAATATGAAGGTCAAATTCTTACCTAAAGCAGACTGTTGTATCTTCAGCCTGGAAAAGAAATAAAGTCCGTTTATCTTCAAATGGAAGGTTGTCTTTCTTTCCTGAAATGTTGATCATTGGTGTTAAGATTTATATTGTTATTCCTTAATGAAGCTTAATTGTTACACGTAAAGGGCATTTAAAATTTTGCTGTAAGTGTTCTGGAAACAGTCACTGGAAATTGTTGAGGAAGAGATGAAAAGAAATTAAGAAGAGCCAAAATAATAAAAAGTAAATGAAAGTATTCTAAAAGAACAGAAGTCATTTGAAGATTAAAGAACTACAGAGGTTACTATTTTAGTGTATGAGTAGAGAGATGAATTATATTACTAGAATCAAGTGTGTTTGAACAAATAAATATAAGCCAGCTAAGAATCATAATTATTTGGCGCTCCCATAAAGCTTTTTATAATTTCTTCATCCCAGGTAATCAGAATATTTTTAACAGACTTGAAAGGCAAAGACTGATGGGTGTGCCAGGATAAAGACAGACAGATCAATTAAGCAACTCTAGAAACTGATAAGATTTCTTTCATGAGATAATAACATTTTTCAATTCATTTATTCCTATTCTGATTAATTAGGAGAATATTTTGAGTGGATTCTGGCAGATTTATTGCTAATTAGCTTGGCTCAGTAAAACTTGCTGCCTGGTACAGGATATAGTGACAGCCCTTATGTGGAGTAATATTTATTAGGAGAGTAAAATCACTGGATTAGGTCCCTGCTTAAATAGATAACTTACAGTACATTTTTCTCCATCTTGTTTTGTGTCCTTTTCAATAGGAATGGCGATATGAATTAAAAGTGGTAACTCTCTGCTTGGTGGGTTAATACTTTACGTAAAACATTCAAAACATGTGTCCATTTTCCTCATAGAAATTTAAAAAGCTATGTATTTGTATCAATTTTGCTCTATTAAAATAAAATGTACATTTGACTATGGCATATGATGAGTAAAAGTAACATTATTGAAACTTTAGTTTTTGGGTTTTTTTTCAGAGTTATGGTAGAAGCACAAAGCTGTATTAACGTTTGTAGTGAAATTGGGAGAAATAATTCCTTTATTGAAAAAAATGCCTAAAATATCTCAAAAAAGTGATTTTTGAAAAAAAAAAAAAAAAAACGACCAAGGTCTTGTTTCAGACCTGTGAGTGTTTGTATCATTTATAATAGTTTCATCTCTCTGCTGTCAATATCACCCTATGCCAATTCATTTCCCAATCCTTTTTTTTTTTTTTAAGATTTTATTTATTTATTCATGAGAGACACACACAGAGAGAGAGAGGCAGAGACACAGGCAGAGGAAGAAGCAGGCTCCACACAGGGAGTCCGATGTGGAACTCGATCCCAGGTCCCCAGGATTAGGCCCTGGGCTTAAGGCAGGAGCTAAACCACTGGGCTACCGGGGCTACCCTCATTTCCCAATCCTATCGGGTTTATTGTTTTAAATCCCTCATCTGATCATACAACACCTAGGAAAATAAAAACTGTGTGTGAGAGAAGACCATTTTTAATTTCCTAGTATATTTAATAGGCCTGACCAGTCCAGGATTCAGGTCCTCCAGGTGAAAGTAAGACTTCAGGTATGCAAACGTGTTTTCAATGTCCTTATTTTCTCATGCTAATATGTTTGCATTGACTTCAGGTATGCAAACGTGTTTTCAATGTCCTTATTTTCTCATGCTAATATGTTTGAATTGGTGTCATCTTCACTCACAGTATCTTTTCATTTTTTAAGACTCTTTTGGGAGGGGGCACCTAGATAGCTCAGCGGGTTAAGTCTGACTCTTGATTTCAGGTCAGGTCATGATCTCAAGTTCCTGAGACAGAGCCCCAGGTCAGGCTCCATGCTGAGCTGGAGCCTGCTTAATGGTCTCTCTTCCTCTCTCTCCACCCCTTACCCCACTCCTTTAAAAAAAAAAAAAAAAAGAACCTCCTCTGTGAATTTTTTCCATATTCCTTAGAAGTGCCTTCTTGCCTCTTCATTCTTAGGTTACTCTAGATTGCATAAGGAATTTCGCATTTCTCATCTTAAGATCTTAAGTGAATAGCACAGTTGCTGTCAAAGAGTAAACCAGTCAATAAATATTGATAGAGGAAGGAGAAGGAAATGTATAGTGATTTTAATTTCAGTAGGAAAAATGAATGCCATGAAAAATTACCTAAATAATTTTATCTTGTTTATGATGCAGGAATGATTTTTTTCTCTCTCAATAGTTTAATATGATAGATACTGATATACAACATTATCCCCTTAGGGCTCAGTGGTTGAGCTTCTACCTTTGGCTCAGGCGTGATCCTCAGGAGTCCTAGGATCAAGTCCTACATCAGGCCCCCTGCATGGAGCCTGCTTCTGCCTCTGCCTATGTCTCTGCCTATGTCTCTGCCTCTGTGTCTGTCATGAATAAGTAAAATCTTAAACAGAATTTCTTCTTGGGAAAGAATGTTTGCTAGCCAAAATATTACAAGAGAAAATTCCTTAGCTATGGATGTATTTCCTCTTTTTCTCATTTTGGAGGAATTCATTAACAAATGGTGCCTAAATTTACACATTTAGTGCAATCCCTATCAAAATACCATGGACTTTCTTCAGAGAGTTGGAACAAATCATCCTAAGATTTGTGTGGAATCAGAAAACATCCCCAATAGCCAGGGGAATATTAAAAAAGAAAACCATAGCTGGGGGCATCACAATGCCAGATTTCAGGTACTACAAAGTTGTGGTCATCACGACAGTGTGGTACTGGCACAAAAAACAGACACATAGATAAATGGAACAGACGAGAGAATTCAGAAGTGGACCCTCAACTCTATGGTCATCTAATATTCAACAAAGCAGGAAAGACTATCTCCTGGAAAAAGGACAGTTTCTTTAATAAATGGTGCTGGGAAAATTGGACATCCACATGCAGAAGAATGAAACTGGACCATTCTCTTACACCATACACAAAGATAAACTCAAAATGGATGAAAGATCTAAATGTGAGACAAGATTCCATCAAAATCCTAGAGGAGAACACAGGCAACACCTTTTTTGAGCTTGGCCACAGCAGCTGCTTGCAAGATACATCCATGAAGGCAAGAGAAACAAAAGCAAAAATGAACTATTGGGACTTCATCAAGATAAAATGCTTCTGCACAGTGAGGGAAACAGTCAACAAAACTAAAAGACAGCCTGCAGAATGGGAGAGGATATTTGCAAATGACCTATCAGATAAAGGGCTAGTTTCCAAGATCTATACAGAACTTATCAAACTCAACAGCAAAGAAACAAACAATCCAGTCATGAGGTGGGCAAAAGACATGAACAGAAATTTCACCAAGGAAGACATAGATATGGCCAACAAGCACATGAGAAAGTGCTCCACATCACTTGCCATCAGGGAAATACAAATCAAAACCACAATGAGATCCCACCTCACACCAGTGAGAATGGGGAAAATTGACAGGAAACAACAAATGTTGGAGAGGATGCAGAGAAAGGGGAACCTTCCTGCACTGTTGGTGGGAATGTGAACTGGTGCAGCCACTCTGGAAAACTGTGTGGAGTTTCCTCAAAGAGTTAAAAATAGATCTGCCCTACCACCCAGCTATTCCACTGCTGGGGATTTACCCCAAAGATACAGATGCAGTGAAACGCCAGGACATCTGCACCCCGATGTTTATAGCAGCAATGTCCACAATAGCCAAACTGTGGAAGGAGCCTCGGTGTCCATAGAAAGATGAATGGATAAAGAAGACGTGATCTGTGTATACAATGGAATATTACTCAGCCATTAGAAACAACAAATACCCACCTTTTGCTTCAATGTGGATGGACCTGGAGGGTATTATGCTGAGTGAAATAAGTCAATCGGAAAAGGACAAACATTATATGGTCTCATTCATTTGGGGAATATAAAATATAGTGAAAGGGAATAAAGGGAAAGGAGAGAAAATGAGTGAAAATATCAGAGAGGGTGACACAACATGAGAGACTCAACTCTGGGAAATGAACAATGGGTAGTGGTAGGGGAGGTGGGGGGGGTGACTGGGTGATGGGCACTGAGGGGGCACTTGATGGGATGAGCACTGGGTGTTATGCTATATGTTGGTAAATTGAACTCCAATAAAAAAAGGTGTAAAGATGTCTATTCATTCATCATTGAGTTTCTCTTTTGAGAAAAGCCCCGTTATCAGTTTGTTTCCAGTGACTCTATTAGTCCTCAGATGACTGACTTCAGCAATCATTTCTTTGAGAGGATTAGAATTTCTTCTGATGAAAAATCAACATTGTTAATGAAGTATAGGTGTTGATTAGCCAGTGCATACGTCTGAATGGATAAGAATTCATATCAATGCAAAATAACTAATATCTTATAAATCAGTAAGGCAAAAATCAGTAGTTTCGTAGAAAAAAATGGGAATGGGGAAATTAAAATATCTTAAATGAAAATTGCATACAAATGAAAATAAAAACAAGACATCATTTCTTAAATACTAACAAATTTAACATGAATTGTGATAATTCACTGCATTGGCAATCATTTGAGTAAATAAGAGGAGTAATACATCTTGCTGATAGAACTTTTCAAGATGATAGTTTGGCAATGTCCATCAAAATTTTAAAGACAGGGAATCCCTGGGTGGCTCAGCGGTTTAGCACCTGCCTTCAGCCCAGGGTGTGATCCTGGAGTCCCGGGATCAAGTTCTGCATCAGGCTCCCTGCATGCATCCTGCATCTCCCTCTGCCTGTGTCTCTGCCTCTCTCTGTGTCTCTCATGAATAAATAAATAAAAATCTTTAAAAAAAATTAAAAACACATAGCTTTTAACTCAACAGTTCTAACTTCAACAATTTATTATACAGATATACTTACATCTAAGCCAAGGGACTTATACATATTTAAGGATGTTTAATATTGTTTATAAAAGAATGGAAATAATCTAAATGTCAACAGGGGAAATAATGATGTATCTAAATAGATGCTATAAAGGATTAGTGACATTATGTATAATCATCTGGAAATATATCCATAGTATACTATAATGGGTAAAAAAGGAATGTGAAGAGTAGTGTGCACTACCTCCATACAGGTCAAATTAAAATATATATTCACCTAAGTATTTGTGATGCACAGATTAGGGCAACCATATATTTCCCATTTTGCCCAGTTACTTCTAATTTTCACCTATTGTCTTAGTATAATTAATACTTGCACACTCTTTTAAGAGTATCTCAGTTTGGTCAATAAATTCTTAGTATACTTTATATTTTGGTGCATATGCCTGGACTATTTCTCAAAGTTTGCACAAGAACTACAGTGATGGCTGCCACTAGGACAGTTGTAGGTCTGGGTTGGAAAGAACACTTAGTTTGCTTTATACATCTTTTATGTAGCATGTGTTATAACCTGGTACAGGGATTCCCAATTCATAAGTTAGCATTAAAGATTTGGAACTAATTGTTCAAGTTTATCTCCATAAGATTTTTATAGAACGTGAAAATATTGGGAAATACAAGAATTATGATTAAAATAATATGAAGTTATACTGTGTAATGTGAAAAGAAAAGCAAATGGAATCATTATTAGAGAATGTTTAAGGGTACAGTGATCTAGAATTGTAATCTGCTAAAATGCCAAATTGTGGCCCTAAAGATTATAATTTTCTCTTTGACCTCTTGATGTTTTGCAAAAATAAGATGTGTGAGATAATTATAATGCCTTATAGTACTTATACAGACTCTTATTTTGTAAATAAGTCTTGTATATTTTCAGTTCTCACCAGGATATATTATCTATTTGAACACCAGTGCAAAACTCAGAGGACTTTTCTCAAAATCCAATTCTTTTTTTTTTTAAGGCTAGCATGCTATCATAAAATCAAGTATTTTGGGACAAACCTCATTAATTATTTGTTACAATGTAAACTGCTGATATGGAGCAGCTTTTCTTGGCTGGTTCCCTGTGATAACCCATTAGCTATAATAGTGCCTGGCATATTGTGAGTATGCAATAAATATTTCTCGAATAAATGAATTAATGAAGGAAAGATCTCAGTTTGACAGGTAGTCTTATACTCTAATACTGCTGTGTAAATTGGCATAAACTTTTTCAAGGTGAATCATTTTAACTCTGCCACCAAACCTAAAATGTACTTTTCGAATCAGCAATTTTATTTCTGGAAATTTATCCTGTGAAGATGGCTTATTCAATTCACAAAAATTCACAGACTTATGCAACATGTATGTTTAATGGGATATTACTGCAAATAGTAAAAATGTCATAAATACCGATTTATTCATCTTTAGGGAAATAATTAAAGTCATTACTTGAGATCCATAAATGGAATACAATGAAGACACTGAAAATAATAAAGTTGGTGTTTGTGTTCTGAGTTGAATTAATTTATAGGAAAGAAAAGAAAAACAGAAGGGGGAAGGAAGGAGGGGAATGAGAAACCTATCAGCAAAGAATCCCTAGATTGTCACAATCAAATATGAAAACTTATAGTCAGCAATGAAACAATTTAAGTTAGGGACACCTGGGGGGCTCAGTAGTTGAGGTCTGCCTTCGTCTGGGGTCGTGATCCCAGGATCCTGGGATCGAGTCCCGCATCGGGCTCCCTGCAGCGAGCTTGCTTCTCCCTCTGCCTATGTCTCTACCTCTCTATCTCTCTGTGTCTCTCATGAATAAATAAATAAAATCTTTTTTAAAAAAGAAATAATTTACTTTAATATCTTTTATATATAGGATTTAAAAATTATAAACTTGTACAAAACGTTCTAAAATGAATATGAACACAGTATATGTGTTTATTTGATTATGGTTGTGTTTTCTTATTACAAAGCTCCATAAAAGCTGGTATCCTGATTTTTTTATGCACTTCTTTGCCACTTGTTCCAATGCATAGTAGACACTTTATTATGTGATTTTTGGATGATGTATCTGAAACTAAGCTACCAAGATATAATCTAGGAAATAAAGTGAAAACATCAGGTATGGAGTTATTTATATTCTTTGTTGCGTGAACTAGAGAGATTTAAAATAAGAAGGTTGGGCAAATTTCTTCCAATAGGTCTACACATTTAAACATTTTACCATGTCTTACATTTGGGAAGAGGCCCATGGCTCAGTATTTTGTTGACATTACTTGGAACTTCTGCTACTTTATTGTATACATACAAAAAGGCACAGGTAGCCTCCAGCTTCTTTCCTACTCTTGTCTTCTTGTGACAATCTAAGCAGCATAGCTATCTCTTCATGCTCTTTTATTAGGTACTGCTATTAACTAAGATCATCATACAGATGTGTGAGTCAGCAAAAATCAGTACCTAACAAGCATCACCTGTTCCCCAACCCTGCTTCGGGAACATAAAATGACTTATTTGGCTGGACAATGCAACTTCTATTTGTGCACATTGTGCGTAATTCTATTTATTTGTCTCATGATCTGCATTTTGGTTAAATAGAACAAATTGACTTCAAACTGCTAGCCCTCTGTTCTATTATGTATGTAAGGCATGAGTTCATCTTTGATTTTCAAACTCTGTCATAACCCTAAACTCGTTAAAGATTGTGACTTTATAACAGATTTTTTAAAATAGTGTTTCTATAAAAAACTAATCTATGCCTTTGATGATTATAAGTTAAGGTCTTGAAGTAGTCTTAGAAATAAAATGTCGGAGTGCTTTTATACAGGATTATTTGTGGGACTGAATTTCACTTTACTAATATTTATATAAACGTTATGTCCCAGTGTTCTGCTGTTAGAATACACAGAAGTGAGAATGAGCCAAAGAACCAGAAGCCAACCAGAAAAACGAGAGCTGTGAGTTCTGCGCCAACACCTCCAGAAGGGCCTTGGTGAGTTGACAGATGATAAAGTTATGATTAGGTAAAAAGTAACCCAAAAAGTAACCCAAATGACATTTTTCTATTATTTTTAAAGTCTAAGAAGACCTAGACGTAATTGAAATATTCATTTAAAACACTTTGAACTCTGAGTAAGAAGGAAACCTAGACTATAATTTAAATATTCCTTGACCTATTGCTTTCAAACAGGTTAAAGCACACCAATTTTAAGGAAAATATCTATTTCCAAATAATTACAGTCCTTGGGCTTGTGTGAGGGTAATATCTTGAAAGGCATTAACTATAATAGATGTATGATAACTGCCATTTGACTGACACTTAGGTACTACTTGAAGGACTTCTCCAAGGACAGAAGATTCTTTCTATCTCATAAAAAAGCTGGATGCCCCCGAAGGACGAAAGAGTAAGTGTTCTTGAGAAGATTTTTATTTGCATATGTTTTCAGCAGAGAATTACAAGAGAAATCATTATACTATTAAAATTAAATCCATAAAATGAAAATAATACTTATTGAGCTTTTACAGTTTGTCAGGCATTTTATACATATAAGATCTCTTCTAATTCTCAAAAAACCATATGATGTAATTTTATAAATAAAGTGACTAGGGCTTAGAAAGGTTAAAAATTCCCAAAGGTTCTACCTCTAGTAAATGGTAAGGCTCAGATTCAGATATAGGCAATTGGACTGAATTTAGTAAGCTATAAAAACTAAGGATAAATTTCTACTGAAAGTGTTTTTATTTTAAAATTTAGAAAGTCTAAGTGAAATATGAGAATGTTCAGTTCTTATCTTGCCTATTTTTTAAATGTTTACTCAATTATAAGAGGTGTTTATCTTGATTGTTAGGTATTATGTCATATGATAAAAACCATTCTAAATTATGTACTTTGCCTCTTAAGAGATATGCAGTCATTAATACTGAAGTATAGGAAAGTGATTGATAAGCAGATGTCTCTACTTGTAATGTTTTATGTACATTTTCTAATTCATCCCAGTGGTTCATTAAAAAAAAAGCAAACATTAGATGTAAGAAAAGCAGATGTTTATGTTTTATATTTAACAAAAACTAATTACTTAAGAAGAAATGCATTGATATAAACGTACTTGCTACATAGAATTTGGTTAATGCATGTTTATTTTTTCATATATGAATTAAATCTGAGATTGTATAGATATAAAAAATAGCTTTTGGACATTATACAAAGGTTGAACAATTAATCCTGATGTCTTTCTTATGCAGTAATTATGTTCAAGAATTTTTACTCTACATATTTTAAGTTTAGTTTATGACTTACTCTTATGTTGCATGTTGATTTATTTCACATTAATCAATTATTTGTGACATGAAAATATCTTTGGGCTAAAAAAAAGCAGTAAGAGTTGGATACAATCAAATGATTATCAACAAATACTTGATGAAAAAATAACAGCTCAAGGCATAGTGCTCACCTTTGCTAATCTGAAGAAAATATTAGAATGCATATCCTAATGGAAGCTATTTGGGGAGAAATAGAAGTATACATAAAAAAAATGAAATTTTTCAAAGGTCTATGGGAACTATTAATAATTGGTGATGTGTTGTAGGGAGAGACAGTGAAGTCTGAAGCAACAGTATTTTGGTTCTGAAGGAATCCATTCTAAAGGGTGATAGTAAAGAAAAACAAAGCATATTAAAATGACAGTTGATATGTGAAAGGTAAGTACCTTCTTGTGGTGGGATAAATGATGCCCGGGTAGAGCTAGAAGACCTGTGGAAAGCAAAGCATCAAAAGATGGTGAGGTAGGACTTAGTTGCTGGTATAGTCTTCCATACCTTTTTTGAATGCATATCCTACTACATAAGTTTTCAAGCACAGTTATGAAAGGAAAAAAATGTGAATATTTAACTTTAATTGAAGGGATTTTTAATAAGCCTTGAAAATGGTGCTTAATTCCACCCTATACTTTACTGTATCCTCCTCTAAGAGCACAGATTCTCAGTCACAGCAGTGTTTTAAAGACTCAATGTATTATGTAATGGATTATAAGGCTATAAATAATGTCATAAATAAAACCAATGTAATTATATCACAACAGAGGCTAAGAATCCATCCGTAAACTACCAAACGATCCAGCTGAAGGGACATATGTTTTCCTTAAGATAATGAAGTATAGAATGTGTGAAATGTATTTTGCAAGCTTTTATGTATGTCAAACTTCAGGGAAGCTATATGTTTTCCATGAAAGATATAAAGGATTTCTTTCTTGAAAAAAATTAGAAGCAGAAAAAAATTTAACTTATTTCAGTCATGAGTATGCCATAGCTAAATTAAAATCCACAGTTTTATATCTGGTATTCAAGAAGAGTGTTTCAGATTGAAGAACTTTCAGCTATTTGTTTAAACATGGATCTTAAATCACTCCGAGATTTTCTTGGATAGCAAAACATAGTGGAATTTACAGATGTTAGCCTGAAAATTAGTAACTATGTCTCTCCTATTAGTGATGGGAAAACTTGATGACCTGGATTCCTTTCAAATGGAAAAAAGAGAGGAACAATGACAACTAGATTCACCTCTTGCCTGCACTTTATATAAATAGGATTACACTACCCAGAGCTTCAAACTCACTCACAAAGGGAAACTAGGATATGAAGCTATCTTGTAAGCAATCACACACAGGTAGCAGGACTAAGTCTAGAAGTACTACTCTGTGTATTTCCCTCCGTATCTTCAAGCATTTCTTTGGGACTTTAAGCTTCTTTCATCCTGTCTCTCACCGTACATAAGCAGCAAAGAATAAGTACTTAGAGAAAATGTCACCTTAATAAAATGAAAGATTCTAACATGTACTTGGAGAGCAAAGATAATTTTAGAACTGAGGTAAATGGGGGGAAGGAGAAACCGGTAGCATAGGGGAGATGTAGTATGAAAGGCAGGAGTGGAGAATGGTTATTGACATAAAAAAGGATACAGGTTCTAAAACATTACTGCTTCTGCATCACTATCTACTCATGGCCTCTGATATGCTTGCCATCAGTTGGAATCCTTAAGCTCACCTGAATATGAGCTTAAGGATGTCCTGGGCATTCTGTATGGCAGTAGGATATGGAACAAAAAATTCTCAATCCCATTTTATGGAGGAATTGAATAAAACTAGTTTGGAATTTTCCTGTAAGCCAGGTCATTGTTGTACTCTATGCTATTTGATAATTACCATTTAAATGACCTGTTAGTTCCAAACATGTGAGGACTTCCGTTGATGAAAATATTTACAAATATTTTAAAAAATTATTTATTTTTAAACACAGTGTGCTGCCATAGTACAGTCCCATAGAGGTTCTCCTCAAGCCAAAGAAAGGGAGTGAATTAGCTTCTTAAAAAAAAAAATAAAATAAACAAATAAAAAACCTTACATTCTTTTCTGTGAACAAAAAATCATCGAGATCTTATTTAATATATTTATTACATTCACTGTTGGTTTGTGACTTTCAGAATGTGAACTATCAGCTTGTAAAGATCACATGAGAATGTCTACTACAAAAGAGGAGTTATTTTTCAGGTTATTGAAGTTCAAAATGGCAGTGTATTTATGTATATTCATATCCTCTTCAGAGTGATGATACTTATCCTTCAGGGAAGTTAAGAAGGAGCATTTGTAAGTTTTATGATTGATTCTAAATTTCACTTTTAGAAGACTTTTACACTTAGGTAGGTTTTATTTAACATCACAGAATGCAAGTTTGTGGGTATAATTATAGCAGCAAGATATCAATGAAGCTTACTAATTCATAGCAAATGCAGAGAGGAGGGGAAAATGATTTAAGGCAGAGTTTAGGTAGTAGGAAATGAAGGATAGATTTAAACAAATATAAAGAATTTAGTTTGTGGTTGTTATCCCAAGGTAATTTCAGTATAGGAAAATAACTTTCCCAAGTCTCTCTATACAGGAAATCTGGTGTGGGGCACCTGAGTAGCTCAGTTGGTTGAGCCTCTGACTCTTGATATCAGCTCAGGTCATGATGGGGTAGTGGGGTGGTGAGATTTGGCCCTGGGAAGGGCTCTGTGCTCAGCACAGAGTCTGCTTGTTCCTCTCCCACTTCTCCTTCCCCCATTTCTCCCTTTCCCTCTCAAATAAGTAAATAAATAAATACAATTAAAAAAAAAAAAGTCTGGTCTTGCTTATTGGTAAGATTTTCTGAAAACAATATGGTGCGTGACTGCAAATCAAAATATATAATCACAATCTCTGGGTGAACCTCACTTCTAGAAATTTGATTTAAGGAAGGAATTATCTAAAGTAAAAGTAGAATGCTATAAGCTTAGCAAAGTTTAAAATTTTACCTATAAAATCATAAAATTGAAAATTTGTCTAAGGGAATGTTTAAAGGTTATGATACATCAGCTAAAGGAATGTCTGTAGATACTAAAAATGAAAAATATGAAGTAGAAAAGAAAATGTTCGTGCAAAAAGCATAGAACTATATCTTTTAAAGCTGGTATATATAACTTGTTATATAAAGTTAAAGTTATGTAGAAAGACAAAATACTTATTTGATTAGAGCTGCTAAAATTATATTTAATGTGAATTATTGAATTGTATTGAATATATCCGATTAAGGGCTAAAACAAATTCATATCCAACTTAGCCCTTGAGGAAGTCTGGCAATAATGGTAGACTCAAACTATCATTGGCATCATGTTTTCAAAATTATTTTAATATTTTCACATTCTTCGAAAATATTATTTTATTTTTACATGACAAGAAATTGTAAATTAAGTATTATGATATTCAACCACTGCCTTCTCTTCTGTCCGTTTAAGAAAGAAAAATCACAGTTTTATACATCTGGCTCAAATCTTTTTTCCTTAATGAGGCTAGGCATACAGTAGGAAACTGATAAAGATCTTGTTGACAAATGGAAATTGCTAGGAATTAAAATTAGCCTGCTTATACTAATCAATACTTAGAAGACATTGAGGCATATACATTCATTAGAAAATCATTACTGCACATAAAAGATGTATTTGAAGCCGCAGTAATGTAAAACTTTAAAAGATGTGTTTATTGCATGTCTTAATAGGTGAAGAGTGATAAGGAAGCAGTCATTAGTGCGGTGTTTGTAAAGTGTGGTAAATGGACCATTGCAGTTCTCTGCGGTCTATCACATTCTCTGTAGATGGAGCTGCTGCTGTTTGGGGTGGGGTGAGGGAGAGAAGAAAAGCAACAATTTCTTTATCTGTGTTTCCCAAATCTGAAATGTGGAAAGTATAATCCATTCAGATTTTGATTTAATACTATTATTCTAACAATCTGTACATTTGAAAAGTTTTCCCATGAACTAAAGAATCCCATTGTTGAGTTGGTCTTGGTTACCATTCATTAAACAAGGCTCAGTAATTTTTGTCAAGTTGTTTCACATCATTTACTTTTTATTGTTTATGTTTAATAATTTATCATATATCACATTTTGCTGTGATAGTGTAAGATATGAATCAGTGACTCAATGATTTAAAAGTTATGAGATGGACTAAGTAAAATATGAAAAAAATGTGAAAAGGGATGCCTGGGTGGCTCAGTGGTTGAGCAGCTGCCTTCCGCCCCGGGTGTGATCCTGGAGTCCTGGGATCCAGTTCCGCATCGGGCTCCCTGCATAGAGCCTGCTTCTCCCTCTGCCTGTGTCTCTGCCTCTCTCTCTATTTGTCTCTCATGAATAAGCAGATAAAATCTAAAAAAAAAAAAAAAAAAACTAAAAAAATAAAATAAAAAATAAAGAAAAAATGTGAAAAATACATTCGGAATATTGTATGTAGGAACTTAGTGCACATAAAGAATGTACAAACCACGTGCTTAGAGAATTCTAATTTCACAGAAGCAGCCATCAAAGATAATTTTTTAAAATGGGGGTTCAATACTGAATATTCTAAAACTGGATTTTGTTGGAGAATTTCACTGTGTCTTAAATGTTTCTCAAAGAGTAACATAAAACCACTAGAAAGTTTTCGTCATTTTCCATCAAAGCCAAGTGAATTCTCCGGAATATAGTTGATATTTACACAATGAACATAAATTTTTGTAGTATAGAGCAGCATATTGTATGTTTGTAAGGAAGTCTTCTATATACATTTGTAGTATTATTCCAAACTACGTTATTGATAGTAATTTTGTGATCATGCTTCTTACTGAACAAATGATTAACTAGTCATTAAATGTGAGGAAGAGAACAAAATAACAGAGGCTTCATGAACATTTTTACTCCTTAGAAGGAAAAGGGGCTAAACATCACATTTTCTGCAGAGAAATATATAAAACCAATTCTGAACTTAGTTGTAAATACACTTGGAAAAACAGAAGTAGCTGTTGGAAAACATTCTTTTCATAAATGCAATGTTGACAGTGATATTAAATCAATGATGCATGATGTGAAAAACATTTACTATTATATAAACATATCTATTTGCTTTTTTTAGATGATTGATATCACTAAAATACATAGTGTGTTTATGTGTGTGTGTGCATGCACACAAAGCATACTTGCATAGCTCATATATATGTATATATATACCTGCATATATATACATATATATATAAATATACACACACACACACATCTATAGGCAGTACTGAAGTGTATATTTGAAGGAGAAATGTCCTTCTTGTTAATGAAATTATACACATGATAAAGAAGTTATTCATTTTATAATCTATGCAGTAAATTTTAAGCAGATCAAAGATGATAGAGTTGTATAAGTATCAGGGAAGTGTTCAAGTGTATAGGTAAGGCTTTTTGTTTTCAGTATCCTCAGTGTCTTTCCTTTAGTAAAGTATATAAACTTCAGCACTATATCATCTAATAGCTATTGCCCTATCAGTCAATTATTTGCCAATTCATTACTAAACTTCTCTAAGGAGATTAGGATATTCATTCTCTTTGTTTTGTTACCTGATACTGATTTCTCTACCATTCCAATTTGTCTTTAAGCACAATATTGCCTTACACAATTCTGGATAAGGAATTCATTAGAATCTACTTCTCTAAACCCATCAAGAATTTTCCAGTACTTTGAGTTCTCAGTAGCATTTGAAAATAACCATTTTTTAACATCCTTACATAATATTTGCTCCCCTCCAGAAGTCTTTTTGCCTCCTAATTTCTTGCTGCATTGTCAAATTTAATGTTTAAGGTTTCTTTTTTTTTTAACTTAGTAATTTTATTTTTTTGTAGACGGACTATCAACAAATGTGCTATTCCTTAAGACACAGGTCTCACTGTTATTCACATGTAGTTAATCACTACATCCTTTTTGAAAATTACTTTCTTCAAAATTGACTTCCATGATACATCATTATACTCATTTTCTATTTTTATCTTTTGGTGTATATTGGCTTTTTTTTTTGTTCACAAATGCATCATTCTCTATTCAGCTATTATATTTTTTAGCTCATCGTGATTCATCTTAATTATCTTTCCTTTTATTCCATATGGTCCAAGATATTTCATCTAAGCTTGTAGCCTCAGTTGTTACATATATACTGAGGGCTTGAAAGGTTTTAAGCTCAGACTTCACTTCCTGCTCCAGAGCTGTTTATCTAATAGCCTCTTGCATTTTCAGGTAATAAATGCAGAATCTCAAAATGAACCCACGCACTCCCAATCCTCCAAGACACCCTTTTCCTTTATTCCTATAACAGCAATAAGAACTACTATCTGTGTTGATAGTGAATAATCTAGGAGGTACCCTATGTGTTTCTTTTTCTATACTCCAATATCTAATTTATTACTGTTCTGTAATTTACCACTTAAATAGCTCTTACATCTCTGTTTTTCCTCATCTCTGTTTCCTGCCTCACAGTTAATGCTATGAAATTCTCTTGCCTGGGATAGTACAGTACCTTTTTAACTCTGCTCTCATGAATACTTTTGCCTTGCCAAAAAAATATTCTCCACATTATAGAGTAATAATTTCCAAGCAAATTTGTTTGTGTTACTATTTTCTGTGTTACTATTTTCCTGCTAATCTAATACCTATTAGATAAATACCTCTCTTTATCTAATAGGTGTTTATTGAGTACCAGGTATATGTCAGGCATTGCCCTAGGTACAAAGAACACACTGGCAAGCAAATAGAAAAAAAATTCTTAGATTAATAGAGCTAACATTCTTAAAAAAGACATAGATCATCAAATAAACATGTAAATATGAAATTTCAAGGAACAATATATGTTTTGAAGAAAAATGAAGCAAGATATAGAGGAAAATAAGGTATGCTATTTTTATTTCTCTGGGTTTCTTTGTTAAGGCATTATTTAAGAAGATAGACACAAAAGCAAGAAGGAAGCAAGAAGGTGTGTCTCAGGGTGTAGGGATAGTGAATGCAAGGTCCTAAGTGGAGGCATCCTCGGCAGAAAATAAATAAACAACAAAAACAAAAGAGAGCCAACCAGTATGACTGGAGTAAGAAGAACTATGGTAGGAGATTAGGTTTTAGAACAAGGGGTGGGAGAGGATGGGACAGATCATGTAGGATTTTCCAAGAAGAGTGTTTTAAGCTAAGTAAAGCAGGGACCCACTTAACAGTTGAGATTAGGGAAAAGCCAGTTCTTGCTGATGATTTTTAAAGCACTTTGACCCTTTATAGATAAACAATTACAGGAGTGTAAGAAGAACAAAAGCAGTGAAACAAGTTAGGAGGCTATGCAGTAATCTAGATGGAGAAGATACAGACCTGGCATAGGTTAGAAGTATGGAGGAGGTAAAAAGTTGGCTGTATTCAGGATATATTATGATAGCAGACTGCAAAGGACTTACTAATGTATTAGGCGTGTGCTGTGAAAGAAAGGAGACAAGAATGACTATAAAACTTTTCCCAGAGTCATCAGGTAAATTGTACAATTGCTCAAGATGGTGATAAAAACAGCTGGAGAAATTTTCAGTAGTTTTGTAATGGAAATGCTAAGTTTGGGATACCCAGTAGACATGCAAGGTGAATTGTTGAATATGCAGTAATGCATATGGATATAGAACTCAAGAATGAGGCTGAATTAGATATCTAAATTTGGCAGTAAATAGCAAAGAGTGTTTCAAGCCATGGGACTAGGTGTGATCACACAAAGTGCAAACAAGATAGTGAAGAAAATGCGAGAAGACTGATTCAGCAGTAGCAGCCAGGAAGGTAGGAGGACAAAACACCTGTTTAATGAACTCCGATTACTGATTGAATGAATACATAAATATATTAGTTTGCTTATAAATTGCAATCCACAGTGAGGTTTTGTTAAAGAGAATAAATCTTGTTTCTCGTTTTTTGTTCCTTTTTAGTAAAAAAAAAAAAAAAAAACAACACCAGTACTGATCCAATTAGCAAACCAGAAACTTAGGACAATCCTTTGACATCACTCTCTTTGGTAAAGTGCTGAAAGTTTTCCTTAAGGAGAAATGTCTCCACAATAGTCTTGTCCAAATATATATGTATTTAGAGACACACACACACACACACACACACATATATATATATATATATATATATATATATATATATATATATGATTCAAACAGTGAATATGTGTATTTCATAAGACATATAATTATGTCAGGATTTTGTAAGACAAGAAAGTACTTGGGTATGCAAACTTCCCTACATTTATAGCTATTTATCATTAAATGAAGACTGGAAGCATTCATTTAAGAAGCAAACGTTATCATCATTACTGATGGGAAATTATTAACAATTTTATGACATTCTGTGTTCTTTTGCAATAAATCACTTTTTCTTAGTTAACCTTAATGTTATGATCCATGTGAGTTCCAAATGTCTATTCAATGATATGCAGACGTCAAGAGTTTGAGAAATACTGCATTAATGAGTAGTCTGAACGATAAAACAGCCATTTCAAATTTATCCCAGTAGTTGGTACCTAAAATATTATTTACCTGTTTTCTTGGTTCTTGGAAAAAGCAAAATATATGATGACTGAGAAAGATAGAAATCTCTTTTTCAGGGCCCCAAAGCCGTATTTCTACCTAATAGTAGATATATTTAATTGAAAATTAACAGTAGGTCACATCTGAGTCATAGGGAGTAGAGTAATATTATATCCTTGTTCTATTAAAGCATAATTTGCACATAAGTATTTTTAAGAAATATTCTGAGAAGTGTCAAAGTCTCTTATAATACTTTAATGTATGGGTAGCCCGGGTGGCTCAGTGGTTTAGCACCGCCTTCAGCCCAGGGTGTGATCCTGGAGTCCGGGATCCAGTCCCATGTCAGGTTCCCTGCATGGAGCCTGCTTCTCCCTCTGCCTGTGTCTCTGCCTCTCTCTCTCTGTGTCTCTCATGAATAAACAAATAAAATCTTTAAAAATTAATAATTATTAATAATATTAATAATTAATAATAATTCCTACCCCCCATCTGTGAGAAAGAAGTTTGCTTTGTTCTTTAATAGGTAAAGCCATAGACTTCTTTCTTTAACATTAAAGACAAAAACAAGAAGTCAAATAAAATATTTATGTTTATTTGGAACCAGAGTCTCTTCCTTCCTTCAAGACATTCACAAAAATGACCATGGAAAATTTACACCTGAGCTTCCTTGACAGCACACTATAATGTGTTGAAGTCATACTCATTTTTAAACTTCTAGACTGTTTCTGATTAAGTGGTTAGGCTTGAAATTCTTGAAATAAAACATGTCTTCAAATCTTTCTATTCTTAAAGCTAAGAAGTAAAATTGGCAGTAACTGGAGGGGACCTTGCAGCCCTATAAACCACTTAATATTTTATGGGATTTCTGTGTGTTTAAAAAAAAAATGGTAAGCATGTTTAGCAAACAGAAAGAAGCTGCATCAGATTTTCTGTTTAATTTAGTGATGAGCCTGTTTCGGAAAATAGTATGAAAGGGAATCTCTCCATTTATACATTAATTTATGACTTAATTTATGCATTATTTATGATTTAACATCTCCCCCCAAATGCGTCATAAAGACAGAGTCTTTTGCTTTCATTTTGGTGCCTTCCTGACTTTGCCAGGCCTGCTTTTGATTAGGTATTCAAAGATAAAAGCATATTATCTTAATTGTCAGACACAAATGAAGAATGAAAGCAGGGATTCAGTTTCTTGTATTTTTCTTTCTAGAAGATTCAGGCAGCTGCTAATCATTATCTTTCAAGTACAGAAAAAGGAAAAAGAAAGAAAGAAAAGAAAAGAAAAGAAAAAGTAAAAAGAAGGAAAAAACCATAGGGCCAGTTTTGTTTCATTATGACTATCTCTTGATTTGAGTCTCAGAGTTAATTTAGATGTCAGGTAAAATCTATTGGGCTTCTTATATCTATTATATTATTAACTATTCTTCCTCTATTGGCTAATTTAAAATTTTACTGAAGTATCTACAAATGAGGCTATATATCTTGATTATAATAATTCTAAATTGCATTAGGCACCTAATTTGCTTACTATCACTTCTTGGCATAATACTAATTTTTAAAAGTGACTTTAATTTCAGAAATGCTCTGTGGATTCTAAAATTTTAAAAGCAATGGCTACTAATGCAAAATGGCTTTTGGATAAATGGATAATTATAATCTTTCTAGGAACTAAATTAATTAGCTGCCTCCCTTTCCTAAGGACAAAGCTTTGTACTTTGCACATTTCTTTAGATATTTATTTGACAGAAGGGCCATGACTAAGCAAGTTAGGCTACTTGGAATCACTTAACATGGTGTAATAAAATGCAGTGATATACTGAATTCCTTGTGTTAAAACTACACAGAATTCTCACACTACCAAAGAAACAGAGTTTGAAAAGACTCTGCTTAAAACTCTCTTGGGTTCATCTTACCTCATTTGGTGGAGAAAATAATTTTATAATTCATTCAAAATAATATCAAAATTCAATTGTAAATAGGTAAAGATGAAGCAGCACTGACATTCTGAAAAACAAAGAGGTTAATATAAGTGAAACATTCTCTGTGGCAGTCGTATTTCTTGGGCTTTCAAAGTAAGTAAAGTAAGGATTGGGTGGGGGGCTTTTATAACACCTTGTAAGCATGCTTTGAGTACCCATGTGATACACATTCGGCAAATGCGTATTTCTTTGAAATAATTTGACTTAGAGTTTCAGGATGAAATAGTTCTCTTAAAATATAATCATAGGATTATAGAGCTGCTTCATTTTAGGACAGTAATTCTAGACTCAGGGAGGCTAAGTGACAGGAAGGGTCCCTAAAGACTTCAAGAGAAGTGAAAAGATTGGACTCCTAAGTTTCATGACATTAGATCATGAATGTGACTTTTTATTTGTTTGTAGAGTATCCAGTTTGACTTGACTCAATCACTTAACAGTTTATGTGTCCTTGAACAATTTACGGTGCTTTGGTATTCTCTTTTGTAAACGGAAATAATCATGGTATTAATTTAATAATGTAAGAACTAAGTAAATTAATTCATGGGGCTGGCCTTGAATCAAGCTTCATGCAGGGAAAGCACTTAAAAATATGTAATATACTATTGTACTATGATACTATCTTGTTTGCAATAGGTGGTGCGCGCGCGTGCGCGCGCGTGTGTGTGTATATATATATAGCGATATATATATATGGCTATAGGGCCCCAAAGCCATATATATATATATATATAATACACACACACACACACACACACACACACACACACACCACTAAAAAGTAGTTTCTAATGTATTTGGGAGCAAATCTGACACTGGTGTCCTTTTTTTTCTATTTCCTTTAGTCTGTTTCTTGTCTAAGAAAGTATCATTTATCTTTAAAAAAACAATAACACACACAATTTTTTTTTCAAAAATGTTTCAGTGCAAATGATGGGAGAATGTGAACAAGTATCTAGTATTCAATATTTTGATATGGAAGTGCCAAGAGCCTATAGATATTCCATTTTCCTTTATTGGATTAGGTCCCTTAGAAATAAGACTCACTTGCTGAAACTTTACTTCTTGTATTGATTCACTCTAAATTTTTTCTCCATTTTCTTTCTTAAGCACACCTTTTATGTAGCTATAGCTAATCAGACTCATTTGTAAACAGCATTCCAGCAATTTTCTACTTTCCATTTGAATTCCAAAAAAAATTTCCTTACATGTTCATCAACTGTAAGTCTGGAAAATAAGACTCATATTACATTTTTAAATTGCTCTTCTGAATGTGTTTTTCTTCATTAAAATGTTTTCTTTCTAATGTTGGCCTCAGGAGATGCGACATAATTTGCTCATCCAGATCCAAGGGAAAAAATAAGCAATCTGCTGCATGTCACTTATACTAACTTTTGTAACTTAACCTGAAAGGTCTTCACTGAAACCACTGCTGTTATTCAGTTGGTTCACACATTTTTAAAAAATGAATCTAATGTTTAAATGATAAATTTTGTACATTTTAGTACATTATCAAAATTAAGATAGTTGTAGAATTAAATTATCTAAAAATCCTCAAATGGCAATATATAAAGTCAATTCATGGATAACACATGCACAATAATGAAATTATATTGTTTTAATTTTTATCAAGAGTTGATAAATTGACACCATGTTCTAGAACTATGATCTATTCAAGGAAAAATATATTTCTAGATTGGGAAGATAAAATTTTGGGAATTACTTTATAACTCCTCTTGTTAAAAATGATTGAAATAATATCCTATTGGACAACCGTATTTCCAAAAGCTCCTAATGACAAAAATTGCTGCCTGTATACATTTTAGCACACTTCAAATCCTTTGTAGTGACAATATTTTGAAAACCATGTTCAATTTCCAAAGTAAATACATTAAAATACTAGCACTGTGCTGATTTCAGTTTTTAAATCTTATTTATTATGCTGTATGTAACTACTTCACTTAAGATAAAACTAAATAAGTTGAATTTTAAAAGGGCTGATCCATTTAGAAACCTTTGAAATAAGACAAAATTCAGCTAATATTAAAATGAATATAATGGAAAGGATGATGAAGGAATGGGAAGAAGAGAGGCAATTCATATAAAATCCGGTCGGTATAATGGTTAGAGTCTTTGGTCTTTATTCTAAGAGTAATAGGAAGTGAATGGAAATATTAAGCAATGAGTTGCCTTATTCAGAAATGTGTACTCTTGTATTGCAATGGTTGATTAGGAGGATAGAAGAAGATGCATAGGAATAATCTTTAGATCTTTCTATTCTTGAAACGGAGAAAAAAATTGGCAATAACTGAAGGGGAGCATTCTAAAATTAATGTATATTCAAAATATTTACTGAATACTTCTCAATACTAATCAAAACTACAATGAGATATCACCTCACACCTGTAAGAATGATTACAACAAACCATACAGGAAACCATGGATGTTGGTGAGGATGTGGAGAAAGTGGAACCCTCTTATACTGTTGGTGGGAATGCATACTCGTGTAGCCACTCTGGAAAACAGTTTGGAGGTTCCTCAAAAAGTTCAAAATAGAGCTTACCCTATGATCCAGCAATTTAACCTGAAGATATTTACCCAAAGGATATAGAAATATTGATTGAATGTGATACATACACCCTGATGTTTATATTTATAGCAGCATTATCAAAAAGCCAAACGATGGAAAGAACCCAAAAGTCCATAAACTGATGGTTAAAGAAGTGGTATGTGTACACACACACACATACATACACACACACACAGGAATATTATTCATCCATCAAAAATAATGAAATTTTGACATTTGCAATGACATGGATGGAACAATTACGCTAAGCAAAACAAGTCAGTCAGAGAAAGACAAGGATTACAGGATTTCATTCACATGTGGAATATAAGAAAAAAAAAAAACAGAAGAACATAGGGAAAAAGGGGGAAATTAGAGGCAATCCAGAAAAGAGACTCTTAACTGTAGAGAAGTACTGAGGGTTACTGGAGGTAGGTGGGCAGGAGGATGAGTTAAATGGGTGATGGGGATTAAGGAGGGCACTCATTTTGAGGAGCATTGGGTGTTGTATTTAAATGATGAATCACTAAATTCTATACCTGAAACTAAAAATAAATACATACATAGTAAATGAGAATATATAACTCCTTCCTAAGTTTTGTAGCCCTTCGAAGTGCTTTGTTATGAGCAGAATTCTGTGTGTATAAAACTTAGATGTTTTCTCTTCATCTCATTATTTTAAAGACTCAAATATATTTTAAAATTCTAATTTTTATATAATTGGCAACATCATGACATCCTTTAGTAATTTGTGCATTTTTGGGGTCTTACCTTTTTGGTGCAATTGCTTGCTTACGAGGTAAAATAATATTACCCCGGAATAAATGAATAGATGAATAACTGAATGAATCTGAATTATCTATATCACTTAAAGATTCTAGGTAAAGTACAACTCCATTAGAAATTCTACTTGTGTGTTTTCTTCATAGAGACTTGTATTTTTTTAATTAAAGAGTATATATACTATTTAAAAAATAATAAACTGTGTAAACCTTTGGGGATTGTTTTTTTTCCCCCAACTTAGCATAACTTCCCAGAGACTCATCTACATGGTTGTTGTGTATCAATAACCTGTTTCCTTTTCATGGTGAGTGGTAGTTAATAATCTGGATGAAACAGTTTAACCATTCACTTTTATTCACTATTATTTGAATATAATAATTTCATCAGCAAATAGTATGTTATTTTACTTTTATTTTATTATACTAATTACTTATTTTCAATGGTTAATACATTGGCCTGCACCTTTGGTATAATATTAAGTAGAAAAGTTGAAAGCAAGTATTCTTGTGTTCTAAGAGGAAGAATTTCAGCAATTCGCCACTGAGTAGGATATTTGTGTAAATTTTTGGTGGGTACTATTTATTATAGTAAGGAAGTGCTTTTTGTTCCAAATATGCAAAGAGTTTTTATGTTTAATCATGATTGCATGTTAAGATTGATTTTATACTTCACTTTTCAGGATGATTGTATTAAGTTTTCTTTCTTCGGTTAAGATGTTAAATTATATTGATTTTTCTATTATTGTAGCATTCCTGGAATAACTGTCACTTAGCCATTATATATACTTTTGATATTTCACTGATTTGCTGTCTTGTTTTTAGAATTTTTACACTTTTATTCATAAAGGGTTTTTGTCATCTTGTAAAGTTCATGTTGTGGTTATTATCAAGGCATATGAAGGCTCATATTAAGAGTTGGAAAATATTATTCCTCTATTTTCTGGAGGACTTCATGTAAGATTGGTGATATTTCTTCCTTCTATGTTTGGAAGATCTATCTCCAAAATTATTGAAGTCTGGAATTTTCTTTGTGAGGTTTTAATAATGGATTCAATCTTTAGAAAGATAAAATAATATTTATATCTCCTATTTTTCTTCATGCCTTAAATATTATGTACTTGTTAATTATACACATATTTAAAAATATAATGTACTACTGTTTCTGGTATTTATAAGATATACACACATTTATGACATTTTTACTCCTTTCATTGTCCATCATTTCTATTTATATTTTCAAGACTCATTATTGGCCTTTGGAGGTCAATATAAATTTCAGAACTGATTATGCTCTCTTCCTCTCAGAAAGATGTAACTGGATGGAATTTGTATTGGAATTGTGCTTATTCTATAGATCAGTTAGGGGGATAATTGATTTACTGTTCCATGAAATATTTATGCCTCTAATTATTCTCAATAATTTTTCATTGTATATTTTTATACCATTTATAGATGTGTTATTATTCATGTTATGATATAGGGAAATATTTAAGAAATTTTATCTTCAGTATGTTTTGCTACTGTACAGGTATGCAAAGTACTGCATGTTAACCTTGTATACTATGTTTACTTGATAAATTCTCTTATGAATTTCAATAATTTTTATATATATTTTTAAGTTTATGTAGATATGTGCGGTCTATAATAGAAGCGAACAACTAACATTGTCTTTCAACATTGGGTCTTACAAGTCTCTCAGCTCAACAAGATCACAAACTGCATTTTTTTTCTTTCAGGTTATTGTAGTTCACAGCTTTAGCAAGTATTTTGCCACTAAATAACAGTCGGTCACTGATTCCAGCATTTGATGACACTTTACTCACTGTGGAACACCCTGCCCTAGAGCCAGTGCTACAGATTCGAGATTTTGATAATTTTCCACTAGATACCAATTTCTGTATCTTTCATCTCTTGTCACACTACTACTATATAGCACACACTACCAAAATCTCAGTGGCACACATAAATCAGGATTCCTTTAGGGCTTTTAGTTTTGCGGATTGACTGTACAATTGGCTAGGTTAGTTTGATATACTCAAAATCTATCAGTCTGAGGTGAGGGATATTGGCTCCCTCAAATCTGTTCTTTCTGGATCAGTATCAAAAACTCCCAACCGGCACAGTAGAAATTAACAGCATCTCTTACATGGTAGATTTGGAACTGGTTCACGGTCACTGTATGGTGAATTCCATACACCAAAAGCAAGTCATATGGTTAAGAACAACACCAAAGGGTTTTGAAATATGTATTCTCATCCGCATAGCTTCAGGATTTACAAAGGTCTTCGTAAGACTAGCTTTATGTTGGAGATGGGAAAGTTTCCAACTTCATTACTCAAGTCCTGCAAAAACATCAAAATCTTGGCTGTGTTTTTAGATCAGTAGTGGGACTTTTAATGGGAAAAACATGGATTTTTAGCCTCTGCCTATACAGTAGATAGCCCCAAAGAACAACCAGCTATAGAAAGTCTTCTCCACAGTTCGCCTGTCTGTAGAATCTTCTAGCTCTCATTGTTTTAATAGCTCACTGATATCTTTTAATAGTTTTTGTTTCTTAATCCACCTTTTCTGTTTGTTTTGCTCAATAGCTAAGCACTCCTTTCTGGAAGGTGGGCCTTTCCCTATTTTTTTGAAATAAATAAAACAGTAGTGTTATTTTTGAAAGCCTTTTAGGAATCCGGTATGTTTGTTTTTTTATTTTCATAGATATCATCACTATTTTGAAGTTTATTGGGTCATTTCCATTCTAGCAGTTGAGAGAGCATTTCTCACAGTATCTCTATCTTATATAAACGTTTGTTACTATCTTTTCAAGAATGTTTCTATAACAAATAGCCTTAGAAGAAGCAATCTCCCACCAGGGCATTTATTTGCTGACCGGTAATAGAAATCTTGCTTTCCAGGGGAAAACATTGGTCAGGTTTACTAGTTTCCTAAGACCTGCATTGTGAACTGTGAGGGAAATGCACTGTGTACATAGCATTCACCTCCATGGGATGTGTTGGGGCAGAGGAACCAAGATGAACAGGAATTTCAAGCTACCTACTGTGCCATGAGTAACAAAATATTTTGTCTTGGACTCTGGAATATTGTGTCTTATACTTGTGTATAAGTACTTATACTTGTGTCTTCTACTAGAACCTATGACACTTCTTATCGTAAGAGTAAAATCTCAGAGCCTTTATTGTTCTTACCTTTTTTTACTTAATGAATGCGTCCATTTGTTTTACATATCTTAATATTTAAATAAAGAATATCCTTCAACAACAATATTGTCAGTTTGATAGGTGTCTAATTATATCTTTTTGTTGGTTAAACAGACACTACCCTGATTATAAATTAAACAACTTTTCATGTATTTGTTTTTATATTACCGTATCTTCAAATGGCTTGTTTATGTATGTTGTCCCTTTTTTTCATTTTGATTTTCTTTTTTCAAATTTGTAGGAGTTAGTTTTTG
Source organism: Canis lupus dingo (assembly GCF_003254725.2). Taxonomy (NCBI): domain Eukaryota; kingdom Metazoa; phylum Chordata; class Mammalia; order Carnivora; family Canidae; genus Canis; species Canis lupus. The sequence goes on from NC_064245.1 coordinate 5,255,274, forward strand.
TCTATACTACTGAAAACTGCAAACTATTTCTCTGTCAGTAATATGTTTTACAAATAACCTCTTCCAGCCAGTATCTTGCGATTAAGTCTCTTTATAGTTTTAAGAACTGTGTATTAGATTTGTCAATTGATTTATATATGTCTCATTATGAATTTATCAGTATCAATTATTTATCAATGTTTAATATGTGTCAACACACATGTTTTTGTGGTTTGTATCTTATATAAGGAACTCGCGCTTAATATTTTATCCTATATTTTACTTTTAATATATTGAATATTTGGTTTTCAAACTAAGAATTTTAGAAAGGGAATTTGTTTTATATAATTTCTTTCCATATTGACAGCAGTTATGTAATTTCAAACTTTTATGCTCATATTTTGAAAAAAAAAAACAAAGATTAAACAATGGAATAGTCAGTATTTTCCAAACCACTTCTATTATGTACTGAATTTCTTTACAGCAGTTTTAGGTTTACAGCAAAACTGAGAGGAACGTCCAGAGATTTCCCATATGCACTCTGCCCTTCGACACAGGTAAGTCTCCTCCATTCTCTGCACCCCTCACAAGAGTAGTGCATTAGTTATAATCGATAAACCTACATGGACACATCATCATTAATACTAAATTATGCTGGTTTCTTCCAGGGTTTTCTATTCACACAGTCTACCTGTGCCAGTATACAGACTCAGTTTCTATGACTGTAAAATATGGCTTAATATCTTATATATTTCTATAGGTTTCTTCTAGCTGTGAAGATGGTATATTCTCTTATTAGGTATTTTAATAACTTATTTTTTATTAATTCTTAACAGTGGGGTGCCTGCGTTACACAGTCAGTTAAGCGTCTGACTCTTGGTTTAGGCTCAAGTAGTGATCATGAGATCAAGAACAGCCTTGGGCTCCCAGCTCAGCGTGAAGTGTGCTTGAGACTCTCTCTCTCTCTTTCCCTTCCCCCTCGCCCCCACATGCCTTATTTCTCTAAAATAAATAAACCTTAAAATAAAATTCTCAGTAGTGATTACCTTAAATTGTTGGCACACCATTGTTAATGGTTTGTTTTTTTAAGTATAGCACTGGTTTTTATATAATGCTTTAAAACTTACATATTATCTCATGCATTTTTTAATCTCAAAGAACATACACAAATATTTAACAGGGTTGAAAATGGCAGATAATGTGACAATATAAATTTTGTAGCACAAATCTATCATTTGAATCATTGGATCTTTTTACAGTGGGCATGTGGTATGTCTGCCTTTGGAAAAAATAAGATTAAAGAGAGAAAAAGTCCTTTCAATAAATTTACAGTTTTTCCATAAAATTCTTATTTATCTTTTACTTAGTTCAGAACATATTTTAATTGTTACTGCCAACAGAATATTTTTAAGTTAATTTCTTTTTTTATGACTAGTATACAATTATACTTTAAATTTGGCATGCTGATTATACATTCAGAACAAAACTCTAATTTGTTCTAATACATAGATTAGAATTTTATATAGATTATCATATCACTGAAAATAAAGGAAAATTTATTCCTTCTATTATTTATAATCATTGGCTAGGGTTTCAAATATAATTTTTGTTCTAGCAAGCTTGAACATCTTTTTCTTCTCAATGTCACGTGGAATGCCATGTACATCTTAAAAGAAATAGAGTTTTCTGTAGGCCTTTTTTGTAAATAGAATTGACTGGAAAAGAAATCTAGTTTTTCTTATACTCCCCTCTTTAATGTTTTCCATCGCTTTAATTCGAGGTTTGCATTCTGGGGTTCCCTTAAATCACCTTCCATATTTCAGTCTTTCAAGAGCTTAATCTGCTATTTAGTGTGTCATATGAGTTATTAATCTGAATAGTTATGTTGATTTTTAGCAGTTCTATTTTTTTAAATATCCCCACTTATTTTATTCTTGTTTCCCAGGTTTCTAACTCAGCTCTTATGTATTTACTTATTTTAAACCTACTTTATTTCATTATTTTTCAGATAATTATTCTCTTATCAGAGGTTCTTTGGGTTTATTGGATATATAGACTCTCATACAATTTTTCACCTTATTTTATTATGTTATCTTCAGTGGGGATCCCTTGGTCTATGGTTATGAAAGTGGTCTTCCTTACAGAGGTCTTTCTGACAGTTCTTTGTGGAGTTTATGGATTTCTATGAAACTTTTCGATTTATACTTCTTTTGTGGTTTTACATTTTCTTACTTTTCCGATATTTAGACTTCACAACTCACAGTGTAAAGTGGCCCAGACATGGGATTTCAAATTTTCAAAACTGGCTTCCCCCCCCCCCCCGCCCCTTTTCCCATAAATTATCAAACATCCATATTGTTTTGATCTTTATGCAAGTTAGATAATTCCAAGCTCCTTGTCACCCATCCAACAGATGGGTCTTCTCTCCTTTGTTTGTCATAACCCCACTCCCACCTATTAGGACATTTCTGAGACTAGAATATCAGTGGACTGCCCCCTATCAATTTGTAGTTAGTACTCTTAATTTTCTCATGACTTTTTTTTTTCAATCAGGACTTGACAATAAATAACAAGCAACTTTATGGGTACTGGTGTAAAGTAATACAGGAGCAAAGAGAAACTCACTGCAGTTTAGTTTTCTATATTGAAGAGCCTCCAAAGGCGATTTTTGTATGTGGATCTGGAAGTCTCTCATTTACATAGACAAAGCTCTTAAAAATGTTAGTGATTAAAAAAAAAAAATGTTAGTGATTAAAATTTGGATATCCTAAATAATAGTCCACAAGAATAAAACACTGAGACAGAAACCAAGGCTCATTTAAATTTATATCCTAATTATATTTTAAACCCACATATGACTAAATGGTATTCATTTTATTAAAATTTACATAAAATACGTGTAGATTTGTATTCTGAAATAAAATTTCTTGGGGAAGGAATACAGATGAAGAAATTCCCTAAAATTCTTATAGAAATTTTTTCTTCTATCATAAGTTCCTACTTAATTAAAAGGACTTGAGATACTTTAAAATAAAAACATACTGTAAGTGACTATTTGCAAATGTTGAATATGCTTTTCTTCACTCTATGTAATTGAGTAAAATCTTTAAGTTATTTAAGTTGGCAACGCCTCAAGTAAAACAGTGACTTGCAGTAAACCGGTAAAATCGTTCTGGCTACTAGAGAAATATGTTTCCATTTATTATAAAGACAAATTCTAACTGACCAATTTTAAAGTGATGAGTTTTAAGAAAATATTTAATTCCTTCGAAGTGATACGAACTGTTGAGTATATAGTTTCAGGAGAGATCAAGGGAAATTGTGTTTTTTTTTTTTTTTTTTTTTTTTTTTTTTATTGGTGTTCAATTTACTAACATACAGAATAACACCCAGTGCCCGTCACCCATTCACTCCCACCCCCCGCCCTCCTCCCCTTCTACCACCCCTAGTTCGTTTCCCAGAGTTAGCAGTCTTTATGTTCTGTCTCCCTTTCTGATATTTCCCACACATTTCTTCTCCCTTCCCTTATTTTCCCTTTCACTATTATTTATATTCCCCAAATGAATGAGAACATATAATGTTTGTCCTTCTCCGACTGACTTACTTCACTCAGCATAATACCCTCCAGTTCCATCCACGTTGAAGCAAATGGTGGGTATTTGTCATTTCTAATAGCTGAGTAATATTCCATTGTATACATAAACCACATCTTGTTTATCCATTCATCTTTCATTGGACACCGAGGCTCCTTCCACAGTTTGGCTATCGTGGCCATTGCTGCTAGAAACATCGGGGTGCAGGTGTCCCGGCGTTTCATTGCATTTGTATCTTTGGGGTAAATCCCCAACAGTGCAATTGCTGGGTCGTAGGGCAGGTCTATTTTTAACTGTTTGAGGAACCTCCACACAGTTTTCCAGAGTGGCTGCACCAGTTCACATTCCCACCAACAGTGTAAGAGGGTTCCCTTTTCTCCACATCCTCTCCAACATTTGTTGTTAATTGACATGCTTTTTATTCTATTTCTTACATATCCTATCAGGTAGATGCTCCTCGCCTGAATTGCAATCAATAATTCATAAGATACCAGTGGATTTCCTTAGGGCAGGTAACCATATAAAAAAATAATTCTCATTTTAAAGGAGTCTGACCTTTTATTAAATCTGTGAAGGAAAAAGGGAATTGAAAACTCTCTGGCACATTTCACAGGCCTCAATTAAGAAAGGCTGTGATTATTATTACAGAACAAACTGAGTCCATTAGGCTTCTAGAACTTGTACTGCACCGTCCTTAGCAGCCCTCTCAGCCTAGTGTTGAAGTCTTGAGCTAAGGTTCTCTATAATACTCTCAGCATTTGATTCAGTTTACAAAGAGAAATGAATTATAGCCGTCTCCTAGAGAGTGAAATTGCATTGTAACATGCTGAAGTAGTCTGTGACTAGAGGAAAATGGGGAAAAAAAAAAAAAAAAAAAACAACCCTCAGACCTCTTAATATCTTCTACCATCATCACAAATGTACTGATGAAAAGGAACTGAAGAGATTAAAAAAATCCTAATTATAAAAATGTAGCTCTATTATCTGTGCTGGAAACCAAATCTCTGAAGAAAAAAATTACTGCCATGTATTTTATACAATTTGTGTTACATACTTGCCCATAACCCAAGCACACACATTTGAAAAAATAAAAAACTATATGGAAGAAGCTAGCTATGCTTAATGTATTTGAGTGAACAGTATTATTTTTTTCCACACTGGTTGAGGTAGTATTAAAATCATGTGGTTGTTTTTATAGGCTCCACATGAAATCCAGTTTAAACTTCTCCATTTTTCTCAACTGGCATAATTTAATAGGTTGTGATCAACAATTTATTTCATGTTTTAATGTTTAACCTGGTGAAAAAAATACTGCTAATTTTTACTACCGCTGGTAGCTATTTAGAAACAGCTGTCTTCAATCAAAGACCAGCTATTTATTAAAGCAGTGGTTCTCAGAAATTCGCATCACCTGGTGGGCTTGTTAAATCAGACATTGTGGGGCCCCAGCCCCAGTGTCTGATTCAGTAGATCTGGGTTGGAGCAAAAGAATTTGCATTCTTAACAAGTTCCCTTGTGGTACTCTTGCTGCTGATCCTGGTATAACAATTAGAGAACCACTACTGTAAAAAATAATAATTGTTCTCCTACTTAAGTCTGAAGAAAACTACCTTAGAAAGCTGTGAAATATACAGGTCCCTGGGTCTGCTATCTGACATCTAAATTCATCAGGATCCTGAATAGTTAGGTTTATACTTTAAGTCCTTCCAAGTACTGAAAAGCCAACCAGTATGTATATCCAATTAGTCATTTACTGAGCAAATATTCATCTAGTTTCAGCCCTATACCAAGGACCATCCAGGCCTCAGGGTTAATATAGTGAATAGGTAAGACTTGATCCCTTATATTTTAACACATTAGAGTGAGATGGGCAAGGAGACAGTCATGCATTACTCTAATGCAAAATGTTACTAATTCCACATGTGTCTAAAATATCCTTTTGTGAGGAAGGCTTGACGGGATGAGCACCGGGTGTTATACTATACATTGGCAAATTGAATTTAAATAAAAAGTGAAAAAATGAAGTAGAAAAAAAATACTAAAAAAAAAAGAATATTATGTAGCAGTAAAACTGTGTATCTACAGGCACTGGTGTTGACAGATCAGGGCATATTGTTTTGTGGAAAGGAGTCCCAGATCACTACAAAAACAATACAAGATGTGTACAATCACAAAGTTAAAACTATGTATTTCTATGAATACACTTATATACATAAAAAGAATATGAGAAGCATCAAATTAACATTTGTCTGATTAAAATTTATTAAAAAAAATAGGGGCACCTGGAGGACTCAGTGGTTGAGTGTCTGTCTTGGGCTCAGGTCGTGATCCCGAGGTCCTGGGATCGAGTCCCACGTTGGGCTCCCCGCATGGAGCCTGCTTCTCCCTCTGCCTGTGTCTCTGCCTCTCTCTTGGTCTCTCTCATGAATAAATAAGTAAAATCTTAAAAAAATAATACAACTTATGTAAAATACTAGTGGGAACCAGGATTAGCATACTGATTTTTTATTTAAGTATTCATGTATATGTATGAAATTAAAAATAATGTCACAAAATATTAAGACAATAGAAAATTGGATCCAGTGTTCCTCACAAAAGAAAGAAAAAGGACAGAATAAAGCAACTAAATCTCAACCACATTAGTCATCAAGGAAATGCATATTAAAATATCCACGAGACAACTCATTTCAAAATAAAATGCAACAAAGAAGAAAGTACAAGCTTCCTTTGCCTGGCTTGGAAATGACCACAGGAAATACCGGCCAGGATTTGCAACCAGCTCTTGAACAGCCCTCTCTACTCACCACAGAAACCAACAGAAACCACTTCAACACAGTCACGTCGCCTTCGGAGTCTGCATCCTGCTTCCTAAAGCATATTCCAAGGGAGCCTTCCATAAACTTAGTCTCAAAACCCACCCTTTACAGTTTCCAGTACCTACTTCATTCTTTTGTCCATGACTTGCTCTCTGGTTCTCCCACCACCTAGCTTATCTACTGCTTCAACTCGATGAGAAGCCCTTTCTAAATTCTAACACGTGGCTGTCACCAGCGGTTTGGACCCATTCCCTCCCTTCCAGGATGCTATCTCTGATCACTTGGGAAAGGATCCTCTGCTTGATGTAACAGGTTAAATAAATAAAAACAAAGCAAAACAAACAAACTCTGTAGTTCTGTCCAGGGGTTTTAAAATGGAGCCAGGAGGCTGTTAAAAAGTTGAGTCTTAAACATGTTCTCCTTGGGTGGCACCATAAACCTTTAAACTGGGCCAAACCCCAAACACTTCAAGGATTCTCTACGAACAGCTGCTGCATGCTGTAGTAACAAACCTTTGTTTAGCGATAGCCTTAACCAATTACGTTCGTTTTCGGCTGCCAACGCCAATCAAAAACCTTTGTGAACAACTTATATAAGTTTTACCTATCTATCTATCCATCCATCCATCCATCCATCCATCCTTACAGGCCACTGACTTGCTCACTGTGAAGACACACAGTTTGGGTTAACTCTCAGAATCTGTGCTCCCCTAATTACCATTCTGAGGCCCCCAAATAAGAGCCTTGGTTTCATTTCAATTCTGCCTCTTTTCTTGGCCAACAGTAACAGGACTTGTGGGAGGCAATAAATATAACTCCTCTTACCATTCCCTTTATAATGGAACCTATTTGTGATCAAGATACAGAGATGTAGAGAGGTTAAAGTACTGATAACCATAAGTTAGAAAATTTCAGATCTGTAGCTAAAGCTGCTTTAAATATTAAACCCCAACGTTAGATGTACACCCTGCCAGACACTACTGCAGCTGGAAAACTAAAGCAACAGAGTTTGCCACATTGAATTTATTGCATGGCCAGCCTTCTATGAATGAGCCAGCAACCAGAAAACTAAGTCCCAATGAGCTGAGCCTAGCAGGCTCAGATTCTTCACTCAAAATTTCCAATCTGCTAAGATATTCCTCCCCTACTGACGAGTGAATTAGGAAAGAGAATCTAAAAGATATACCTCACAGTTCAGCGTGGTGGTTCTCAAACTTCAGGAAGCATCACATCATCTGGAAGGCCTGTTAAAATATAAATTGCTGAGCCCCAAAACCAGAGTTTCTTATTCAGCAAGTCCGGGGTGGAGCCTAAGAATGGGTGCTGCTGTTGCTGGTCTGGTGATCAAAGTGGAAGAACCATGGTGATAGTGCATAAACTCATCTGAGAGACCTTTTAGAAAATGCTAATGTTTTAGCTCCACCCAAACCAATTAAATCTCCGTTTCTAAAGGTGAGGCTCCAATCACTGAGATTTGATAAATTACTAACAGGTGGTTCTAATAGCTCCACAGAGTTAATCATTGCATCTAGTAGTAGTAGTCTTACATAGATGCTAGAGGCCAGGAAAATTTACATTTTCCCTTAATTTGTTTTTTTAAGTTCCAACTACTACAACTTAGACACCGGAGGCATATATTTTTGGATACTCACAAGGGAGAACACAAGTTTGTGGTCATCACCTCTTGGTACACAAATAAGGATGTCCTATACTTTGCGGGTGTTGCCAAGTGCCAATAATAATTTTCCCTTAATTAAATAATATTTTCTCATCTTTATTTAGAAGAGAAGTTTACCTTTATAACAATGTTCTGACTGCCCTTTTTTTTTTTCTTTACAACTGAAAAATTGAGAAACTACATGAGGTATTGTGTTAGAGACATTTGTATAAAACGCATGTAAACAATTTCACCTTGGGGTGATTACTTTCATTCTGAAGTTTTTTCCTATTTTATTATGAAATATACATGCAATATTAAGAGTAATAATAAATAATAAAAGCAGACTCCTGAACACCAATCGATCAGTTTAAGACTTTGGCCTTGCTTTTGAAACTTCAAGGGTGACGATCACTGAATCATCTGCGAGGTAACTAATAGCATCAGTTTTGTATTTATCATTCCCTTTGGTGTTTTCATGGTATTATTACACTGCTAAATTGTTTTCCAAACTTTATGTACAAGCCAACATCCTGTCACAGTGTACAACTGTCCTCTTTGCTTGACCTCCTAGCCTACCTTTGGCTTTGTGCAAGAAGTTGAAAATCCTTAAAAAGTCAAATGCTTACACAGCGTGCCGTGTAAGTCAACAGAGGAATGTAATTTTACTCAGAAATAAGCTCAATAATAAATAAAAGGACAACCGAATAAATGCAAAGAAAATTGTTAACTAAAATGTTGGGAGATGGTTTATTTCAGGGGCCTTTGGATGCATCTGGTCTATTTGATCTGCTGTGGATATTTTCCCCTATATCCCGGCCCACCCCAAGACTCCAGTACAGATAGAAACGGATCAGGTGCTTGGAGTCAAATTGCCTACTCATAATTTAAAATGGTATCAGTCTGAAACAGACTATAAGATGTTAAAGTAATACCTCCTTCTTATTCATCTGATCTACATATCCCGGTGTATGGGGTCATTTTCCTAAGTATGTTGGGGGTATTAGGATGCTTTATACCACTTGGAATAAAATTCAAAATTGGGGAGCATAATTACACTGTATCTTTATGAATACATCCTCTATATTTCAGCCCCTTTCTTTCAATTTCTCAAACTAACCATCTTTTGTTACTGCTTAAAATAGCATATGCTGTTCTTTCTTTGTAAAGACACCCCACCTGCCCCCCCGGAGTTTATGAGTGAGTGAGAGGATAATGGAGAAACTTCATTGATATTACACTACATTTTTAATGTTTTGGACTTTGCCACAGGGACCCACATGTTCCAGGTTTCTCTTATCAATGTCAGAGGAGGATCCACAATGCCTTTTTAGCACATGTCATATCTAAATACTCCAAAGCAGCCTCTTGCAGATTTAATGAACTTTCTCTTGGCTTCTTTCTGTTTATTAAAAAGTCAATGTTTTCCTTTACGTAGTTTTTCCCATAGTCTGGGCTTCATGTGTAGAGTTTTATACCTTCTTAAAGATGATGTTTAAAACCTTATAATTTATACAATTTACCAAATTTTATATGAACATATTTATATTTTACCTTCTTAAACTTTACAATTGTAGTAGATCTTATATTGTTAAATGCTTATAGTTTTATTTCAGGATTTGCATACTTCTACTTTCTTTTTTGCTTGGGTATGATAAATGATAAAACCCTCAAATGATTCTAATTCTTATTCATTGCTAGCACTGAGATTGGCTCTATACGGAAATGATGCCATTTATTTCTCACAATAACGCTGTAAGCCAGAAATAGTTTTTCCCAATTAACACAGGAGGACATTGACCTCAAAGAGGTTAAGTAATCTGTTTAAGGTTGCACTGCTAATAAATAATTCTGGAGGGTCTGTTGAGTCTAAACCAAGCTCCTAGCCACCAAATTCTGCATTTCAGTATTTTTAGAACAAATCCACTTCCACAAAATTTTATTGACACGTTTAACTTATAGTTTTGCTTCTCTCTGATATTTTCTAGAGTCTCAATCTTTCTCTTTTCTTCTTTCATTATGATATATCCAGCATAGAAATTAAAACAATATTCACTTTTTAAATTGTGTAAATCTAAATTTATGGCATACACAGGAGAAAAAGTGATTTTTGACCTGTTTGCCTTGTGATGCTGTGGTTTTCACAACTTTTTCATCGCTCAGATTTTGACTGAAAGAGTTTTTAAAGTAACAAGAAACACACTCTTAACTGCAGAGAACAAACTGATGGTTACCAGAGGGGACATAGGTGTGGGAAATGGGTTAGATAGGTGATAGGGATTAAGGAGGGCACTTGCTGTGATGAGCACTGGGTACCGTATGGTAGTGTCGAATCACTATATTTTACACCTGTAACTAATATTACCCTGTATGTTAACTAACTGGAATTTAAATTAAAAACTTAAAAAAAATAAACTGAGTAGATAGAAACAAAAGGGTTGTTAGGTCTTTGTCGTATCCTGCGGGGGGGGGGGGGAATACAAGAACCTATTATTCAGTGTTGGCCCAGTGAGTTAGCGACCACATATATAGCGCAGATTTTGTCATTTGGCATTTTTACAAGGAAGTGACTGCCATTTATCTTCCCACTCTAAGGCTAGTGTTTGGGTCCTGTTTTAATGACCTGCGTCAGTTATGATGAAGATGGATCCAAGTTGGCCAGTCAGGAAGTATCTCAGGTTTTCTCTTCCTCCCTCTCCCTGACTTTATTTTTCTGTTTCCATCCTCGATACCATGCACAGTGCCTACGGAAGGAGTTATATACCTGGTTATCTAATCTGAAATGATATCGGTTATTTAGAAAGGGTTGTCTTCCCCTAATTTTGAAATTTGAGGGACTTTTTGTCTTTGTGTATAGGACATTGAATAACACAGTAGAATATATCTTCATATATAGTTTTATAGCAAATGCACACAAAAAACTCTTACATTAAATTCTGGGAAATGTGATCATCTACTAAGCATTATCCTTTTATCAGGCTTCTCCCTAACTGGGGAGGTAAATCTGCAAAAGAAAAAGGAGAAAGGGCTTCTTGTTCAGGCTCTCCTATATGCAGGAGGAATGTTTAAATGGTATGTTCTTATTACACTTGAGAGCATTCAGCCTTTGTTATTCACGTGAAATCAGTGCTTGTAAAAAAGCACTAAGCAAGCTTTAAGATGAGCATCATGGTATGACAGTTAACTAAGTTTTCCTACACTGTGGGGCCATTTACATTTATAATTGAGTAATATATAAATTTATTTCTGAAAACTATACCAGTATATGCTTACCAGTAGTGGTAAGTACTGAGCACTCTCACGGACCTTCATTTCCTTGTGAAATAAATCTTAGTCTAGAAAGAACAAGAAACTTAAAAGCTGTTAGGTGGATCTCTCACTGGATTCTTTACATTAGCTCTAGGCTTAATAGAGTTTGGGCTTCTAATGTTGACTTTAGGATTGGCTTCTTTGTTACAAATAGATATGTACAATAAAAAAATTAGAGAATATTATCTGGAGAAGACATTATAAATTGACTCCACTTAGCACCCATTCCCTATTCTTTCTCTCTTGCCAGATTTTACCCTAGTAGAGAAACAGAAGTCTTCATCTTCTCTGGCCCCCTTAAAGCTAGAGTGGCCAACCTGATGTATTAAATTCTAGTGCCACATCCCATTCTACCTACCTCCTCTTTCTGCTCTGGATGCTGGAAAGATGACTGGAGCTATAAAATTATTACACTCACTGGCAATCAAGGGCACAGGGCATCGCAGATGTCCTGGCTCTTAGTCCACTGAAAATCTGACCAAGTTCTTACCCACCTACCTTCTGCTACACATTATGTGGGGACTAAAACATTAAGCATACTTTTAAAACCACTATAGTCGGTTTTCTGCGGTTAAAATCACCTCTAAATAAAATGTAATCAAACTATGAACTATGGATGAGTTGTACTGCTAACCTCACTAAATAATGAAAAGCCAGATCTCTAACCATGTAAGAAAATTTAAGGTAACAGTGGGAAAATTTTCTATAACCCAATTTTGAGGTAAGAAAGAAAATTTGGGCTCTCTTCCAAAAAACTCAGAAAAGTTATTATAAGCAACAATTTTTCTATAAAAAGTATCCATTTGCAATAATATATTGGACGTTCGCTGGTTAGCCTCTTCTATTTATTTATCTTTCTCAAGAGTACCTGGAATTTCCCACCTGTAATGTTTATGAGGGATGGGTTATTCCAACTCTGTTTCTAGTGGGTGCACTAAGGTTGGATAAATCCAGTTAACATGACCTACCTTTTTGGACAAGATAATTTTTCCAGATTAGCACATATGAAGATATTAGGGCAAGCAGAGCTTATGGATCTCAATTAAATGTCTTTTATTTGGCCGTTAGGAAATCAAAATTTCTCTTGTTGCCTATGATGATGGGAGCATTTTGTAGAAGATGCTAACATACAATTTGCAAATACAAAGGCAGAGTCCATCACACAATGGGTGCAATTTTAGGAAAAGGAGCTGAGAGTGATGTGTATCCTGGTTATACAACTGGAACCCAAGATATCAGCCTATCTTTAAACTATAATAACGCACACATTGCACAGTGAAGTGACTTCAAAATTCCCTTTGTTTTAAAATTTTGAATTTTCTATTACTTGAAATATAAAGATTTTTGATATAAACAGAATCTACTTGCTTGTAAATGATAGTATAAAAATAGAGGATTATAATATTTGAAAATACTTCGTCACTATTATAGTATTGCATTCTTTCTCTCTTTTACTACATATGACCGAATGAAGATTTATTACATTTTCTGAAGTAATTTATAGTGCTATGTGGAGAGACAAGCAATAACATTAGAACTATAATATCATGCTATAAATTCACTGTCCTATATCCATGTTTTTAAATCTTTTGGCCAGGAAATGTAGGATGGTGTCTGGATAGCTCGGTCAGTTAGACATCTGACTCTTGATTTCATCTCAAGTCATGATCTCTGGGCTTTGAGTTTGAGCCCCACATTGAGTTCTGCACTGAGTGTGGAGCCTGCATAAGATTTTCTCGTCCCTCAAAAAAATGTAGAGAGAAAAAATTCGGTTCAGTTTTACACTCAAACTTTGGATCAAGCATAGATTGAAATTACTTCAACCCTTGAACCATTCAATAAGTCACCTAATACATTCACTTTATTTTAAAACTTCAAATGACAGTCCAAGTAGATGGTTTCCAAGGTCCTGAAATTAAGGCCCGACACACTCCTCCTTCCTAAGCACAGGCTTTTTATACAAGATGTTTTACATGGTTCATGATCCAAAATAGTATTTGAGAACATTTCTCTGCTTTGAAGGTCAAGTGTAGTATTTGTCTTATTGTCATAAGTCCAATATACACTGTGGCTAGGACTAGTCTAATAGTATGAGCAGCCTTGCATAAACTCACTGGACACCAGAGATAGCTGTACATGGCCAGGTTTTTCTTTTATGGATTTTTTTTTTAAATTCCAGTATATTAACCTATAGTGTTATATTAGTTTCAGGTGAACAATATAGTGATTCAGCAATTCCTTACACCACCCAGTGCTTATCACAACAAGTGCACTCTTCAAATCCCATCACCTCTTTCACTCATCCTCCCACCTACCTCCTTTTGGGTAGCCATCAGTTCTCTTTACTTAAGAATCTGTTTATTATCACTTTTTTTCCTTTGTTCATTTGTTTGTTTTATTCCACAAATGAGTGCAATCGTATTTTATCTTTCTCTGACTGACTTTTCTTAATCTTGTACTTTCTAGCTCCATCCATGTTGTTGCAAATGGCAAGATTTCATTTTTTCGACTGAATAATATTCTATTATGTGTGTGTGTGTGTGTGTGTATATATATATACACACACACACACACAGGATATATACATATATATACATAAGATATATATGTGTGTGTATATATACATCTTTTTTTATCCATTCATCTATTGATAGATACTTGGGCTGCTTCCATAATTTGACTATTGTAAATAATGTCACAATAAACATAGGGGTGCATATATCCCTTTGAATTTAGTGTTTTTGTATTTCAGGGATAAATCCCAGTAGTGTGATTACTGGATCTTAAGGTAGTTCTATTTTTAACTTTTTGAGGAGTTAGCCAAGGAATTTATGAATGTCAGATTCTTAACTGGAAGGAACAGTGGTGGAAGAAAGAAAGCAATGGAAACATTATTATAAACTGAGACAAAAAGAAATAGAGTAGCATGCCAGATAATAATGTAGCTGGAGGGCCATTGGGCATGGACTGCAGAAAATGGGGTGCCATTTAAAGTTAAGGTGATACAGCATTCTCAACTTTAATAGCCTCAAACTAAAAGTGAATCATCAATTTGAGGACATTCAGAACAGTATTTTCGTGTGGAATGAAAGAGAAGGACAGAGAGAGTGAGTTTGATGTAAATGTTCTCAGTTATACCAACATAAGTGACAAACTCTTGCCTATAGTGTCATCTCTAAAATTGAAAGATGCTATTTTTCATTTTTCCTGTAATATTCACTGCTCACCTTTTTAAATACTGTGTTCTGACTTACTACTTTATTCATTTATTAAATATTATAATACAGTTCACTAGACTCTGTCCTATATAGAGGAGATTTTTTTTAAAAAAAAGGTACAAAGCTTTATAAAGAATGCTACATGTTGATATGCGGAAGATCATTTATAAAGAATGCTATATGTTGATATGTGGAAGATCATTTAAAGGGCAGCCCAGGTGGCTTAGCGGTTTAGCGCCACGTTCAGCCCAGGGTGGGATCCTGGAGACCCGGGATGGAGTCCCGGGTTGGGCTCCCTGTGTGGAGCCTTCTTCTCCCTCTGCCTGTGTCTCTGCCTCTCTCTCTGCGTCTATCATGAATAAATAATTTTTTTTTAAAAAGAAGACCATTTAAAATAATGATAATAGAGGTAGATGTATAAAGTAGTAGCACAGAAGAAGGAAAGAAACTATAAGAGTTGAAGAGTTAGGAAGGCAACAAACAGACTTTGTAGAAGACCTCTCAAATGATATCTATGATTTACTGAAATAGATATGAAAGCCACTTAGGAACAGAACAGAAAACTGAAGGCCAGTATCTCTGATAAATACAGAAGCAAAAGTTCTCAACAAAATTTTGACAAATGAAATGCAACAGAACTGTAAAAGAAACAAATATCATGATCAACTGAGGTTTATTCCTAGGATGCAAGGATGGATCAACATATGTAAATTGATTAATGTGACACATTATAAGAGTGGAAGATTTAATTCATGTGATTATCTCAATAGATGTAGAAGAGCTTTTAACAAAATTTAACGTCCCTTCATGATAAAAACTCTCAACAAATTTGATAGGGAAGGAATATATAGCTCAACATAACATCTAAAATCAGAAAGGAAGAAGTAACATTTTCTTTTTTGCAGATGATATGATCTATATATAGAAAATCTTTAAAGACTCCACCAAAAGCTGTTAAAGCTAATAAATTAATTCACTGAGTTTGTAGGATACAAAAATCAACATAAATCAGTTGTGTTTATATATGCTAAAATTGAAATATTTGAAAAAGAAAACAATCCAAATTACACTAGGATTGAAAGCAACAAAATGTTTCAGAATACATTTAACCAAAGTGGTGAAATATCTGTATACTGAAAATAATAAGACTTTGATGAAAGAAAGTGAATAAGACACAAATAAATGGCAAGTTATTTGTGTTCATGGATTAAAAGAATTAGTATTTTTCAGTGTTTATACTACTCAAAGCCATCTGCAGATTCAATGTAATCCCTATGAAAATTTCAATGACATTTCCTCACAGAAATAGAAAAAAAATATCCTAAGGTATATATGGAATCTCAAAACTTATATGGAACTGAATACACAAAGCCATTCTGAAAAACAAGAACAAAGCTGAAGGCATTACACTTCCTTATTTCAAATTATATGATAAAGCTATATTAATCAAGACAGTATGGTACTGAAATAAAAATAGACACATAGAGCAATGGAACAGAATTTAGAGCCCAGAAATAAACTCTTACATATACAGTCAACTAATATTTGGCAAGGAAACCAAGGGTATTCAGTGAGGAAAAGATAGTCTCTTCAATAAATGGGTGGGGAAAATTGGATAATCATACACAAAAGAATAAAATTGGACCACTATCTTATATCACTCACAAAAATTAACTTGAAATAAAGACTTAAAAGCATAAGGCTCAAAACAGCAAAATTCCTAGAAGGATATATAGCATTGATCTTGGCACTGATTTGGGGGATATGATACCAAAAACACTAGTACCAAAAGAAAAAATAAATGTGAGAATAAATCAAACAAAAAAACAAAAGAAACAATCAACAAATGAAAAGGCAATCTACAGATATTTGCAAATTATCTTTTAAAGGGCTAATATCCAAAATGTAAGAAACCCATACAACTCAATACCAAAAAGACAAATAATCAGACTAGAAAATGGTCTGATGACCCAAACAGACATTTTTCTAAAGAAGACATACCAATTGCTAACAGGTATGTGAAAAGTCATTCAACACCACTAATCATTAGAAAAATGCAACTCAAAACCACAAGAGACCACTTTGCATGGCTTAAAATGGCTATCATCAAAAAGACGAGATCGCAAGTGACGTAGAGAAAACAGAATCCTTATGCACTGTTGTGGGGTTGTAAACTGGTCCAGCTACCATGGAGAAATATGAAGGTTCCTCAAAGAACTAAAAATAGAATTATCATATGAGCCAGCAATCCCACTTCTGGGTATATATGTAAAGGAAATGAAATCAAGGAGTTTGAGGGCATTATACTAAATGAAATGAAGTCAGCTAGAGAAAGATAAATACCATATAATCTCACTTGTATGGAGAATCTCAAAAAGCTAAATTCACAGAAACAGAGCATATAGAATAATGGCTGACCATTGGACAGAACAGAAATTAGAACTGGTGGTGACCAAAGGATGCAGACTTTCAGTTTGCATGAATAAGTTCTGAAGCTTAGAGACGATAGTTAACAATACTATGTTAAATACTTGAAAGTTGCCAAGAGAATAGATCTAAATGTTCTCACCACATACACACACAAAAGGTAATTATGTGAGGTATTGGAGGTGCTAAGTGACTCTATTGTGGTTATCATTTCACAACATATATGTCTGTCAAATCATCCTGTTGTACCTTAAATTCACACAAAGGTATATGTCAATAATACCTCAATGAAGCTGGAAAAAAGAAAATATATTGTATATAAACATTTACTTGAAGGATGCCTGGGTGGTTCAGTCAGTTAAGCACTTGACTCTTGGTTTCAGCCCAGGTCATGATCTCAGGGTTGTGAGATAGAGCCCTGCATGGCAGGGAGAGTCTGCTCAAGATCCTCTCTGCTTCCCCCTTCTGCCCCTACACCCTGCTCGCTCACTCGCTCTCTTTCTCAAATAAATATTTTTTAAAAATATTTAACGTGGTGCTTTTATGTATATAGTTCATCTGCACACTGTAGAAGATACTTGTAAAAATAAGTCTACTCTCCAAACGTTGCCATGATATTAATCCGTCTCTTTTATAGTCAGTCCTCAGGAATCCTTTGTTCTTTTGCTATGACATTTTCTCTCATATGCTCAGTTTACTTTTTTTAAACACATTTTTTTTTTTATTTCAAAAATCGTGATTAGGAAAGAAAAACCAACACATAGCCGCTTCCAGTAGCAGGTACACATCACTTCAGTGATTTTATTATTTATTTATTTATTTATTTATTTATTTATTTATTTATTTATTTATTTTAATTTCAGGGTAGAATGTAGTGATCCATCAGTCACATATAATACCCAGTGCTCATTATGTCAAAACCACAGTGAAATACCACCTCACACCTGTCAGAATGGCTAAAATTAACAAGGTACCCTCTTACACTGTCGGTGGGAATGCAAACTGGTTCATCCACTCTGAAAAACAGTATGGAGGTTCCTTGTTCTCAGTTTACTTTCTTTAATTACACGGATATTCCATGTTTTTTGTTTTGTTTTGTTTTTAGATAATATCCCCTATAGCCCCACTTTTTGAAGCAAATGTATTGTTTTTTTCTTTCAATATTCACATGAATATTTTTGAGATTTAAATGAAAAATTTTTTTACCCTAGAAACACATACAGGTAGAACCTATTTTTAATTATGCACAAATTATTAGGTATTTCTATCAACATCTCTCAAACTCAGGATATATTTTAATCAGTAATTTAGAAATTTTATATCCATTTCCAGAATTGATTTTGTAGTCTTTTTATATATGTACATATAAAAAGTTAATATGCATAAACAAATGGCAAACTGGGTCAGAATTATACATCATATACATTTACAGAGGGCAGTTTTCTTATCATCTAAAATTCCCTTAAAGTTAACTTTGTTTTGATCCCAAGTCACGTCAGTATTAGAATAAAACTCTAAATGTAAATCTGAAAAATTTACAATTGATGTAAAATGACTTAAATGTCTAACCGAATATTTGTATTCAAAGACCTGAAAACTTATGTAATTTAAGTACTGAACTTTGGAAAACATACTGACATGTAAGAAAATAAGGAACAACTCATTTCTCAGTATCAGTTTTTTATAATCACTATTTTCCTGCTTCTTTAATAAACATCCAGAGATTTTTCAGTTTTTGTACAAATAAAAGCAATACCTCTTACAGACAAATGCAAAAGAAATGAGAAATTTTAGTATTCAACTAGTATAAAAATGCCAAGAATACATAGATGATTACCTCTTAACTATGTTTAAAACTAAAAAATTGCCTTTTGTCTCATAAAAACGTGGCAAATTTGCCTTGATAGTTAAGAAATAGTCAATTAGTGAAGAAATCTTATTTCTTATGTTTCAAATATCCTAGATATATTCTGCTCTACTTCTGTTTTCTAAAGGTAGTCCGAAAGGTTGAGTATTTTAATTATGATATAAAGCATTTCTGCAGACTCCATTCTTCATGCACATTCTGCTATTGTCAGGTGGTTATTTAAACAAAAAGGGCATAGTTCCTACAGCAAATGAAATTCTGGAAGGACAATTAACACATTTTAGAGCTTATGTAAGATATTAATATATTTTGAACACCATTTCCAACCATTCCACAAAATAGACCCAAATGAGGATTTTGCTGATATTTTATGCCAGTGCTCATTAAAAGATCAAGAAGTCTTATTTCAATCATCAATTTAATTGAAGATAAATCTTAATCTACTTTTTTCACAAAAATGAGATGGGGAGGTATATATTCAAAAATTGAGTGCTAATGAATTAATACAGTTTTGTTCCAAAAACATCTCAATATTACTGAGATGTAGTTTCCTTTTATTAATTTCTTTGGAAAGAAGCTCTGACCCTTCCTTAATAGAAAAGTGAAAGCAAAACAAAACAAAAACAGAATCATCTAAAACATAGGTTGTATCAAACAAATTTAAGACAAATTATGATTTGGGGGCAGACTGCCTAGACAAGCTAATTTCAAGTAACTTTAGACCAAACAAAACAATTATATGTGACACAAATGTGCCAACAGCATTTTAATTACTTTCCATAGTTAGAGAATTTCAGGCTATTTATGTACTCAAACTATCACTGATCTTCATTTTCTCCTTAAAATAACCTCATATCTTGACTATATCCTCATTTGAAAAAAAAAAATGGCTTGATCTCAATGTTCAAGATAATGGAGGAAAAAAAATTCCTTTAATTTAATTTCACTTCTCCTACTTGTGTTTACCTAGATGATATAATTTAATAATTTAATTACTAAAGGAAAGTTTGGGCAACAGGTCATTAAATACGTCTAATATAACAATGCATTTGGATGTTAGAATGAAGGTTGCTGTGGTGGAGGAGGTCTCAGAACATCTGTTATTTAATGTGACAGAAATCCACTCATATCAAGTTTTACCACATTTCTGAATCATTTCAAAGGCAATATTGATGGAATCCTGTTCCATTTTTCTCTTCATGTTTTTCTTGGATCTTAATCAGACAGTATCTCAATTCAAAGTGGATATATGATGCCAATACAAATAGGATCCTCTTTTCCTTTCCCCGTGCTGCATTACATCCCTGTAATATGTGATGTGCAGTGTTGGATAGACTGACGTAGTTAATGAGAGGTGACAGAGGCAATAAGATACCAAGTTCTACAAATGCTGGATGTGAAATGAAAATCTATATAAGTTGAATTCCAACAAGGCATTTTCTTTTCAGCTTCTGTTTATCAACTAGAAGAGATATAACCATATAGGTCAATAAATTTTCCCATTAAGTCTTTAAAAATACGTATAAAAAATCATAGTATTTGAAAAACTAATGTTCATCTGATAACTTTTAGAAGTCACCAAATTAATCCTTAGCCAGTAGATTTAGATTATTCTTTATAGTATTCTTATGGCAGAAAGTAAGTTTCATTGGTCCACTAAATCCATCTATTTCAATATTCTTGATGCATTAAATAAACACTATCTTACTTGACAGTATGTCAAATTTACAAATTGGTCTCATTAACTAGGTAATGAATATTTAAATAAGAAGATATTATTTAGATTAAGTCTGGTCTAAAGTATAACTACACATATCAGAAAATTTTAAAAGTGGTTATTACAGTAGACCCTCGAACAACATAGGGGTTAAAGATGCTAACGTGCCTGCACAAAAATCCACAGATAAAACTTTATTTTATTTTTTAAAACTTTATTTTATTTTTATTTTTATAAATTTATTTTTTATTGGTGTTCAATTTGCCAACATATAGAATAATACCCAGTGCTCATCCCGTCAAGTGCCCACCTCAGTGCCCATCACCCAGTCACCCTCGCCCCCCGCCCACCTCCCCTTCCACCACCCCTAGTTCGTTTCCCAGAGTTAGGAGTCTTTCATGTTCTGTCTCCCTTTCTGATATTTCCCACTCATTTTTTTCCTCCTTTCCCCTTTACCAATAGCCTACTGTTGACTAGAAGCCTTACTGATAACATAAATAGTTGGTTAGTACATGTTTTGCATTTTATATGTATTATATGCTATAATATTCTTGCAATAAACTAAGCCAGAGAAAAAGTATTATTAAGAAAATTCTGAGGAAGAGAAGTACATTTTCAGTACTGTACTGTATTTATTGAAAAAAAAATCTGTGTATAAGTGGGCCTGAATAATTCCAACCTGTGCTGTTCAAGGGTAACTGTAACTGTAACTAGCCACTTGTCAAAGCATTAAGTTAGTACTCACAAATATAAATAGTGAGATAAATAGACATTGAGTCAGCATTTAGTATAAAAACAGGAATTGGTGCAGGATTGAGATTTCAGGGGGAAAAAGATGGTTTAAAGAACTAATAGTATTTTTTTTTCTTTTTGACCTTTGAAAGATACCAATGGTGAGTAACTAGAACCTTGGATGTGATTAACTCATGATGTTCATTTAACCTAATTAATGGCCCAATGTAGTATTTATAGGAGTATGACTCCCTGCAGATCCTCTGTAAAAAGTGGTTCATTTACCCCTTAAGTTAGGAAATAAAGGAGAGCAGAACATGTCAACTGCGATTCTTAATCATAAATACTTTCTCTGTTATTTATGATAAGATTGTGAAGACAACAATAATTCTGTTTCTATATTTCCTCCTTAACACTACTTGATATACTTTATAAAATGAGATTTTGAGAAATAGCCAATTTTGCTTTGATTTGGTTGATGGTTTCTTTTAGTTAAGATTTCATTGGATTTATAGATGAATTTTGGGAAGGGTTAATATCATAATAAGGTTTATATCATCTCATTCATAATTATTGTATATGTGTCATACTTTTTTCACTAAAATCAATTCATTGTTTCTAATTCTAAAGATAAGTTTCATTTACCTGTTCAGTTTTGGGGGCATCTTTATAAGTTTTGGTTAATTTTTATGGCAAAGTTTTTCTTCATGACACAGATTTACATTGGTTATAGGTATTCTATTTTTTGTAAATTAAGGAAGGGAATTTAGGCATAAAATAAATTAATGTGAATTTTTGGAATATTAGAGCAAAACTAATTAAATTATATGGTAAGCTTGCAATTCCAATTTCAGGAATTTATCCTAGAAAATACAAGGAATGAGAATTTTCATTTTAGTATTGTTCATATTAGTCAGAAAATAAGTACCTGAAGATCACCATAAGAGAATAGTTAAATACATTACAATATATCTATACACCAGAACATTATGTAGTTGATAAGATGTGAATGTACTGACAGATCATATTATAGAGAAAATATTAATTTGCAAAATGGTATGAATTTTGTGATCTAAAAACTGCAGATATAGGTCTATACTTATTCTCAAAATTGTTAATCTATTTTTTAAAGATTTATTTATTTTAGAGAGAGAAAGAATGTGTGAGGAGAGGCAGAGGGAGAGGGAGAGAATCTCCAGCAGACTCCCCACTGAGTGTAGAGCCCCACATGGGACTCCATCTCATGACCCTGAGATCATGACCTGAGCGGAAATCAAGAGTTGGACACTGAGCCACCCAGGTGCCCCTCAAAACTGTTCATCACCTCCCAAAGTATGGTATCTCAAGAAATATTTTATTCTGTAACTTGTACACTTTAAGCTATTTTTGTTTTTTGCCCATTGTTCATGTAATATTTGGAAATATTTTTATTGAAAAATATGCAGAAATTAATGAAAAACTTTTGGAATTAATGGAAAACTTTTGGAATTAATGGAAAACTAATGGAATTTTTTTTGGAAAATTTACGATTAAATAAGCTGTCACTGAGGGAAAAAACTCAAACCGTGGTTAAGTACATCGCTAAAAGAATATTTTATTACTTGATATAATATAATGCAAACAGTGTTCATTTTTCTATTTCTTTAGTAAAGTTAACTGATTTTAAAAATTGGATATGAAAATTCTTTCCTGAATGTAAGCATTCTCAAATTTTGTGACAAATAAGGTATTTGAAAATCTGTTAAGAACAACAAAAGATTTAAAACTTAACCCTATTTATTTATAGAGATTTTATGTATTGGGTGCGGTGTGGGAGAGAGCACAAGCAGGGGGAGGGGCAGAGAGAGAAGCAGACTTCCCACCGACCAGGGAGCCTGATGGAAGGCTCCATCCCAGGACTCATGATGTGAGCTGAAGGCAAAGGCTTAGCTGACTGAGCCACCCAGGTGCCCAGGTGCCCCTAATTTTACCCTATTTATAAGCTAAATGATTAGCCTGCCACAGTTTTTTCAGTGTGCTCTCAGAAGTTGCCTGCAAAACTTCTGAGAGCAAAGGACTGTTTCTCACATAAAAGCAAGGAGTGTGGGATCCCTGGGTGGTGCAGCGGTTTGGCGCCTGCCTTTGGCCCAGGGTGTGATCCTGGAGACCCGGGATCGAATCCCACATCGGGCTCCCGGTGCATGGAGCCTGCTTCTCCCTCTGCCTGTGTCTCTGCCTCTCTCTCTCTCTCTCTCTGTGACTATCATAAACAAATAAAAAAATAAAAAAAAAAAAAGCAAGGAGTGTGAACATCATACTTGCATTGGTTCCTCTTGCACTTCAAGTCCTAATCAGCCATCCAGGAATACCCTAATATGTGCTTGCACTCAAGTTACATCATAGGAGAGAAGCCCTGAGCTTAGAAAATCCAAATAATTTACAATGAGCAGTAAGCATGCCTGTTTGCTCTGAAAAAAGATGCACTCTCTGCATTCGAAGATTGTTTGCTCTACAAGCGTCTTCATACATGCTTCTATTTGTTACATGTATTGAAATGTAAGAAATCTTTTGAGAAATGTCTTCCAACAATATCCTCCACTTGTTTCTGTACTATTCTGGGATTCGAATTTTTTTTTTTTTTAATGACTAAAACACTTTATCAGGCACTCTAATTAACCTGATGGTCAGAGACTGGGATCAAATCCATTCAGTTGTTTCATTCAGCAATTTAATTAAATCTACACCAGTGGGACTTCAAGCTGCATGATGGGACCAACCTGCTTTATTATGTTTCCACCATGCCTTTAAGGGTCCCAGATTGAAACACTCAGGAAATTCCATAAACTATCAGGGTCTAACTTAAGATACTAGGCGGCTTTCTCCATCTAATTGGCACTTCTTTATTGACCTTTCCTCTCAGCTAAAGTATTCAGCCAGGAACAGCAAGATGTATCAGTAAATGTACAGACTTAACTTGTTTCACAGAGGGGACACCTAAGGTAAATCTGTCATCCACAACTGTCCTGGTCAGTGAGCTGAGTCTGCATTGAATAGCTCCCGTGGCTGAAGCTATTGATCTTTTTAGCTAAAGTTATGGACCCATTTCATAACACCCTTTCTAATCGTATAATTCCCACCGTAGAGACCATTGCCTGCACTGTGATTATGATAACAAGTGAGTACTCCCTCCCCTAGAAATTATTCTGTGACCAAGAGCTACGTAATTTAGGAGAGAACTTCTCAGTGTCTGAGGGCTACGAGATCTACAGGTGGTGTCTCCTTAAGCAATTACAAGTCTGTTATGGCTGCCATTAAAGGGCACATCACTATTTTGGAAAGGGAGGCAAGTTAATGCCTCCCTTACACACAAGAAATACAGTCCCAAGGATGAACATTTTGCCCCTGAAAAGTAATTGTAGTTTAGAACTGTTGGGAGTCCTCCAATCGGGGCCTACATTAGCAGAGGTCACAGTGGCCTCCAACGCCTCTGTTGTTGATGTTGCATCTCGCCGCTGGTAAGTCTTTGAAGTCCCAGTTCAGTATGGGTAACTGAACCCACTCTTTGTTCTGGAGGTATTGTCTAAGGGAAGTTAGATCAACCTGCCCTCTGTCTATTCCAACAATCAAGTGGTGTTTGCCCTGCGATGTGATGATATTGGATGGGATGACTATTACTATTACTATGACTATTACTATTCTTTGGTAGCATAACAAATAACCCAAAGCTTAGCAACTCAACCAACACACAGTTATTATATCCTTGTTTCTGTACATGAACATTGTGGGCACAGCATATCTGGGTTCCCTGCTTCAGGGCTTGTTATGTGGTAATTTATGTGCTGTCTAGGTCTGTGTTCACATCAGAGGCTTCACTGTGGGACGAGTCACTTTCAATCCCATTGCTATTGCTGGTAGAATTTGTTTATTGTGGCTGTATAACTCTGTCTAACTAAAGTCGTCTTCTTTTTTATTATTTATGAGCGTTGGCTAGGAGCAGGTCTCTCTATGGGCCATCTCACTTAGCAGCTTGCTTCTTTAAGCCAACAAAGGGATTTCCTCTGATCGTGCTACTCAGAGTCTTAATATATCTGTTAATACAATTACAGGAATCATACATAGCCCATTACCACTGCCATATCATGTAACCTAATCAAGTCAGAGACATCTCATCACTTTGCCATATACTATTGTTTAAAAGCTGATTTAGAACCAACCCCACTCAAGGAGAAGGGAAGTCAATGATAACACTAGTAGGGGAAAGGGACACCTGGGTGGCTGAGTGGTTGAGTGCTTGCCTTTGACTCAAGGCATGATCCCGGGTTCCTCAGATTGAATCCTGCATCAGGCTCCCCACGCAGGGAGCCTGCTTCTCCCTCTGCCTGTGTATCTCTCATTAATAAATAAAAAAAAGAAAAGAAAAGAAAAGAAAAAAACACTAGTAGGGGAGGGCATAGAGTAAAAGCCAACTTATAATTCTGCCTACCACAGAGGGCTGCAGGAATGAGGGTGGGGAAAAAAATCCAGAGTGTATTTTACTTCATGAGAAGGACTATAGAGATGGCTCTGAAAAAATAAAAAGTTATTTCCCCTATACCTTCAAGGACTTAAGGTATTCCCTGTAAAAGTGATGGGGTAATTGTTTCCACAGCCTCTACAAAATTGTTGTTTTCAGGAGCTATACTATAACTTTTATACTAATCATACCTTCCTTGCACCCAAGCTTTCATCCAGAAAAATCGGGAGAAGAGAGACAAGGCAACATCCATACAACTAATAGAGACCTATGATGTACTTTATATAAGTATTCATGGGGGATTTGGTAAGAAATGGACTCAATCTGTTACTTCTTTCACTGCCCTCTGATCATTGCTAGGAATAGAGGAGATGAACCCTTTCTGGGGACAGCTGCCTTTATATGCCTAAAATGTGTTATTCATACCAGGAGATAATGGACATAAAGTCAGAAATCTTTCTGAGTGATATTTGAGGAGACTATTCCAGTACTCAGCAACACCAGGTGCTTATGTATCTTAGGTATATGCAAGTTCCAGTAAAGGACACTCAGCCCATTGTTGAATGGTTTTTGCGATGAAATTCATACCCTTTCAGACTGAGAGCGATCCAGAAGGTCAAACATTCTGCAGGTTAATGTTAAAGGCCACAGTTATGGATGGCACCAGAGGATTAGACTGTAACATCGGTCCTATAACCTGGAAAATTGTAGGCATACCGTTCCCGTCAATGATGATGGATGTATTGCAACATCTGGAATGATGATAGATCTAAGTAGCCAGCCGTGGTTAGTGCAATCTGGTTAGTGCAAGTTCGGCCAGCAGTTTAGTTTCAGTCATTCTCATCAGAGCAGGCCCTTATTATGGGAAGCGAATAGTGAGTAGTTTTCTAGAGCTGCTCTAATAAATTACTGCAACCTGATGCAGTAATTGATTAGAGTAATAAAGTAAAGAGTAAGTAAAACTTACTTCCTCACAGATCTAGAAGCCAGAGTCCAAAGTCAAGATGTCAGTAAGATCGGTTCCTTATAAAGGCTGTGAGGAAAAGTTTATCCCATGCCTCAATCCTAGCTTCTGGTGGCTGCAGATAATCCTTGGTGTCCTTTGACTTGTAAATGTATCATTTCAGTCTCTTCCTGAGTACTTCTCATGGTCTTCCTCTTTGGGTGTCTTCTGGGTTGGTGTGTCTCAAATCCTTCTCTCCTTTCTCACATAAAGACACAAACTATTGGATTTAGCCACACAAAATCCAGGATGATCTCATACCCAAATTCTTGTCACATCTGCAAAGGAACTATTTCCAAATAAAATAACATTCATTCATAGATACCAGGGGTTAGTGATTGGGCATATCTTTTTAGGACCACTATTCAACCTACTATAGTGACCCAGGTGGCTTGGTGAGCCATGATTTATTTCCATAGTTTGTGGCTCCAAAGAGATATACTTGAATCTGCCAGTGTACTTTTCAGCTGTAGTTAGGTTAGGGAGGAAGGAAACAGAATACGAGGGAGAGAATGACTGACTAAGCAAGTCTTTGCATTTGCTTTCATTTTTATGCCACATTGTTCATGGCTCAACCAAAATGTTTTTCTAACATTTTCTGTTCCCCCAAAGCCCCACATTGAATTGCAAGTTCCTTTTTCCAGACAATATTTATTTTAGCTTTGGGATACCTTAGTTTACTTGCCATGGAGCCATGGTCTTGTAGATGGGGCCATGGTGCTTGCTTCTTCATTACATAATGATATCCTTCCCTCATTGCTCACTCTCACCTCAGAGGAGCGTAAACAGCAAACAAGGCACTATATGAACAGCTTGTTTAATGCTATCTTTCACTGCTCAGCCTCTACATACTAATTCTTCTGTTCCCACTCACTAGAACATTGGGATATACTCCCTCCTAGTTGCTCACTACCTGGGCAAGGACATGCATTATCAGATCCCGGGGAGTCATCTTGATTCCTTGTCCCAGCCCAGGAGGCCCCCATCCTTCCTCTTTCGGAAAACCATTTCTAGCAACATCATATTCTTAACGCAACCTGTCAGGAACTGTAAAAGGACTGAGATTGGATCCTACTTGCAAGCTAACAAGTTAGCCCGCCACAGTGTCATGGATGCTGACCGAGGCCTCTGGGCAGAAAGGATTTTATTACTCACATCACAACAAGCATTATGAGCATTAGTGTATTGTGGGTAGGGTCCACTTGACCCTGAGTCCCATGGGGTGATACAGATGTGTTCCCACTGATGTCTGCATGTGTAATGGTTTCCATCACAAGGGGCATCCATGAGTGCGGGGAAACCTGAATCTTTCTTAACGTGAACTAATCATGTCTGCCCTTTGCTCCAGAGAAATACACAATCTCTGCGTTCCAAGGATGTTTGTACAGCAAAGATAGTTGAACAGATTGTTCAGAAAAAGAAGCAGTTAATACCTCTACAAGATATGTGGAAGCAGGAGACATCAATGTAGCATTGTTTTTCAACAAAATCTAGTGCACTGAATTCAAGGTCATCTTTTATGCCATGTAATTTATGAGAATGTCATTTTTATTGTTACATAATATCTTGAATTTAAG
Organism: Canis lupus dingo; assembly: GCF_003254725.2. Classification (NCBI taxonomy): domain Eukaryota; kingdom Metazoa; phylum Chordata; class Mammalia; order Carnivora; family Canidae; genus Canis; species Canis lupus. The sequence continues at coordinate 5,283,660 of NC_064245.1, forward strand.
TGTTTTCAATAAAATTAAATATTCAGTGCTAGTTCAAGTCATTGAACTGTCATGACAGTTCCATAACCGATGACCATATTTTGTAGACTTTTTAAAAAAAGTGACTTTATTAAGATCCCTCACATGATATTGATCCAGAGGGAAAAATAATTTTGATTTTTAAAATAATGCTTATGAGATATACTATAAAAATATTAACACAAATACTGCAGCTTTTTAATTTATAGTGGCTATGAATTTTGCTACATCAAGTTAAGAGCTTATAAATGAAAAAAATTTTCAATAAAAGTGAAAAGCCAAACAAAATGAAGAACATATATTTGATAAAGTGCTAATTACACACTCAATGCCTCTTTCCCAAATAATATTTTTAGTCTCAATAAAAATATGAAACAAACTGATACTCAACTGTAGTGCTATCTCTTTGGCAAATACTTAGTTTGGTAATAGAGCACATATTTCCTAAGAACAAATTTCTCAATGAAAACAGATTAACTAGGAAAACCTGCAGTAACGTTTACCCACTGGAAATATGCAAGAAGAAACTCTTGAACACGTTGAGACCTATATTAAAAGAGAATACTTAGGCCAGGTGAAGACTGGAATAAGTAATCTCTTAGTATGTATCTGTGCATAGTGTCAATTCTTTCTTGATTTTACAATTCTAGCAGAAACCTTTAATATCTGTTTTATTGGTAAACTACTAGCTAAAGATTCAATGGTGTCTAATTTTGAGACTCACCCCTTATAGTTGTTAGCTTGGAATATATGAGACTCCAAGAACATGGGGAACATCTTTCCAAAGTTTAAGTTTTAAGAGATTAAAGAAAATAATAGAATTATATGATTTAGGGAAAATGTAGTTAATATGCTAATAATTATTAAATATTTTTTGGAAATTCAATAGGTTTTAACATGAAACTTGGAGACTTTTTTTCAATCAGTCTAAAATATCTCCATAGAGAATTTGTCTTGGTGTTCTTCCTTAAATTTTCTCCTTAGTTTTGCATTTATCCCTCATCTTCACAATGATGAGTTTATGTTACTCTTAGATAAGATATTGGTAATTTAACTAATATATGTACTGTTTTATTATTTCAATTAAGGTATGCATTTTTTAGTACTGACTTAAAGGTTGCATGCTCAGAGAAGGCACTTGTGAAGTGTGTGTGCACACATGCATGCACCTCACTCATATTGCTTTTGGCAGAATTACGAACATGTAGATGGACTAGAAATAATTGAAGTTAATGGCAACAATTGTATTTACCATCATGGCCTGTCTTTCAGTTTTCAGAAAAGTTATTTTAACCGAAGATTATTCATTCTTTTGTAATAGAATACTCTTTATTTGTTTATTTAAGCAAAAAAAAATCCTTTTTCAGTACAATATTATTTTTCCAAGGTGCAGTAGATGTGATGTTCTATAGTCCTTTAGTTCTTTTGGTTTTGTGTTGGATTTTTCTCTTTCTACAAAATGGTAAAGCATAGGTTTGTGGACCTTTTGTGGATATCATTTTTTTTTTTGTTTTATGAAATAATGTAACCTTTTTAGATGTCAAACAAACAAGTGTCATGAACTTGGAGCACAGTAAGCCATTTAGGAAAAAAAATAGACCTTCTCTAGAAGTATCTATGATGGTGTCCATTTTTATCTTAGGGACTTTTATTCCCCCATTACTATGTGATGTCATGATTATATGAACAACTGTTCTTTCAAGTTTCTCACTCAAATGGTATAAAGTAGGCAGTGCGTTAAAATGTAGACTACAATATCTGTGCTATGAATATTTATGTATTTTGACATTTAGGAAGAATATGCCTTTCCGTACTAACCCTTAGCAGTGTTTTAGCTGATATATTTCTAAAAATGGAGCAATTTATTTATACTATGTCACTTTGGACTTAAGGGACACATAACCTACATTTTCTTGGGCATAAAATTCAGTTGTCTTATTTCTACTGCATGAATTATGCTTAGAAGCTGTGGAGTCACAAATGCTTTAATGCTTTCTGTTTCTACATTTATTTATCCCTAGGTAGCCACATTCACAGAATTGAAAGGTACATCAAGAAATTGCAGAATGTGTATGTAGACTGATACCTGGACTATGTGAAATAATTCTTTCTTTGTAGAGCCTCCAGAAAAAGATAATCACCAAGTTATTTTGGGAATTTGTTTGGGTAACACCAAATATAGTGTCAGAAAATTCTTTTTCTGAGCTCATGTAAATGTTTCCTCTGTAGTTTAAATTTTTTCTCAAATCTTTTGTGAAAAATGAGGTCCTTGTTTCCTTTCTTATAATCTATCCAAGAAAGACCAACAATATTTACCCATAGATCTTCTCTTCATTTCTGATAATTTAAGTTGTCCTTAGTCATTTTCTGATTCTTTCGGTTATAAAGTTTGAATCTTGATGAGAATCAGAAATATTCCAAGAAAAATAAATGGGTTACATAATGATTTTAAAATCTGTCAGATATTACTGTAAAGTTTGTAGGTCTTAATTTCACTGTTATATGTTCATGCTTTTGAGGTCTTTAGAGTTCAAGACTGTATTGCCAGGGCTTTTATTGTTTTATTAAGGTAATAATTATATAATGTTAAATACATACATCCTAATGCACATATAATGGATTTTGAGAAATCAGTATACCTGTGTAACCAGCATTCCAGCGAAAATATCAAACATTGCCATTATTACGAAAAGTTCCACTATATCCATTTTCTGTCAACAATTACCCCTGTAGGCGACCACTATTCTGATTTTAAACACCACAGATTAGTTTCCCTGGTTCTGAAGCTCCTATAAATGGAATCATATTATATGTCTTTTTTTCAGTACAAACTGCTTTAGAGACTCTTTCATGTTATTTTATATGTCATTAGTTCATTCTTTTTATTGCTGAGTAGTATTCCATTGTGTAAATATACCAATCAATCCATTTTCCTGCTGAAAGGAAAGTTTAAGTTCTATTTCAATTCTAACTACTCCATATCCTCACCAATATGTGGTGATGTTGATTTTTGTAAATTTAGACATTCCAAGGGTATGGAGCAGTATATATTATGAATTAACTTTTCATTAAACTAATGAATGATTTTGAACATATTTTATAGCATTGCCTGTTCAACTCTTTTGTCCATTATTTCAGTGGACTGTCTTTTTTTTTAATTGTTCAATTTTGTAATTGTTTATACATTCTGGACACATGTCCAGAATGATATATTAGATATATTATTGATAATATTTTATTTTTTCAGGATTTTATTCATTCATTTGACAGAGAGAGAGAGGTGACACAAACAGGGGGAGCAGCAGGTAGAGGGAGAGGGAAAAGCAGGCTCCCCACTGAGCAGAGATCCCAACATGGGGCTCCCCTCCCAGGAGTCTGGATCATGACCTAAATCGAAGGCAGACGCTTAACTGACTGAGCCACCCAGAAGCCTGATAGTATTTTCTTCAAGTATGGCTCACCTATTTATTCACTTGATATTTCTGAGAAGCAGGTTTACAATTGTGTTGAAATTTATCATTTTTTAAATTATTAGTGCTTTTTGTGTCCAAAAAGACGAAGATTTGTCCACCTCAAGATCATAACTTTCATTTTCAAAATTTCTATGTTCATTCAATTACTTTACACTTTATAAAAATTGAATAAGCTTGTCAATTTTAATCCAAAAAAAATCCTGGGAGAATTTTTTATTAAGATTGGTGAAAATCTATAGACCTACTTGTGGACTATTAAAATATTATAGTTTTTTTTTTGATGAGTGTGAAGGAGTAATTTTTAAATTTCATTTTCAAACTTTTGTTAGCTTATAAAATATAATTGATTTTTAATCTAATCTTATGTCCTGGACATAAGATTGCTAAATTCACTTTTTAAAAATTTTGCATGTTTTATAAGAATTTTGTCGGTGGATAGTAATGTCATCTTTCAGTAATTACAGTTATATTTTGTTTTTTCTAATATTTTAAAATTTTATTTTTCTTGCTTTATTAAATGGATTAGAATTCTAATACAAGGTTGAGTAGTTCTTTTTTTAAATCATGAGTGGATGTTGATTTTGGTAAAATGGTTTTTAGACATTTATTGAATATGTCGTATATATTTTTTCTCTCATTCTGCCAGTAGACCAATTTACATTAACAGACTAAGAAATGTTAATCTGATATTACAATTCTTGAGTAAGATCGACTGGATCATATGGTCATAATAATTTTTACATATTGCTGAAGACAATTTGATAGGATTTTGTTAGAATTTTTGTTTCTGTGTTCATGAGGAATATTAGTCATTAATTGTCTTCTCTTATAAAGTACTTGTGAGATTTGTGTTCAACTTTTGAAAAGACTCATAAGACAAATTTGGAGAGTTCTCTCCTCTGTCAGTTTCTGAGAGAAGTTGGATAAGAACAATATTATTCACCTGTGAATACTTAATAGAATTCACTATTTGTGCCTGAATTTACTTATGGAGTAAATTTTGTGTTATAGTTTAGTGTTTAAATTGGAATAATGCTATGCTGAGTCTGTCTTTATTTCTGTTTAAATTTGGTATATCATGGGCACCTGGGTGGCTCAGTGGTGAGCGACAGCCTTCGGCTCAGGGGTGATCCAGGGGTCCTGGTATCGAGTCCCGCATCTGGCTCTCCACAGGGAGCCTGCTTCTCCCTCTACCTGTGTCTCTGTCTCTCTCTGTGCATCTTTTATGAATAAATAGATAAAATATTTTTTAAAAATTGGTATTTGTGTTTTTAAGTAATTTTCCATTTATTCTAAGTTGTATTAATTAGCTTAACTAGGATTTTGTTGGTAGGATTGACAATAATGTCTCCTTCTACTTCCAATATCAGTAAATTGTACTTTTTTTCCTCTGTTTTCTTATTCACTATTTTAAGAGTTTATCACTTTTATGAATATTTTCAAAGATTCAACTTTGGCTTTGTTAGTTTTCTATATTATTTGTTCTCTATTTCATTTATTTCTGCAATTATGATTTCCTTTATTCTACTTACATTGTTTTAGTTAATTACCCAGCTTAGGGAGGATGGCTATTAAAGTGTATAGCATGGTGCCTATCATTAATAACACTCCATTATGTACTCAGAATTTGATCTTATGTGTTCTTACCAAATGCAAAAAGGTGATATGATAAAGATATCTGAAATGAAGAATGTATTGATTTACTTGATTGTCGTAATAATTTCATAATGCATATATATCATATGTATATATACAATAGCATAGTATATATAATGTAATGATATATATATGTAATATATGATAAAGATATCTGAACTGATGATTGTATTGATTTACTTGATTGTCATAATCATTTCATAATGCATATATATTATATCATATGTATATATACAATAGCATAGTATATATATACAATGTAATGATATATATAATATATATAATATATATACAATAGCATACTATATATATACAATGTAATTATATATACATAATATATAATATAATATAATTATATAATATGATATCATTATATAATGATATATATAATATAAAGAATATATAATAATATTCTTCTACTCTAGTATAAACATTTAAGCTTCACAATTGTTTCAAATCTTGCTTTCACTGGTTTCCAAAAACTGATTTCCCTATTGTTTTTCAAGTGAAAATATTTGCTAGTCTCTCTTCTGATTTCTTCTTCAAAGCATGAATGATTTTGAAGTGTTTTGTTTAATTTCCAAATATTTGGCATTTTCCTAGACATTTCCTGATCAATCCCTTGTTTATGTATGCTGAGTCAGAGATATGCTCTGTAATATTTTAGAATGTTGAAATTTATTTTATGATGCAGCATAGGCTGTATCATAATGAAATTCCATCTTTTCTTGAAATTCAGAATGTGTATCCTGTAGTTGTTAGTGCAATATTCTATTAATGACAGTTGGATAAAGTGGGTTGATGATGTTCAAATTTCTATTCCCTCTCTCCTGTGTGCTGGTATTGTCATACACTTTATTTGAAGTATACCTCCAAGTAAAATATATTGTTTTTTCTATAAAGAGCTTTATTTTAAAGAATCTAAGATGGCAGATTTTAGGTCTCTCCTATTTTCTTTTCATCATACTCTATTTCTTCCTGTGGGTCCAAGTTTTCATGCTTAATCATATCGTATGGTATACATAGGTAAACTAGTATGAAATTCCCTCACCTTTTCTTATCTGAAAATATTTTATTTTAACCTCTCATACACATTAAATTTTTAAAAAATCTTATGTGGTTTCTTTGACTTTTTTTATCTAGTTGGATTTTGAATTGTAAAATTTTGTAATAATTATCAAGCATTAGAATTATTTGCTTATATGTGTATTGCATTTTCCAAAATGAACAATAATGAAAAATTCAATAAAAATATTATTTTGATATTTTAAATTTCAACTAATAGACACTTTTAACTTTGACTAGTAGCCAGTTGCAAATATTCTGTGTCCATTTAGAATAATAATGCAACATTCTCAAACATTTGGAAGAGCTCTTAAATCTATTCAGTTACAACTAAGCTAATTTAGGACACAAATTCATTCACGATATGCAGGTACAGAATTTTTCAGAAGTCTATTGTATTTTAAACATACACTATAAACATAAATATTTTGCTGTGATCTCCACCCAAGTTCATGCAGCATTTTAGGAGAATCATTCTATACATGATTCCCTCTTGCTTATGGAACATAGGAATTGAACACAGAATATCTTTGTTATGAGATATCTGTCTTCTCATGAAACTCTGAGGAGTGTGATTTCTTACAAGTCACTTAACTCCCGGCATGACACACAAGAGCACAATATCTACCAAATGTGTTGACTAACAATTATTAAACCCACTGGCAACGCCAAATTCTCTGTTTACTTCTAACGTCTCCTTTGATTTAGCCTAATGCTTACATCAATTTCTTCCATATGCTTAGATCATGTACCTTAGAATGTCAATAGAGTAGTGGAGAATTGTTCCTAATAAGCTGCCTCCAGTAAAGCTTTCTCTTCCACTTGGACTCAAAGACATTTGCTTTGCAAGGATGATATTTTATTGCATTACTTCAAGTAATGAATGTTATCTGCCTCATATTTCATTCTAGATACTTTGTGAGTCATCTTCTCTACACTATGTCTTTGTCTTACATAGTCTGACCTTTCAGAACATTAGTTCTGTTATAGACTTAAATGTTTGTATTTCCACAGAATCCATATGTTGAAATCCAAACCCAAATCTAATGGTATTGGGGGTGGTCTTTGTAGGGTGATGACATATAACAATGACATATCACAATGACATATCATCTCATGCCTGTTAGAATGACTGTCATCAAAAAGATGAGAGATAACAAGTGTTGGTAAAGATGTGAGGAAAGGGAACCCTCGTGCACTGTTGGTAGGGATGTAAAAGTGGAGCCTTCAGAAATGGAATTAGTTCCCTTATAAAAGAGTCCCCTCAGAGCTCTTTTTCCCTTCTATCATTTGTGTCATATGAGGACACAGTGAGAAAATGCCTACCTATGAAGCAGGAAGTAAACTCTCACCAGACATCAACTCTGCAGGTGCTTTGATCTTGGACTTCACCACCTCCAGAACCTTAGGGAATAAACATTTGTCATTTAAGACACCCAGTCTATGGTATTTTGTTATAGCAGCCTAAACAGCCTCAGACAGGGCCATTTTTCAGCTACTTAACTATGCTTACATGTTTCATCCTCAGATTTAATGATCAAAGGAATGCACATTTTTGTCATAATCTCATAAAATTTTACCATAGGTAACTAAATTTGTTAAAGAGAATTTGTGGTGATGTGTCACAGTAGACAGAAAATTCAGTTCACAGTCTCTCTTCTGGGAGATCTACGTCTGGCCAGGCAACAATAAAGGCAGCCACTTGCATAAAACTATGTAATGTTAGGGAAACAACAACAACAGCAACACTACATTATGCAAATTTTGGCTCCTTCTATATCTATTAAAATAACTTTTGAAAAATGGCCACCAATAGATATGTTCATGCAAATTAATTATTGATCTTTGATAGTCATTGGTCACTGACTTTGTAAAGATTAGTGCATTTGGGTTTATGTCTGATTTAACATCAACTGTTATTGAACTTAAAGATATTATCCTAAATCAAGGAGACGATTAATTATATAGTTTGCCCAGTATTATGAAAAGGGGACGTACATCACCATCTTAAGCCTCGAACTCAGGATATAATTATTAACTCTGACTAATATACTGACAAACTTCTTATTCACATTTTACACTATTTTCTGTTCCAGAGCTAGAGATCTCTAATTCTTAATGGAAGAGCAAATGCTGGAGATATGAATAATAATAATAATAATTCAAGATAAATATTAGCAATGGTCCCAAATAACTTATTTTTTGAAGTGAGGGTATTATTTTTACATATAACGTTTAGTTTCTAACACATTATTAAAGTATAGTTTTCTAATTAAAATATTAATTGAATTCTACTTGAAAACTTAATTTTTTTCTTTTCACAAAATTGCACCTTGGTATATATTTCCTGTCATCACACAATCACTATTTGTGAAGATGTCTTTAGTCACGTTCTGTCTTTAGCAGCACACTTCACAATATAAGCAAGAGACATGGTAGGAAGTATTGTTCTTTTACAAGCATTCTCTAGCCCATTAACTATGTAGATCTATGTGTCATTCATGAAATCTACAAAACATCTGATGGGAGAAAACATTTTCAAATCATGTATCTGATAAGGAGTTGATAGCCACAATATATGAAGAATTCATACAACTCAATCTGCAAAACCAAACAATCCAATTAAAAAATGGGCAGAGAAACTGAACAGACATTTTTCAAAAGACATACAGATGACTAACAGATTCAGGAAAAGGGGCTTAACGTTACTAATCAACAGGGAAATAAAAATGAAAATCACAATGACACACCACTTTAGACCTGTTAGATTGACTGTCATGAAAAAGAGGAGAGGTAACAAGTGTTGAAGATGTAAGAAAGGAATCCTTGTTTACTGTGGGTAGAATGTAAATTAGTTCAGCCACCCTGGAAAACAATAAGGAGTTTACTAAAAACTACTAAAAATTGAACTACCATGTGATCCAACAATCGCACTTTCAGATATATAGCCAAAGGAAACAAAATCACTGTCTTAAAGAGATATTTGCATCTCCATACTCATTGCTGCATTATTTGCCAAGACATGGAAGCAACGTAAATGTCCATAGACAAATGGATAAAGAAAATATGATGTGTGTCTGTGTGTGTGTGTTAGTGTATGTGTGTATATATGTTTGTATATTAAAATATTATTAGCCATAAAAAAAAAAGGAAATCCTGTCATTTGGGACATCATGGATGGGCTTTGAGGGCATTATGCTAAATGAAATAAGTCACATGGAGAAAGACAAATACTGTGTGATCTTGAGTATATGTGGAATCTTAAAAAAATAAATTCATAGAAACAGATCAGTGGTTGCCTAAGGTGAGGGATAGAGGGTGGAGAAATAGGTAAAACTAGTCGAAAGGGAAAAAAAAAGTAGTCAAAAGGTACAAGCTTCCAGTTAGAAAATAAATAAGTCCTGAGGATATAATGTACAGCACGGTGACTGTATAGTCATAGTTACAATACAGTAATTACCAATACTGTATTGTATAAGTTTCTAAGACAGTAAATCTTTAAAGTTCTCATCATAAAAATATCGTAACTATATAAAGTGAAGATGTTAACTAAACTTATAATCACTTTGCGATATATACATAACTCATGTTGTGCACCTTAAAATAATGCAATATGTCAATGATATCTCAATAAAACTGGAAAAAAGTGGAAAATTCCTGTAACACTAGAAGAGTATTTTCTTTTTTTTAGAAGAGTATTTTCAAATAGACATTTTGCAACGTGTACTTTTAATTAATCTATTAATTTTCTACTATTTTAATTGGAATAGGGGGTTATTTTTAAGAACTTTATTCTTAAAAACACTTCTATACTATATGTATACTTTCAGATTGCACTGTGAATCTGAATTCCAGTGAAAAACATTGATTATCCTACAACAAGCTGATTAGCCTTAGAACAAAGTGGTTAGCAATAATTTAAAACTGTCATTTCTATAAGGTTAATCTTGAATAATCTTCCATAGTTTGTTCGAAAAAGTCATATATGTAACTCTTGCAGGTATTTGACAGAAAGCAAGTGGCCAGATCTTGGAATAAAGTTCTGTGAATAATCATTCTATGTACTTCTTCTTTTTCTTTTTTTATTCTTTGGGCCTCCGACCTTCTTCTCTTGCCAATATGTTCAATTATGTTATGTTGTGACAGGTGGCTACTCCTCCTTCCTGTGTTCCATCTGATTTGAAATAAGTGGCCCTGAGGTGCTTGGTGGCTCATCAACTCCCATATATCTTGGTTGTCAGCTTGAAATGTAGGATTCTTAAATGACAATCACTTTAGAGAGACCTAACCAACTGATCCAGTGACCCTAATGGATTACAATTTCAGTCTCAACTAAAGCAGCTTATCATTGTCACCTTACACTTGAGCAGCTTAATTTTTATTACTCAGAAATGTTAGCCCACTCTAAGCAGCTGCAGAATTGGTTTCATGGTAATTAGTAGTTCTTTTCAGATACCATGTTTATTAAATGTGTTGTGATCAGTCCATTAATAATTTAACATATTTGAAATGTTTCTGAACTGGTTAGATTTTACTAAAAACGACAATAAAGTCTACTTCTCAGGAATATATGGGCACAATGTGGTTGCAAGGCAGAGGGTAAAACGTTTTTCAAATTTTCTCTTATAATTTTTTTTGCTGTAATATCAGATTCTCAATAATACAGTATTATTGAAAATTTTATTCGTGATCTTATTACTTGGTATCTTAGAACTATCTTTTGTAAAGCGTACCCAAGGAATGATTAGATATCATCTGAGAACATTAACTTTGAAAATAAAAACACACCATGTAAAAGTTATGAATAATTCTTTAACATTTTTCACTAGGAAAATAACTATCTGTACAACTAGTAGCAAGTTCCTGCATCGCTTCTTAAGTAACTGATTTCCTTTCATTTTTTTTTTTTTTTTTTTTTTTTTTTTTTTTTTTTATTTTTTTTTTTCTGTTTTTTTTTTTTTTTTTCTGATTTCCTTTCAAAAAAGGATCATGTCATAAAAGTTGGGGTAGTAGAAATTTATCAAAATATCTCAATTCTCAGATATGATAAAATTTCTTAATAAAATTTATAGTAATATTGAGTTTGCATTTCTTATGAGCCGATCTAAAATTTCATCTGAGATGCTGACTAGGAAGTAAAAAATGAATTGAACTAAGAAATACAATAATCACTATATTCATCTAAGGCTCAGTCCTAGGGAAGGATATCTTTGATAATAATAAAATATTTGGGAAGTCACTGCAAAGAATATACAAATAATTTCCATACATAGACTTTCCTCATTTTATGTATATATGAAAATGCCTGATATAAATGAGAAATTTTATATAGCACAGAGAAGTGATTAAAAATTTGTATTAAATCATGCTTATAGTGGATTACTTTAAAATATAAATATCACTGGGGCACCTGGGTGCCTCAGTTAGTTAAGCATCTACCTTTGACTCAGGTCATGATCTCAGGTCCTGGGATTGAGCCCCACATTGGGCTCCCCACTTAGTAGGGAGTCTGCTTCTCCCTTTCTCCCTCTCCCTCTGCCACTCCCCCACTTATGCTCTCTCACAGGGGTGTGCTCTCTCTTTCTCAAATAAATAAATAAAATATTTAATAAAAATATGAATATCAATTTTAAGAAACCAGCCTTATTTGTTTATGGAATTGGTAAACTAGTTTAAATTTAAAATCTAAAGGTATTTCTATTGGAAGTACTAGTAAGATCAGTTTGAGTATGTTGAATGATTATGTTTTAATTCCACAATTGAGAAGAAAATACCATTAATTCAGGCATGGGGAAAATTTCATTTAGTAAAATAAAATTCAAAATCCAAGTGATTTTTTTCTTACCTTGTAAAGAACAAATTAATAGGAAATTTGAATGAATTTTCTTGGAATCATCAGGACAGCCCTTCTCCCAAGTAAAGAATAAGTAGTTTTCCAAGCAAAATGGACGTTTTTTCCCCCAAATGGTTGTTTCCTGCTGATTGATTTTTTTTTCCATTAGTTTTTACTGGGATTCTAAAAATCATGCATTATATTACCTTTTTAACAAAGTCATGTTGTGGTTGTTATGTTGTGATTGTTATGATTGCTGTGATTGTTAACTACTTAGAGTTTAGATTGTGGTAACTATTTCTTTCAAGGTTGATATGAGTATTCCAAATTTTGTAGTTACCAGGTGAAAAACTTTAACTTTTGCAACCTCAACTTTTGTAAGAAATACAACTAGTGATTTGACTGCAATCGTAGTCATACCTCTCTGGCCATACCACTTTTTCCCCATTAGACTAAAATCACTTTCCCTGTGAGAAAAGCCAAATTTATGTTCCTTGATCTTTTCACCAACCCTTAAGTTCTAAGGTAGTGAAATGCAAAGCTGCACATGTTAACACCTGAGCAAGTGAGTTCATTTCCTATCTGTTGAAATCACTGAGTTAGATTTGGTGCTATCATGAAAGCACACTTACAGCAATTTCCTAACATGGAAGCATTGTTAAAAATCTGAATCAAATAAAATACTGAGATAAAACAAAATTCTGAAGTTGTAATTTAGTATGATGTCCATTTAAAAAAAGAAAACTGCTTTAAGTTGAAAGATCTGTTGTTCACTTTTATTTTCACTAAATTAGTGTCATTTTCATTTTTGAAACTAATGTTCACTTGCAGTTTATCCCAGAAGTTTGGATTATCATGAACATTTGACAATTTGTAATTGAATGCTTACAGGCTAAAAAGGTTTTGCTCTTTCATTTGATGGATTGTGTCATGCTGGAGCCTGGCAGTGCATTTTATTTGACCTTTCTCCTTAACTCCATTCATCTTAAACTCCTTGTCACATGAGTGACGGGCCATCATGATGTGATGGAAGACAAAACTTCAAAAAGATGCATCACCTTGTCAGATAAATGCAGATCAGAAATCTTTTTTTTTTTTTTTAACTGTCGAGTGAGTTAGAGGACAACTTAGGCTAAATTAGGTTGTAATATTGAAGGAGAAGAATACACTATGGAAATCAAAGATTACTGTTGGAATAACTAATAAAATTTATAAAGGAAAAATCAATGATTTTTATGATATGATAAAAAATCATTCTGATTTTTCCTATAAAATGAGAAATGTGGCAAGACACAAAGTTTTCCTGAAAAGGTGTTAGTGAAGGAAAACAGTTTAACTAGGGGTGTATACACAACACACACACGCACAAACACACACCTAGTTAAACTCTGGGCATCTATTTAAAGAACCTTTTCTTTTTATAGGGACATATACAAAGCTTAATTCATTCAGGGCCCCTGATACTGCTAAGAATTTTGATGCAACTGAAGATGGGCAGTTTTATATCCCTTGAGCAGAAATCAACTCTCTACTCACAGAACAGACATTACTGAGGTGAAGAAAGGGGTAGATTTCCTCATCTTTTGTAGGTCATTCATCTCACATCCAAGACTTTTTATTACAAAGTCTTGAAAGATTCTCTGCTTTGTGTGTTTATACCAACAGACAGAGGCCATTCATATTGTAAATCAATGAACTAGTTTCTTGTTTTGGCAGGATCAGCAGTGATTTAGTGGTGGAATATGAGCACAGAGTAAAGACATTGACCTGACACATTTTCATCCCATCCCATGTGAATAAATTTCTTCTATCCATGGAAGAACGGTGAAATATGAGACACAAAATAATCACAACATAGAAATACTGTTGCCCTGGAACAGAAATGGAGAGAAGTAAAGAGACCCACATCTTTGCTACAACACTGGAATCTGATAAAATTATGAAAAATAAGACTGTACCACTCTACACACATATAGACACATACATATGTATTTTCTTTGTTCATTCATATAGTTAAATCATTCTAAGTCATGTGCTTTTTTAAATAAAGCAATCATAAAAGACAACTAAAAATAGACTATCTACAAAATTTTACATATATGAATTTAAAATAACATATATTCTGGGGGTGCCTGAGTGGCTCAGTCCAACTCTTTATTTCAGCTGAGGTCATGATCTCAAGGTCCTGAGGTTGAGCCTGCATTGGGCTCCATGCTCAGTGTGGATTCAGCTTGGGATTCTCTCTCTCCCTCTGCCTCTGCCCTTCCTCTGCCTTTGCCTCAGGTCGTGGTCCCAGGGTTCTACTGAGCCCCACATTGGGCTCCCAGCTCATTGGGGAGCCTACTTCTCCCTCTTCCCACTCATGTTCTCTCTCGCTATCTCTGTCACTATCTCTATGTCTCTCTCAAATAAATAAAATTTAAAAAAATAAAATATAAATATATCTTTCAAATAAATAAAAATTTATATACCCTGAAACAACTGATGTATTTATATTTCCTCTCTTTGGTTGCATCATCTATTCAATTTAGATCATAAATCTTGCCCAATTCTTTCTTCTTCATAAAAATATAAAATCACTTTTAATCTGAAGTAAATTAGTACAGCCATTAGAAAATAGCATGGAGGTTCCTCAATAAGTCAAACAAAGAACTATCGTATGGTTCAGCAATTCCATCCCTGGCTATATATCTGAAGGAAATGAAATCACAGTCTTGAAGAGATGTCTGCATCACGTGTTCTATTCAACATTATTCATAATAGCCAAGACATGGAAATATATTAAGTGTCTGTCAATAAGTGAATAAAGAAAATGTGATCTACATACACAATGGAGTATTTTCAACTGTAAAAATGAAGGAAACTTGCCATTTGTGATAACATGGATACACCTGGAGGATATTATGCTTAGTGAAATAAGCTAGATACAAAAAGACATGTACTCTATGATTTCATTTATATGTGGAATCTATAAAAGTCAAACTCATAGAAACAAAGAGTGGAACATTAGCTCAGGGGTTGGGGGTGAGGAAATAGGAAGATATTGATCAAAAGGTACAACTTTTATTTATGAGATGAGTAAATTCTGGGATCTAATGTACTTATGATGATTATAGGTATTAATACTTTATAATTAAAATTAGCTAAGATAGTAGATTTTAAGCATTGTTAATAGAAAAAAGGAAAAATATGAGATGTATTTTGTGAGATGATACATGTATTAATTGATTGTGTGTATTTCATTGTACACCTTAAAAATCTCACCATACAACCTAAATATAAGTAATTTTTGTTGGTTACACCTCAAAAAAAGCTGGAAAAAATCCAAAGTGGTATATAAGAATGTTTTTTGGCAGTCCGTATTGGGACAATTTTGCCTTGTTTTTGTAATTTCCTTTTTCTTTGCTATTAACTGTTCTTTTTCAAACAATGTTTCTTGGCATAAGTGAATTCCAGCGAGAAATGACATTTTTATTCTGTTATTATTGTAGAATGTGTGCATCACCTGCAAAATCTGTTATATAGTATTGTTCTCTTTCTATTGCCTTTCCAACTTAAGTACAATCATGTAAATATTATGTATATTTAACTGGAAATTATTTTTGCTCTAAATTCTTAAAGCTAAAGCTATCTCAACAAGTACTTTCTTTCTATAAGCATGTTTTTGCAATACTGCAGTAGATTTGGAAGAGAGTAGCTTTCAAAATACAAACTATTACCTCTAAGAATATACCAGAAAAAAAATTGGTAATAATGAAGTAAAGAAAGATATTGACAAGCAGGTTTGTGGGAAATGAAAAGATTATTTTTATGGCTGATTTTTTGCATCAATAAAATGATGATGGTGTGTCACCCATGTTTACAAAATCCGTCTTAACTATAAATCTTTTTATGACCATCTTATGGCTCTGCTCCTATTTATAGCCAAACTTCTTCAGAGTCACTACTTAAAATTCCAGTAATTCTGTTTTATGCATATGTTGTTGTTAGCATTAGCACATAGACTAATGCATTAATATGCAGACAATGCATATAAATAAATACATGTGCAATTTAAAGGATAATTCTGAAGTGAATCCTTGAACAAATAAGTTTGTTTTTTTTTTTTTGTTTTTTTGTTTTTTTACCAAATAAGTTTTTTGAGTTGGTTAAGAAATAGAAAATTTGCCAGTGTCCTCAAGCCTTACATAGAGAGTATAACCACTTCCATCAACCATCAACCCTATCAGTAACCACTCTCCTGCTTTAATGTGATTATTTAATTGCTTTTGCTTTTTTAAAAAATCACCGTGTAAATTATTTAAAGTAATTTTGACAGTTTTAGTAAAGCATATCAAAAAATTGAACAATATTCAATTGTGTCTTCCTCATTTCAATTTCAATTCAAACAATATTCAATTTAATAAAAAATTCAATTCAAACAAAATTCAATTTAATAAAAATTTAATAAATTTAATAAAAAATTCAAACAATATTCAATTGCTTGTGTCTTCCTCTTTCCTAAATACCATGTTTGTGTTTCTTATGCATTTTGCATATAATCACAATTAATCCATTTTTGTTGCTGTAAAGTGCTTATCATAACTTATTTACTGATTTTAGTGTTGGGACCTTTGAGTTGTTTTCAACACTTGCTCATGCAAGGCTGACATGAACAGTCTTGTGTGTGTCTCTGCGTTAACATATGCACCAGTTTTCCTGAGGGAATCACTCTAGGAGTGGAGTTGCTAGTCATAATGTATCTTCAACTTTTATGATACTATCTACCTATTTTCCCACGTCAATATGTAAATTAAAATGCTACCAGAAGTTCTTGTTCCTGCTTATTCACCAACATTTTGTATTGACAGACTTCCCTCATCCTGTTCAAATTTGGTGAGTTTATAGCACTATTTCTCAATGGCTTTAATTACAATTTTTATGTTTCTAATTAGATGTTATTTAATGTTTTTATTTATTGGCCATTTGTATTTTCTCTTTTGTAAACAGCTCATTCAAGTTTTTTGCCCATCTTGACAGTAGGTCTTAGTTTTTGCCTTGTGGATCCTTACAAAGCACTTTAAATATTCTGGATTATATGATACTAGGTTAAATTTATGGCAAATATATTTTTTCACTATAGGGCTACTATTTCAACTTGCCTTTTAGTTTATTTTGATGATAGATATATTTTAATGTTATTCTGATTAATCTTTTTGGGTGAGGTTAGTGCTTTTTTGTCTTTGTTTTAGAAGTTTCAACATATACAGGAAACATGAAGACAAGGGGTATTATATTATTTTCTAAATCCTTTACAGTCTTTCACTACAGTAATTCATTGGAAAATCCTGTTCTTTTCCACCAACATGCAGTTACACTCACATAAAATATCAAGTATCCATGTATGCATGAGTTTAAGATTTGTATTTTCTCCTTAGTTGACATTGACTTATCATTTTTTCACTGTAACAGTGTTTTTATTAGTAAGATTTATAATACATTTATTATCAGGTAAGTCAAGTCCTGTTAAACCATCCCGTCCTTCTTCAAAATTTTCTTGGACAATGTTGGTGCATACATTTTAAAATTCGTATTTATAGCTTAAAAATATGTTAATTTTTATGGAGATGGCTTTGAATTCATAGATATTTTAGAGAAAACTTGACATCATTAAAATATTGAATTTTGGATCTTTCTATTTATTTACGATTTTATAAATGCCTCTCAATAAAACTTTAGAAGATTTTAGGCATTCTGTAAATCTATTTTGATATGGCTTTGGTTCCCATTTCTCTACTAAAACTTCCTTTCCAGGATCACCATCAGTAGCTAAAATAGGGATCTGTTTTCAGTTTTCATCTTCTTTTATCTCTTAGCAATATTGACAGAGTTGACCACTCCTTCCTGGATCCCTCTTTCCTTACCTTCTATGACATGCACAATCCTAATTTTCCTTCTAGATATGAGTGAT
This sequence comes from Canis lupus dingo, assembly GCF_003254725.2. Classification (NCBI taxonomy): domain Eukaryota; kingdom Metazoa; phylum Chordata; class Mammalia; order Carnivora; family Canidae; genus Canis; species Canis lupus. The sequence continues at coordinate 5,301,655 of NC_064245.1, forward strand.
TATCACATATGAGCTACTATCAAGAAATGAATTGATCTGAGATGTAACAGAGTCACTGCTTAGCATTAAGAAAAACATCTTCGATTACTTTCTAATCTTTTTTATAATGTATTCTTTTAAAAAGATTGCTATTAACACAAGTCCTCATGTACAAAATTATGCATATTAATTCCAACTATGACCCTAAGGTCATTGGAGTAAAATATTTTTGTAAGCATATAAATGCTACATTTTTTTAATTTATTAATTCATCACATAGTTAAGAGAGGCAGACTTTTAATGATGTACTTATATACCCAAATTGAACCTCATAATTATAGATCTTACTAAACCTCTCAATAGATTGTATGCATAGTGTATTTACATTTCATATAGCAGTTAGACTATAAAATTAATAGGAAAAAGGTTATACCTAAAAGCATGAGTCTAGGGTTTTATTCTATGATGGAGTCTGAAATCCAGACACATAATTCAGTGGCTGGTATTAGACATTATCCCCACAGCAAATTTTTTGTCTTCGACCTTCTTTTTATCTCCGAGCTTCTTTAGATCATCATTTTACAACTCTTGGTAGCTTTTACATCGATGTTAACTATTCTCAGGTTACCTATATACAACCATTCCTTTTGCACTTAAAATTGACTAATTCCACAAAACAAAGGACGACAATCCAGCTTCATAACACTAAGATGATTGCCATTTAAAGGAACTATCAAATGTATTTTTTCAAAGATTTTATTTCTTCATTCATGAGAGACACAGAGAGAGAGAGAGAGAGAGGCAGAAACACAGGCAGAGGGAGAAGCAGGCTCCATGCAGGGAGCCCGACGTGGGATTAGATCCCGGGTCTCCAGGATCACGCCCTGGGCTGAAGGCAGCGCTAAACCGCTGAGCCACTGGGGCTGCCCCCAAATGTATTTTTTAAAAGCAGAATTATGAAATGTTCAGACTAACTGAAGGATTCAGGAATGTACATTCCGATACCTTGATTTTAAAAATAAATTATTTTTAGGTTTATACATTTTAATATGCTCAATATTTGAAATTTCAAGTTTTACTTGCAATTTTGTTTCCACATTCTGCAGGTTCAGGAAGGATTTAAGAAGGATAAATTTTAAAAACACTTTCAATGAAGTCCACATTTAAATTATTTCTGTGCCCACTGAATATCCTCAGAGATCTTATTGGATTAAATGATAAAGCCATGTGTACCAATAAAACAGTGGATTCATCTAGTAGAACTGCCATAACAAAATATCACAGATGGAGTGACTTGAACAGTGGAGCTGTATTTTCTCACACGCTGGCGACTTTGGGTTCTAGTGAGTATTTTCTTCTTGGTGTGCAGATGGTGACCTTCTCACTGTGTCCTCACATGGTTATTCCTTGGGAATTTACTCATGATGTTTCTTCTTCAGGTCCTATTTGTGTCCCTTGTGACCTTATTTAACCTTAATTGGCCCGTAAAGAGCCTATCTCCAAATATAGTCACAATGGGGTTAAGACTTCAACATATGGAATTTGGGAGAACACAATTCAGTCCATAACACCAGGTATTCAAGATATTGACAAACTCATTTTTCATTATTATTGAAAATAATAAATAACTGGTAATTTGTATTATGTAGACAAGAAGGAATTTTTTCCTGTATTTTTTAATGAAAACTAAAGCTGATTATGTAATACCACTGTAACTAATTGAGATAGACAATGCGTAATTCTCTCTCTCTCTCTCTCTCTCTCTCTCACACACACACACAGCATGCGCGCGCGCACACACACACACACATATCCTGCATACATATTTGGAAAACAAAACATTTGCAGTTCAGATTCAGTTTTCCCTAGGTTAATGTTGGATCCAGAAATTTTCTACAGGTAGAGGTAAATGAAAGAATTCTGGCCTAGAGGATCTATGTGGTTAATGTGTATGAGAATGTGTATCTGTATGTGTTTTGTCCTTACTGAAGAAATTGTCTAGGGAACTCAAATTAAAGCTGGTTTCAGAGTGCTAAAAGTAAAACAGAAATTCAAAGACAAAAATAAATTATTTCTTTGTGTGCCTTTTAAAATTATATATATCTTTTCATAAGAATTTGTATTTTTCCCCACCCCAGGTCATCATAATAATTTTATTTATTGGAGTTTACTTCCTTTTCCAATGTTTGATGTATCTGTATTTAATGAACCTAAAATATGGCGCTTTTAGTTAATCCTGTCACGAAAAGTATAGTAAAATTATTATGTCTCTTCTCAAATATCTTATTAACCATAAAAGTTAATCTTTCTTATTATTCTTTTAAGTTACCTTCCTCCTTTGAAATTCTGTAATCATAGTGGTTCACATTGAATCAAACCATTTGGAGAAGTGAGAATGGTTAGTTATTTAACATGACCTTTTGAACTGGATGACACTCTTTTTAAGTTGGATTCTATATTAAAGAATCTCAATTTTTTTCATTATTAAAATAGCTAGAAGCACATTGTCTTGGAGGAAATCAGCTTATGTAAAGCAAATAAAAATGCAATACATGTTAAACAATATTGCTTTAAAAGCATACCAATATATTTGTTTTCAAAAAATTTGCATGCTACATATAAATTATTTCATGATTTTTAAGAAAACCCAAATCTGGAGTAAAGACAGATTATTTTATTTGTTCTTGAAATTCGAGAAGTATCAGAACATTAACTCTGAATATTTTGTGTATCAGATTAAAATGTAACTTGTAAACCTTTTTGTTATATTAGTATGACTTGGTTTGGTGGAGATGGGTGAAGTGGGGAAAAGGAGCAAGTAAAAAAACAATACAGATTTTTAATAAAACGGTGCTGTTTTGCAATGGTGGCAATGCAACTACATAATTTGTTTTCTTTAAGTGGCTCAAATAGTTCCATTACCACTGTGAATAAACCATTCACCATTGTGGTTAGAAAAGTTTATTTTAGCAATTTCCATGCTTAAGGCCTCTCACTAAACAATGATTCTGTGGTGGTGACTTTTTGGTGTGCCTAATTGTCCACAAAACTAAGCCTGAAACTGGCATTTCATGTCATTTAGAGACAAATATTCAAAATAGAATAACAATAAAGATTTATAAAGCTGGCCATTTCGGAAAAATACGGATATTTCAAATGTCAAAGAAGTTTATATCTATACATACATACATATTAAAATATTGTGGTTAAAAATACAAAAAATAGAATAAAGATGACTACAAAACATATCGATTGAAGATGACATTTTCTGTCACAGATTTCTTTTTTAATAATCAGTGTCCATCACATTTATTGTTTCAATATTCCTAATACAAACAAATGGCACTTGCAAAACTTTAAAAATTTGTCTAGTATTTTCTAAAATGTTTAAAAATTATCTACCATAGCCAAGAAGTAATTGCCCTGTGTCTGTATTTTGTAGATGTGCAACATTACCGAAGAACTCTGGCTTTTAAAACTTATGTATTTTTTCAAGGCAGAAAGAAGAAAGATTCTTATTGTAAGCCCATCTGGAAACTGGTGCGATTCTCAGGACAGCCTAAGTTTTAGCTGGCCTCTGAAGATATTTACAAAACCTAGTGAAATTTCATCATTACAGCTCTCAATGATTAAAGCCAACATATCCAATAAACCTCTATTGAACTTTGTACTGAGGTTATGAGCATGATGCAGAGATAATTTGGAGTAGGGTAGGAATATTTCGTGAGTACATAATGAGTTTTCGGAAAAAAGAAAATGCATGCTTGTAAAATAAAGGAACTGATTTTTCTTTCTGGTCTCATAAAACCAACAAACTGCTTATAAAATTAATAAAAGAGTTTCCAATATTTTAAGGATAGTCAACTTGATGAAATAAGTGTATATCTATTGTTGACAACGTGGATGGAAATGAACAAAAACAATTGTCATTTTTGCTTTGGTAATTGGTCGGTTAACTTCAGTAACATATAGCCACATCTGGTACACAAAGGTATGCTAAAACTTACTGTCAGTACTATCTTAAATTTTTTATACCAATTATTTATATAAACACATTTAATATTATAGTATTCCATACGGAAAGGAATTGCTAATCATTTTCTGTTGATATGAGAGGGCAACTCAGTACAGTTGCATGTCCTTATGATCATTGGAACATGACAGAAAATATGATTTTCTTTTTCCAGCTAAATGCTTCTGCATAAGAGGATTTTTTTTACCAGTAACTATATTATGTTTAATTGATTCCTTTAAGAATAATGAGGTTTATTATTAGTCTTCTCAGGGGAAACAAGCAAGTAGCTTTCAAGCAAATAAGTGAATTATCTGTAAAATTGTCATTGACAAGGAACCTATATTTTTATGCATGTAAGTAATGAAGGAATAAAAATGGAAATTGAAAAATGTCTCAGATAAGATTCTTTAAGACACTTGTGTTTGGTCGTTGTCTACTGTAAGGCCCTTATCATACAAACATAAATACTTAAATTGTTTTGGCATTAAATTCTTTTTTTCCTCATTTTTTGATTAAGCTAGCTCCTTCTATTCTACTACACAGTGAGACTTTTCTGGAAAACAGCTTCAGGACACACAAATCTTTTTGAACCTTGAGAAACAGAAGCCTTCTACATTTTTTTTAATAAAAGCTGTTTATAAATGGTATTGGTACTTCATAACATTTGTTAGGGAAAATAATTCCCATGTCCAGCCTTCTAAATCAAATACATCTTACTCATTTCAAATTTCGGTCACATTTCATACTGACCATTCTGGAATTAATCTTTTCCTGACTTTCTGACATAGATTTGACCCTCAATAGGGTAATCAGTTTTAAGATCCCAATTTTGACTGCCTCTTATTTTATCAAGTACCATACTATTTTAAGGCCAATTCTCCTTTACACCTTGTGAACTATGTTTATTATTTTCAAATAACATTATTAGCACTTGACTAGAGAAACAGATTGAGGAAAGAAAGCAAACCGTCACTTTGACAACAGAAAGCAGAGAAGACTCTGTGATATGTATCACACTCAATGGCATAGGAGATTCCCCCAGAAAAGCAAAATTTAAAGAAACAGAGGGAATCAGTGAAAATGAGTTAACATTTTCTGTGTACTTGGAAATTGCCAGAGATAAAAGGTCTAGACACTTTTTAGGGTTTAGAAATTTGAACTGGAATGTAATAAGATACAGCAAGGTGATGGAGTATTCGATAGCTAAGATTAAAAAAAAAAAACAAACGAAAATAACACCAAAAAGCCCCCAAAAAACTGAAAGGAAAAATCTACACAAGTCTTAGGAGGAGGGAAAAAGATTTTATTGACCGGTAATGATGGTAACATAGAGGTAACATACTCTAATCTGAACAGATTTCTACCATAAAGCACTGGTAATAAAATAACTAATGTTTATTGAGTTTCCTAAGCCATAGTTCTAAGAGTTTTGTTACCTCAATCCACTTAATAATTATAATAGATCTGTAAGTTAGGAGTTAGTAATTCCCCATTTCCCCATTTCTATAGATATAGATGTTAAAACTGAGGCTAATAACATGTCCAAGGGCAGCAAGTAGCACTCTAAATCATTATACTACCATATTTTCCTTTAATCGAGTGAGGAAGGCAAATTGAGTAACCCAAAGATATCAATGAAGTATGGGAAAGCTATAGCTGAAGGCTGCAGTGTTCTGTGGCAACTCAAGGAAGATTATTTACATGATCCCAAAACTTACTTTTGAAATTAGGTAAACTTAAAATACCTGAAGAAAATAAGACAAGAGATAAGAAAGACTAATTAAAATGAGGTTCTAGGCTTCTAAAGTTATCTTGAGAGTAATAAATGCAATAAATTATATTAATAACATTAGTTTGTTTTAATACTAATGTTTTAATACATATTAGGACATAAAAAATCATTATTGAAAGAAGACTTCAGCTACCTGCATTTTGACCTCAGTCTGTACTGTCTAATTGATTAAGTTCTTCTTTCCAGCTTATCTCTTAACTCAGGCCAAATCTCTTAACTCAGCAGGCAAAGCTCCTTTGATGGGAACCAAAACTACCCTCTTAAGCAATAGAGACTGCCCTGATGCAGTTCTGTGTGAATGACCCCAAGACAATGAATGATCCACCTGACCTTACTGCACACCTGCGTGTACCCACCAACCTTTGATCTACATTTTTCTTTTGTGAACTTAGAAGTATTTTCAGCACTTTAAAGAACATCTTTGAGATGTTAGTCCACTGTCTTCCCAGTGTTGGCCCCACTGAAATAAATTCCTTTGTTGTTTCACCCCCCCTAGTCTCTCTACCTTTGGATTTTATCAGCAGCAAGTGGCCTAACCTCATCTCTTTGGGACCCCTGCAGCCAGGTACTATTGTACCCCCACAGTATCTGTGCAGTAATTACTTGAGAATCCATTACAAGAATCATAAAAAAAATACAAAATATTTGTATAGTACTTCAGAGGATATCAAATGGTCAATAAAGACCTAAAGATCTATTCAACTTCAGTAGTCCTAAGGAAATGCAATTATATTTCTGGATACATGTCCAACAATTTCTTTGTGTGCATGTGTGTTCATCAAAAACACACTTACAAGTTTAGCAAAACTCTGTGAATACTCCAAGTGGAAATGACCTAACTATCTATCTATACTGGGGTGAATAGATAAATTGGTATAATAATACAATGAAATTTTATACAAAACTGAAAGTGAACAACATATGACAAATGAATCTTACAAATATGTTAAATGAAAGAAGTTGGAACAAAAAGAGTATACCACACAATTCCATTTACATTCAGCTCAAATCAAGTAAAAATTAATCTATAGTGTTAGATGTCAGGGTAGTTATGCTGTGAGTGGAAACAGCGATGAGAAGAGCTTTATAAATAGACTCTGGGGTACTGTTAAGACTTGATCTGCTTGCTGGCTATCCAACTCTGTTCAATTTGTGAAGTCAGTAAGCTGTGTACTTGTAACTTTTATGTATGTGTTTTGTGGACATTTTATTTCAATTAAGCATTTCCATAAAATTAAATTTCATAGATGGAATTAAATATAGTGGAATGTGTTTCCCAAGTGTGGCATAATATGAAATGATATTGAAAAGGACATTGCTCATTTTTAGTAACACTATCAATAAAGAGTATTCAATTATCCATACTAGTTATGTATATATGCATATGCCATATATATGCATATCTATCTTAATCATCAGTCATTTGTTTATTTGATATAATTTAAGAATTAATATATTAGCATAGTGATTATGGGCCGGGAAAGAAAATCTTACTGCTAAAACTTTTGGAAATTATAGAGTTTTGCATATTTTTTTTAATGTTTCATTTCAAACATAGCATTCATCTAACTGCTTGTGACAGAAAAAACATAGTTTTAGCCTTAAATGTTCAAAGCAAATAGCACATGCTTCCTTCAAGTATTGGTGCTAAAATTAAAGAAATTTTCAATCTAATCTTCAGAGAAATGAGTCTCATAAAAAAGCCATCTTTCTTTAATAACATTTACATACTTTATTATCAGAATAAAAACTCAGATTTCATCCTTTTAGTAAAAATGCAATTTGGTAAGTAATGTTTTAAAATGATCCTTAAGCATTAATAGCTTGAAAAAAGTTGCCCTTAATATATATCTATTTGCTGTATGGAATAAGTTTTTTTTTAATGCAAAATAAAGAATCGTCATGGAATTTGGCATAGTTTCTAAATGCTTTATTGTGTATGTAATATATTTTAATTCAACAGTATTTTGAAAATCACCAAGGTTTTAGTTTTCTAAGAATCTTTGCTGTTGCCAGAAATTCTATGACAGTTCTTGGAAAATAAGGTGAATGAATTTGGAAAGTTTCATTCTATCACCTGAGAATAAAAGATATGATATTGGTTAAAGGAAAGGATTGAACCATAGTTTCATAAACTCTCTGCTTTTCCCTTCTTTTGCTCCCCATGAGCTGTTACAAAAAGGAGACTGTAGACCACCTTCTTGATAGCATTGCCACCTAGAAATGTGAAATAAATGATATGTATATTTTATAATTATATATCATAATTGTTTTGTAGCAAGTAAATCATTAGAATCACAATCAGAGGTGAAACAGTTCTTCCCAGGATAAAGAAAACACAATGTTAACTACTGCTGAAGGAAGCATAATAATGGCACCTCAGCGATGTCCCTGTCCTGATCCCCGGGACTTGTGAATATATTCCTTATATGGCAAGAGAACTCGAACTTTTGGATTGACTAACGGTTGCTAATTGCCAGATAGGGTGATTATTTTGGATTATCTGGATGGGTCAAATGTAATTGTAAGAGTCCTTAAAACTGCTAAAGAGAGAAGATCAGAAAAAGAGATGTTAGGAGAAAAGAAATGTCCAAAGTGATGTCATATGAGAAGAACTTGAGTGGCAGTTGTTGGCTTTGAAGATGGAGAAAGAGTTAGAGACCAAGGAATGTGACTTGCTGAGAGCAGCTGGAAAAGTTAAGAGATTCTTTGGTAGAACCTCCAAAAGGGAACACAGCCTAACCAACACCTTAATTTTAACCGAGTAAGAACTGCATTAGACTTGTAACCTATAGAACTTAAGACAATCAGTTTTTGTTGTTTTAAGTCACTAACTGTGTGGTAATTTGTTATGTTAGCAACAGAAAATTAATACAGCTCTTACGGAGCTATATTTCCCAAGCAGCAAAACAAGTATGCTGTTAGAAGTCAACTCCTCATACTGCATGGGGCATGGTCTGGGCAGGAGAACGAGGATTCAGCAGTTTGTACAAAGGTGGGTGAGGAATCTCAGACTTCCTCCAGTTTCTAAAATATAAAACATGCCTCCCCAAGCACATTGGTGTTGGAAAGCAAAAGAATATGCTTCACTGTGCACTGTGGGGAAATTGGCAGAACAGAGATTGGTTCCAACCAGAGCTCCTAATGCTGTCACTGAGGCCTGAAAAGCACCTGCTTACACATCATCTGCTTTAGTACCTCTGTCTCTGGTTACTGGGCAATGTTTCAAATAGTACAATTTGTGCCAATCCGAAGCAGTTCTATCCGCATTCCCTGCGGACCAGGCTCTAGGAGCAGAAGGTCATTGTGGACTAGCAATAACTTAGCAGTATTTTAATGTGCGATCCAAGAAAAAAGATTGAGCTGTGGAATATGGGTTGAGGTGCAATTAATTCTTGCTGATGCGAAGGTAAATGGAGACTTGCATAAAAGAAAAAGTTAAATTCCCCTTTTGCTGTTGCCTGTAATTGTGTTCTCTCAGGATACAAATAAACAGAGGAAAAAAGTTGATCAGAGTCAAATATGTTGGAAAACTGCTTAAATTCAGTCCTGCCAAAGTTGGCATCAGATTGAGCTGTCTCTGGTATGCTTTGCCAGCAGCCAAAATGTAAGCCACAGAGAGAATAACTTCACACAGAGATCCTGAATCTGTAAAAATTGTTCATTCATGAATTGGCAAGAAATAGATGGAGGAAACAAAGTATATAGAATGAAATTCCAAGGTGGGAGTGCATAATTGCAGAACTATAATTTTTTTTTCAGAACTATAATTTTAATGAAAAAAATATATAGATTTGTTCCCAAGGTCTATATACAAAATACAAAAAGAAGAAGAAAAGGTTGGGTTCATTCATATGCAGTGTATGAATCACTTTCAAACAGGGTATTAATTTTGCTACTAGAAGCCAGAGCATGACATGGTCATTGGATTAATTGGATCCTTACAAAATAGATCAGATTGCAAAGCTTGCTTCAGCAATTTTTTTTTCCCTCCTCTTTTGCAGTCAAACTAGTGATGCCGGGGTAGACTGAGAGAAAATGTCTGAGTAGAGTCTCTGTGAATCTAAATTTTTCCAGGTTCAAAACACTAGGGAAGTGAAAGTGACATTTATGTATTTTATAACTTATTTTCACTGTCTCTGATTATTTCAGATTGAATGGAGTTATGGAAATATGGGACCTTCTGACATCTCATGACTGATGAACTATAGCTCTGATTTTTATGATGATTGATTTTATTTTTCAATTGTTTTGATTTCTGAAAATTTAAACACCCACTTAGCATGAGATTGATAATGGTTATTTGTCATGTAGAAAATCTGACTTAGATTTATGGAATTGTTTGACATATTTCAGACCTACTTATACAAGTGAATCCCTATTATTTTGTTCATATATGAATCTGAAATAAAATAAGAATATCTGCTATTAGATTAGCATGAGAAGGGAAAGTTCTTATTACTGTTAGCACAAATTCTACTGACAAAAATACTGTAGTTTATTATACTACTCCCAGAAAAATGTGTGTGTGTGTGTATTTCTCCTCAAAATAAGCCTTTCTAACAATATCAAATTAATTCAAGAATGAGGACTCTGAGGGGATGAACCACTGTTAGATCCTCAAATAAATTTTTAAACAGTCATTGTGTGTAATAAAAAGAAGAGGAGGAGGAGGAGGAGGAGGAGAAGGAGAAGGAGTTCATTCTTGGCCCCAGCTGGATAGCAGGCATTTATTATCTATGATACTTATGCATGTCACTGCGAGTTGATCAAATCTAAAAGATTTTTCACTTTCGCTTGAAATAATCATAGAAATTTTGAGATGGAACTGACCTAAGACATAACCTTGCCTAACTACCCACCCAAAGTAGAAATTATCAACTCCAGTACCTCTGACAAGTGGTCATTCATTGTAGATTTCGGATACTATAAGTGACAAGAAACTCAGTGCTCTTTGAGTCAGGTCACTTCATTGTTAAATAGATCAGTTTTCTAAAAATATTGTCTTGTTAAAAAATAAATAAATAAAATAAATAAATTTTTAAAAATGAAAATATTGTCTTGTAAGGTGAATAATTGGCATCTTCTTAATACATATCCATTGGTTCTTTATCTGATCCCTGTAGCTCTAAGACTAATTTTAGCTACTCTCATCTTTCTGTCACCTTTGTCTCAACATTCTATTACCTTTAATTTTATATTTGCTCTTTAGACATGTTCCCAATGTTGTTCACCATGTTTTGGATACATACTGATTTTTCACCATACTCCTAAAACTTAGACTTGGAAACAGTAGTGGGTTTTTCTCATATAGCCTTTAGGGTGAGATATTGGCTGTCAGTGTTTTTGAAGACTATTATTTCATTAAACATGATATTTTAATTATTATTTAAATAGTCTTGTTTTCTTGGGCCTCAACGTAGACTTTTGTTTTATTTCAGTTTATTCTGTCCGAATCTATTCCACCACACAGCTCCCCAACTACCAAACTCTCTCCACTTTGTCCACTCACACACTATTTGCAATTATTTTTAACATGAATGCAGTACTTTACATTTTCCAAATGCCAGGACATATTATTACATTTTTAAAATTATTATCGTTTCGTGTAACGTAGTGGTAGTTATTCCTCTACCATAGTCTAATCTTTTCAAGCCTGGCTTCTGGGTCTTCTTCCAAGTCATGCATTAAGAAGAAAAAAGTTTGATCAGAATGAGACCAAAGATTTTGTAGCATATTATGAGAAGCCTCTTTCCATTGATCATCCTTACTGTAGCATTTCTTTGAGATGACTTGTAAGTCCTCTTGACAGTTGAATGAAAGTTACCTGAAATAACCCATAATGTCATTAGAATTCCTAGGCATTTTTTCATTACATATATTCTGACTTGAGCTTCAGTTCCCTTTAATACGTGTTTGTTTTACCCATTTTAGATTGAAGGAAATTTTATGCTCCATTTTATGTCAGCATCATGCTATTGTTCTTACCATTTCCTGCAACTATTATTTTTAATCACCATCATTTTTAAAATTCAACTTTGGATATGGATACTTCCTCCATCTTTTGCAAATGGTATTTTCAAATATTAAGTTTCTGTCAGACATATTATTTTCACTCTGTCTCTTCAGAATAAATATTTACAAATCTTTAGAAATAGGGAAGTTATAATAAGTTATCATTTAAGAAGGTATAATAAGTTATATAATAAGTAAGTGACTCTATTTGGTGATTTATATTTTCAGACTCATTCTCCTTTCTTGAGTCATAGTTCTCTCAGAATGTCTCATCAAAGGCTTTTTTTCCCTTGATGACACTAAAAAGTATATTCCAAATATCTAAGTTACACATATTGCTCCCCAAGTTATCTCCTTCAATCATTATCATCTAAGTATGAGCTATCAACTTCTCTTAAGGCTCCAAATTTCTTCTTTGCTTTGCCTCAGAAATAAATTCGCAGCAGCAAGTCTCATTGCTTCTTATGGCTTTCAAAAAGTAAGATTTTAATAGATGACAATCTGGCAGATGTTCCACGTAAGGAAGCTCATTCTTCCACAGATGTCTTCATCTTGACCCACTAGTTCTTGCATCATTGCTGATTTTACAGTCTATTTCAGAAGTTCACAACTAATACCAGCCACCTCATATAACCAGTTAGTATAGATGTACATGCATACTGGTGATGCTTACTATATTATTTAATATGCAAACACAGTCATTGGTTTCTATTCTAAGTTTTCTGGATATTTATTCAAGTCTGTATGTTTCTCTTATCTAATCCTTTTATGAATTCTGTTTGTAAATAATAATGTATATACTTTCTTGTCAGTAATATAATCAAAAGACCAGTTTGTATAGAAAGACCAATAAGGTCAAGTAAAAGTCTAAACAAATAGATACAAGGACAAAACACAATAGACAGATCAATGACTGCAGAAATGCTTGTGTTTAGCACTTTCAGATGACAGGGCACCTCCTGATTCTATGGGAATTTTTCCTCAGTGGGATTTCTCTTCCTCAAAAGTAAAACTTCTTAAAGTACATTTTGACCAAAAAAAAAAAAAAAAAAAAGTACATTTTGACAAGAAAAGGTTATATGTACTTAATATTTGACTTTTGCTAAACTCTGGAGAATACATTGATGCAAATATCGCTACTACTTCCTTCATGAGTCCTAAAGTCTACCTGGATACACATAGAAATGACAAAACAAGGCAGTGGAAGGGGGGTTCAATTCATGTATAGTGAGCACAATGCCGTGAGAGTTATGAGGAAGGAATATCATATTTGAATGCTATAAAGAAGTAATTTTTTTAACGTAGGTGTTATGGACTAAATTGTGTCCTCCCCAAATTCACACCCTGAAGCCCTAGCTCCCAATGTGACTATACTTGGAGATGGTAGTAATTAATGTTAAATAAAGTCATAAAGGTGAGGCGCTATCCAATAGGACTAATGTCCTTCTAAAAAGAGGAAGAGATAACCGACACTTCTTTCTATACATGCAGAGAAAAGTCCACGTAAGGACACAGTGAGAAGTCTCCCTTGTAAGTGCAGGGGAGAGTCTTCGCCAGTAACCAACCCTGCTGGAACCTTGATGTTGGACTTTCAGCCTCCAGAACTGTGAAAAAATAAATTTCTGTTGTTTAAGTCAACCAGTCTGTATTTGTTTTGTTACGGTAGCCTGAGCAGGCTAAAATGGTAGGCAAATATTTTAATACCAAAATACTGAAAGAAATCATCCAAACAGTATGCATTTTCCTTTTTATTACTAGCATACCTGCAGTGTGCTAATCAGAATAATTGTAACAATATTCAACAATTAATTAGTCAATATGTACATGTCTTAATTTCTCTCTTCCTTTATAGAATGACATAAATTGATGGATATACTTTCTCATTCTCAGGTTCAGATCAAGTTGAGGGTTTGGAACTATAAAGACCTGAGTAAACTGAGGGATATTATAAATCAGTGACAAAGTTGAGCATTGCTCCGTAACACCAAATGCTCAGCCTTCAAAGATGCTACAACTGTTTTCTCTTTAATTTTAACAGTTGCTGCAAGAATTGAAGACTCTATCAGAGATTTAATCAGAGGGAAAATATTAAAAAGTCAGTAATATTAAGGAAAATTCTAAAAATTAAAGAAAATGTTCCAGAAAAAATTCTTAAAAATGTATCTTACTTTAAGATCCAAGTGATTGAATAGTAGGAACTCCTTGATTTGGGGAGGCAAGTTGGGTTGCAAAATAAAATTTGTCTTAATATTAGGGAAGAATTTGGTAAAAAAAACAAAGACCCAATCTGGGGTCTCTTTCATAAAAAAAGCCTTAAATAAAACATAGTAGAAGGAAAGCTATGCTTATAACATTAATGTGACAAACTTTTTCTTCCTCTTAATTATGTTGTATATATAATGATTAATATAAAAAGAGGAAATATATGTTAATGAGAAATCTATTTTTGATAAGTAAGGGGTTTTCTGTCATTATTAAAAATACAACGTGATAATAGGCATGCAATAACTCCATAACTCTGAGCCTACGAGGACCTTCCATCACCACGTGTTACAGCAGATGTAACTGATGAGCAGAACCATTACTACCTCATTACATCTCTGCTTCTGCTGACTCAATGCAGGGTGTTTGACTGCGGCACATGCTGTGACAGCACGCCTCTCCACCACACAAGTCAAATAAACTATTGGTTTTAATTCAAATGGTGTCAGATGATATTATTCCATTTAGAAAACACAATTTTTATATCTTCAATGTTACATACATGTGAATCGATGTGTTCATTAGAATATATACACATCAGAATTGAACTGGTGAAAACATGGCACCTAAGAACTGAGATTCTTATGCCCAAAGACTCTGAAAAACATTTTACATGTATCATCATATTTTAATCCTCACAGTAATCCTATGAGGCAGAAACTAGGTTTTTGTCGAGTGTACCAAGTAGGAGCACTGAGGGAAAGAATGGTAGAAACTTGTTCGAAGTCCCACATGCAAGCCCCACCTTTAGATCTACCTTAGGTCCATGAACTTAACTATCATACCAGACTGTATCAGAAAAAAGACAAATATTAAACATGATATATGCATACAACATGTTTAATTAAAATTACCCAGCCCTCCGTAGGAACTGCTTCTGCAGCCTAATAAACCCTAGCTTCTACTACCTTAGGTTAATGCGGAGGCTATCTGTGAGTACTTCACAGTTAGGTTGTGATATATGAATAAAGACTTAAAAGAGTGAGCAATAATCATGATGGGACATACTGGGACCTTTGGAGAAAAGTGACCTTAGTTTATGATTCAATCAGTTGGATCGATATGTGGCATATGCAATATGCGTTTTTTTCTCTATTAACACCTAAAGATGTTCTCATTCAAGTATACGCTTCAGAAATATCTTACCAAGAACACAAATGAAAAGCACATGCTAAAAACAAGATAAAACAAAATCCTAGGATAACAAAGGAGATTTCCTGAGGATGTTATCATTATTTTTTGTCAAGTTTCTTTGTGGGTGTGCGTGTGGTGGGAGTTATTTAAGGACAAAACATTGTATTGGTGGGAAGTGACTATATGTTTAATTCAAGTCTCATTCTAATCCATGCATATAACAAAAACTGAAAACAGAATTTAGCTTTTATTCTCCTCTACAGAAACGAATTACAAAACTGAGACAAACAAGTTTGTAAGTGAATTGGAAAGAAATGAATAGTATACATTTATTAAATCCCCAGGCTTACATGTTAGAGCAGTTTTATGTTGGGTAAGATAGGTGTAAAAACATTATTATAATAAAATAAGAGAAGAACCAGAGCGTAAGTCTAGAGAGTAGACTGTAGCAAATACTGAAATAGATTGTATCTCAATTTTGGTTTCATGAGGTACAAAATGCCTGAGTGAGAGGACGGTTACTCACCTCCCCAAACCTCAAGAATCTGAGAAAACAGTGTTTGAAAACAAGAGTGGGAAACTGAAACCAGAATGCTGAGCAACATGAGCGGACATTTGTTCCCCTTCATAACAATGACAGCAGAACTCTGGCAGGAGAGAAAAGTGGATTCTGAAATCTTGGGGGAAAAAAATGAAGTCTCAGGATTCTACTCTTTACATGTGAGCTTGGGCTACTCTCCACATTCCCACTCTCCTCCAAGCTCTAATTCTTCTCCTAGCTCCCCTTTGTTGTGCCTTGCTCTTTCAATCCTCTACTCTCCTTTTCCTCATTAGTATTCTCCTAAGTTCCTGCCCAGGGACTTTTCCAGGTCTTAAAAATGTGTAGATGAATTAGATTCTTAAAGAACTCTGATTTTGGTGGAAATGAAAGGGTCATAGGAAGGGATCACCTATTTATGGAGAAGGTACCTTACACACCTCATTTTGTTTCATCATCACAGTCAAGTTTGGTTCTGTTTAACACCTGCAGAAACTGGGGCTCAAGGTTTTTAAAAGGACTCAGAGACCTAGAGATAAGTAATCAAATTATCTTTCAACTCAGAAGATAAAGAAATTAGCAACTGTAATGGTGTAGAGATGTTATTAATGAAGTAGGGAAGACAAAGACCCAGTGAAACTTAGGTATGTCTGACAGGGCAAGGACAGAGTGGTCACAAAAGGTTGGTGGAGAAGGTGATTAGAACCTGGATTTGAAGGACATCATGTAGAATTGATGGATAATATGGCAAATGAAGATCTGTGCACAGCAAGCTGTATGTGCGAAGGCACAGCACCATGAGAAAACAGGGACCGCTTGGGGAGCGATAAATTATGACAAGTGCCTGCATCATAGGATAGTAGGAGTGGTAGCCATGGTGCATGAAGAGAATTCAGGAACAAGATGAAGAAAACTCTGGTAAAATATGGTACTGAATTTAAGCTTTAACAAAGGCAGTGGTGATCCACATACAGATTTTTTAGCATAGTAATTGCACAATCAGATTGCACTTCTAAAATTTACTCAGAAATAATGAGGAATGGAGAAAAATAGTTTAGGAGAGAAATGATGCTAAGTACTCAAGCATGGCAGTGTAAATGTTGGCAGCACTTGGAGAGATATTCTGGAGTAACTAATTTTGTGCCCAGCACAGCCCTTTTTAGAGTAATAGACAGACAGATGGCACTTATAAAATCTTGATGCATGGTGATTAGTCTCTCTCTTCTCTATAAATATATATATTTTAATGAGTAAGAGGGAATAGTTGGCATCTATATTTGATAGCAGCACGTTGCTTTTAGAATAACATACATTTTCAAAGATTCTACTAGTAATGAAAAGCAGATAATGCTTTTTACCTGAATGGATTGCCCATTGCGTGCGTACCATATTTCTGCTCTTGTCCCACCTACTTCTCCTGTGAATCGTGGTCTTTGTACCGCACGGGCAAAAACGTTCTGCAAAATAGACTTTAAGGACCCTGATTGTACTTTTATTACATAGTAGCTTCCTGCTACAAATTGGTTTTTGTTATGATTAACCGTACTTAATTAAACAAACCTAAAGTAAAAAATAGTTATAATTCATTTACTAGGGTATGTTTTGCTGTCATTTAAGTGGGAAATTAAAGAAAATTCATCTGTTTAACATTCTTAAAATATATCCCCTGATCAAATACCATTCTCCATTTCTATTTTGGTTCCATGAAATTATGAGTTGTTAAAATAATTGCTTTGTTACATTGACCCAAATTTTATCAGTAATTACCTAAAGATTTTTAGCCCCTGAATGGGATCCTGGCTATAAAGTCTGGTGGTTATTTTTGTATCAATATACTTTCTCACATTTCAAAGCGAAGTGGAGACTTGTAGGTGCTTTGGTTTCAGAATAAATTTCATCCTATTCGTATGTTTACTTCTCTCCTTGGTATCAGATTTTCCAAAATGCAAAAACATCTTTTTTTGCATCATTGTATTTATGCGTATTTTCATTAACTTGCTCAATATTTGTTTATTTGTTTGTTTTTTTAAGTAGGCTCCATGCTGGGCCTCCACGTATAGAGCCGAACTCGGGGCTTGCACTCACAACCCTGAGCTCAAGACCTGAGCTGGATCAAGACTTAAGACACTTAACCAATTGAGTCACCCAGGTGCCCTGCTCCATATTTTTTTTAACATCTTTCAAATATGATTGTTAAAACAAGAATCTGCATTCATCTAAGCCCTGTATTCTTTGACCTACTTTCTAAGTTTTGTTTCCTCATTTTGTTTCTCTATACTAAAACATGCTCAAAACTACCTATCTGTTGTTCTCCTAGTACTTGAACCTTTTTTTTCTTTCTTTCTTTCCTTCTTTCTTTTTTTTCTGGACATGTACTTTTAATTTTAAGTTCTTGAATTTTCTTTCAATATCATTGCATCGCCTGCCTTTTGCCATTTTGGAATACACTATACAAAAGTTCCTTTCTTTTTTTTTTTTTCAAAAGTTCCTTTCTATTGTATTTTCCACCTATACTTCAAGCTGTGTGTGTTTGTAATATAGCACGTTTCTCTTCCTTTAAAAAAAAATCCAAACCTATAAAAGAGGCCTTATTCTTATCCTCCGACACCAAGGCTATTGCAGTTTTCTATTCAAAGTTTTTGAAAAAGCACTAAGAAATACTGAGTCCAGGTATATAGGTCTTGGAATGCAATATACACAGATGCTCAGTAACTGTGTGTTTCTGTAGTTACACACCATAAAGAGTCAGGAGCTGAGAGGAATTGTGACTGGGATCCGTGAAGCATGAGCAGTGTGAATAGGCAACAATGCAGCGCTTCCTTCTCTCTTGTTCTGCCAAAGGATAAACTTACTGGGACCGAAAAATAACCGTGTACTTCATTACAGTAATCAATAAGAATTTTTGTTGAAAATGTGTCATGTGCAGAGCACTGTTGCAGGTCCTTGGAGATATAAAGAGTTCTAAAACACAGACTCCGCTTTTTAAGTGTCTTTAATCTAGATGAGGAGTTAATATTTATATCCTATATAAAACATAGGTTTTGGATCCAGGAAAGAAGGCAGGACGAGATTTCACTTAACTACAAAAACCAGGTTGATTGGAACTTAAACATTCTGATGTGTTCACATGATGTTTCCCCTTTTCTTTGCTCTGTTCAATTTTCTACTCTTCTTCA
Source organism: Canis lupus dingo (assembly GCF_003254725.2). Taxonomy (NCBI): domain Eukaryota; kingdom Metazoa; phylum Chordata; class Mammalia; order Carnivora; family Canidae; genus Canis; species Canis lupus. The sequence continues at coordinate 5,320,566 of NC_064245.1, forward strand.
GGGAAAAACTTCAGGCTTAGTCATCCCCAGACTTTGCTGTAATGTAGGGAAGGGGAATTCCCCTAAACGCACATGCATGGACACACACACAAGTGCAACTATGATATCGTTAAATAAACTTATACTAAATCATTTTCTCTGATCACCTGGGGATTTATGAACAATTTTATGAAGTAGAATGAACAGCATTAAAATAGTTCTAATTATATAAGCATAGCGTAAGTTAAGATCGTCCATCTCAATAGATCGTAGAATAAATAATCATGAACAAAATAAAGTTATATCTTTAAAACACTTTCATAAAACTATTTTAAAGGGGTTTAAAATAAAAATTAAAGTATAAAATGGGTTAGAATTTGGTAAATATTTGTAAGAGAGTATTGCTAAATATTCAGAATGCTCTACTTGAAAAATATACGTAGTAACTTGTGCTTTTCATATAAAAGTATTTACAAATAAATAAAAGAAATGAGCATGTTATAGCATTTAATGAAAGAATTGGGATCTCAACTCTGTAGTAAGATCTAAGTGGTTTTTTTTCTCTCTAGTTATCTATTTACCTACAAGTGTAATTCAGCTGTCTATCCATCTGTCTATCTACATGTAAAGATTTGTCTTTATGGTAATCTGGGAAAGTATAACTTTGTGTAGTTTTGATTTTTTTCTCTATTTTTTCCTTTGTTTCCTAAACTTATTTAAAGATTTTGTTTATTTATGAGAGACACAGAGAGAGAGGCAGAGACACAGGCAGAGGGAGAAGCAGGCTCCCTGCAGTGAGCCCAATGCAGGACTCGATCCCGGGACCCTGGGATCATGCTCTGAGCCGTAGGTAGACGCTCAACTGCTGAGCCACTCAGGCATCCCTGTTTCCTAAATTTGTTTTTAAAAATATGTATTTATTTACTTATTTTAGACAGAGAAAGAGAGTATGTGAGCAAAGGGAGGGGTCAAGGAAAGAGAGAAGCAGGCTCCTCCCTGAGCATGGAGCCTGACAGGAGGCTTGATCTCTCGACCTTGAGATCATGACCTGAGCTGAAATTAAGAGTTGGGGGCTCAACTGACTGAGCCACCCAGGTGCCCCTGTTTTCTAAACTTTTTGCAAAACCTAGATATTGGTATCGTTACAATAACCAGGAAAAGAGTGGCAGGTTTGTGCATAAATTTCCATTGTCTTCTAGGAAAATATTTTGTCAAACTATTTTAAGAGATTTATAATAAAGTAATGCTCTATAGGCTTTTATTTACTTTTGTGACTCCATCCTAAGGAATCAGTCAGTCACATAATCAAAGATTATTCATGCAAGTAAATTACTATCAGAATTACTTATAAGCATTTGGAAAGAATCTAATTGCAAACAATTGGAAAATGTTTAAATATTGTTTGAAATAATCATGAGATGGCATTTTATGCAACCTGTTAAATATTTAATGATTTGTTCATAATATAACATGAAAATAAATAAATACAAATACTACATACAATATAATATCAATATTGCCTCATACACAGGTACTTATTTAGGCCCACAAAAGATTTATATTTTCAGAGAACAGCACCAGAAAGAAATACATTAATATAGGAGTACCAGATTTTCTTTATGCCTTTTTATACTTCCACAATGAAATCTTATCATTTCTTTATAATCAGCTAAAAGGATAAATGGTACAAAAGTTTAAGATAGGTGTCCATCTTTTTATTAGGTTTTATGGGAACGGATATAAAAAAAAAAAAGTGGTGGGCATTTTCTCATTGTTCCTGACATGTAATTATGAGAGGAAGACAGAAGAAGTAGGAAAATGGAAATATGTAGTTAGTTCCCTGTGGGTGTGTTAATTTCTTTACTACTAGAAAATACACACTAAGCAGACTTTTGTGGTTGGAAGATAGATTCATAATTTAAGAATGAGGATGTTGGAAGCTACTCAGCAGTCATTTGACTTCCAGCAGGACTACATGAACACTAGTATTGTATTGTCTTGTGGCTGAAAGAATAGCCCGGAGGAAGTTATCCTGAGTAATTTCCATGTGCTTTGTTTATGTTGTGGCCTGCCAGAGAGTTTTCTGTAAGTACCGTCATGAGTCTCGAGTGCCAGCAGGCTCCCTGGCCTGATGCATGTTCCAAGATGCTAGAGTCACAGATTAGACACACAGGAGTACATATCAAATTCTGATGAGCATCTCACTAATTACGCTCTCAACGTTATGTAACTACCCAGAGGTTCAAAAAAGAAAGAAAATAAGTCCTGCTTGTTTCCCCACATACATAACTTACACTGATACGTTTTTAAATAATTTCCTGGTTTCCATAGTATAATTTTGAGATTTAATAAAGATAAGTGGGCAGGAAAAGACAGGAAGCAAGGATCAGTACATTTTTTTCCCATTTTTCCCAAGTAACAAAACAGATTTGATCTGTCTCTAAGAGTATTATATTTGAATGAGAAACCACCACATACTTTAAAAAGTCACTGACTAAAAAAATCCTCAAAAATATCTGAGATAAAATCCGGTTTTCTGATTTCTAGTTGGGTGACATTGTGAAGTTATATAACCTCTCAGTTGCAGTTTCCTTTTCTGTAAAACAAGAGTAATAAAATCTACTTTATAGGGCTGCATGGACTTTAAATGAGATTGTTTGATTGGAAGTGCAATACAAAACATTAAAAACATATAGCACAGTTAGTTCTCTATTGTCCTTTATTAAAAAAGATTTTATTTATTTATTCACAAGAGAGAGAGGCAGAGACATAGGCAGAGGGAGAAGCAGGCCCCATGCAGGGAGCCTGATGTAGGACTCGATACTGGGTCTCCAGGATTACGCCCTGGGCCGAAGGCAGGTGCTAAACCACTGAGCCATCCAGGGATGTCCTTTAAAAAAAAAAAAAAAGATTTTGAGATTTTATTTATTCTACTGCCCTTTCTTTTTTAATTAAGACCTGCGGTCTGTAATAGTATGGGACTTTGTATCGAATTTCATGCGTTCAAATCCTAGAACAGACATTTATTGACTGAGTTGAGACCTGGGTTTCAATTTTTTTCATCTATAAAATGGAATATTATCTATATAAAGTATAGGATGGCTGGCTGAGAGTTTTGAATAGAATATGGTGAATTTTTAGACTCTTATCATTTATTTGCATATAATTATCACAACTGTTCCTAAAAAGCATGTACTAACAGAGAGTAAATTTCACAGGATCACACAAGTGTTAAGATGTAAAAGGCCATACTTAACTAAGAGCCTTTCTAATATCAAAGTCTCTCCAATTTTTTCATGCCGCTACCTTAGGATTGTGGCAACTGGAAGCTACCCCAAATTATGCTTCTAGGTGGCTTCATTGCATTGGATAAATTGGATAAATTTATCTGGACTTCTGTGTCATCTGTGTTTCTGTAAAACAGAAAGCTGTATGAAGTTAATTCTTTGTGATTTGGATTCACTGGAGGTTATGGGTTCCTCCAATCTTCTCAGGAGCAACTTCATGGAAAATTGAGACAAATTAGAAGGTTCTATCTCTTCAGCTCCTTCAGAAAGAAAAACTTTTCAATAGAAAAGAGATAATAATCTATTTTTTCTCTCATTTATATGCTTCTGATTTCATTTGCACAAAATATTACATTGTTGAAAACAAGCTTGAGAACTGCTAGATTAGATATTCTCTATTTTTTTTTATTTTAATTCTAGGGGTACCGGGGTGGCTCAGATGGTTAAGTGTCCAACTCTTGATTTCAGCTCAGGTCATGACCTTAAAGTTGTGAGATCAAGCCTCACCTTGAGCTTTACAAGGGCATGGAGCCTGCTTAAGATTCTCTCTCTCAAAATATAAAATAAAATGTTTGATTCTAATTAAATATCTTTAAGGGCCACGGATTCAGAATAAGTAACGGATAAGTAATCAAATGAATACTTAACCATAGAAATGTTTACCTGGAGGATATGCTCAGTAAGAGTGGATGGGTGAGGCAAATTTGGGGACAGTTGCTTGTGCTGCTATTTCTGATAAAAATTAAGTACTTGGATCAAAAGAGCAAACATGAAGAAGATTAATTAAACTATTTGAGCATGTCTAAGAGAGTAGTAGACAGCTTAATAAGTAAGTATATTAATAAATACATAGCAACCAAAAGAAGAGTTGGAATCAACCAATTAAAAAGCAGATGTTCTGGGAGCACCTACAAACCAAGTGAAGTGCGATAAAGCATGAAGAAGCATAATCAAATATTCACCAAAGTCACTGATAAAACCTGTCCTGATCACTCATGGACAGATGATTGATGCAGCCGGAGGAGCAAGAAGGCACCTCCAGGGACCTTGAGGTTTACAGCTAGAATTTGAAGGCTGTAAACAAGGACATGAACATTTCATCCCATCTTCTGATTGATCCACTCATTCATCCAGTGATTCACTCAACATACATTTACGAAGAATGATATAGTCAATGAATAACTGATAGGAAAGTTATTGAATAGTCAAATTGACTTTCTGGGGCTATTACTTATGATATCAAAATCATGGGTTCTCAGGAAAGGGTAGAATTCACCTAAAATAGATTAAAGATAATGTTTGGGGAAAGATTCAATAATGTAACGAGTGAAATGTAAAACAACACTACCCTGGGGTGGGGGGGCGGGTGGCTGTGCGCAGGGCAGGGCGGGTTGTGCCTAATAAATCAATAAAACTAGATGCTGTGGGGAATAATCTGTTACTCTTGAGTCCTGTCCATCTTCCTTACTGCTACCCTAGCCATACTCTCTACCTTGGGATTCTAAAATCGCCCTTCTAACTGGTCTCTGCACTTCTTTCTGTTCAACCTCTGACTATTCCTTACTTACAAAGAAGCCAACATACTCTTTTTAAAGCTAAAAAGATTGTATCCTGTCCCTCTGGTAAGCCTCCAGTGGCACACTATCCTACAGAGATTCTCTCTATACAGGCCCTACTTCACTCTGATCTCAGTTTGTGCCACTGACCTCTGTCCACAAATACTGACCCATGTATGAACTTTGGTCTATTTCTCAAACCCTTCAAATCAATCCAGTCTTAAGGCTTTTGTACCGCCTATTCCAGCTGAGTTAAAATTCTCTTTCCTGTCATCTTTCTATGGGAGAGTCCATTCAATGGAGAACTAATTCTAACCTAAGCTTACATATAAATTTCTCAGAATGTTTTGCTGGACCATCAGATCTGAAGTAGTTCCTCAGACACTTCCTATTTCATCACTCTGACTCTCTACTAGACCTGTGAAATTATCATTTGTATCTTCATTCAGTCACTATATTCTCTAAATCTAGCTGTTATCTGATAGAGGCTTAATACCTATCTACTGAGGTGTATATATAAATGTATATATATCACAAAAAAGCCAAAGGTCAAGGTTATTACCAATCCAAAATAATAGAACAGTGTCAGAAACAATATCCATTGCTTAAGATCATTATTATAGATGCTTGAAATATGTAAAATAAGCAATGCTTATCTAAAATTTTCACGGAGACAATGTTTTCTCACAATTGTTAACCGAGAGATTGTGAGATTGAGCTTTTGTCGAAGAAACGTCAGTGAAAGAACACTTCACATTAGAAAGAGATCTAAAAGAGGCATGGAAAGGAGAATATGCAATACTCATATTCTATACTATTTCATTTAATCATAGAAATAACTCAGGAATATTTTTAAATATTTTATCCCTGTTTATCAAATACTGGAACCGAGACCCAAAGAAAATGAGGACAATCCTAATGACATAGAACTAATGGTGAAGGTATTACTTAATTCATGTTCATCTAATTTAAAATAGTTTCCCATCAGGCCAGATATAAAACACCCTGGAAAATGTACTTTAAAAACAACAAACCACTTCCTTAAAGTCAAGATCTTATATGGAAGCCTAATATGTAAAAAAAAAAAAAAAATAATAATAATAATAATAATAATATGTAAAACAAACCAGAAAAAAGTGAAAAACTCTTCTTTTTGTATGGATTTCATTGAGAGCTGAATTTTCCTTTCAGAGCATTTCACATGTTTCTTGTTTATATTTTCATATGTCCAGGCAAGTTTAGTCAAATCTAAAAGGCTTAGATGTCAGTCTGTCTTCTAAAAGTCACTTCACCGTTTTGTGCTCTGTACATTTCTCCATTGATTTCATTGACTTTTCCGAAATTCATTTAGAGGAAGAGTGTAGGGACAAGGATATTGTTGAGAAGAAAAATTTTTTTTTAATTTAAAAAGATTTTAAGAGGAAATTCATTTTAAAGCCTTATTCAGTTTTACTTGGACTAGATGTTCATTTGGAATGCTTTTAAGTCGGTGAGTGGAAGTGGTGCTACAGAACTACTGATCCATTTATAGATAATTTCCAAATGACATTATCATTTTAAAGTTATTACAACCTCCCAATACTGATCAGTTAGAGATAAGGATAGATACATACATACATACATGGATACATACATGCAGAAGTGTTCTGATAGTCCATTCTTCTTTCTTCAGTTTATGTTCTACAATCATTATTATAATTTTTATTTTTGGGGGATTCTTGATTATTGACTCAAATAGAAAATATGAGGGTGAGAAACATTTATCTCCTGAAACAACCAAGAAGAATGCTGGCTGCACAGTAGTACGTGGCATGGGCAGCTCAATTTTGATGCACAAAATTAGGATATAGTTGCCTCTTTTATGCTCCGAGAGGAAATTAAGACATTGGATCCCAGCAGGGACGTGCATGGTTGTACTGGTGGTGGAATGACGGTTTGTATGCTCAAGTGCCAAGCTGAGGTGAATGTTCCCACTATCATGGCCCTAAGCTTCACCTTTCCATAGCTGTTGGTTGGCCTTCCAGGCCTTGGGATTCCCACCTTGAATTCCACTTGGGATTCATCTCTAGCTCTGAAGCTCTATTTAAGAACTACCTTGGGAATCCACTATGTTGCAGGCAGAAATCCCAAAGATTTCCATTTTCTTTACCTTTATCCAGGGTTTTTTGTTTTTCCCAACAAATCCTCCAGTTCCCCTCAAGTGATTGGATTGTAACCCTTTCTCCAACATGACACTGCCTGCATTGTTTTCTAATAATACTACAAGCATCTAGGAAACTAAACACTTTTTTCTTAAATCTTAAAGGTAACTTATCTCTCAACTGTGACCAAGGGGAATTTCTGGCTTTTCACTTGAATATTGGGAAAAACATACTTTCTGGATAGGTATCACCCTTTTAATACATTTTTTTTATAGTGCCTGTAAGATTAGTTCTACTCTACATCACACCCTATCCCTAAATCCTTTTCCTTGGAAGCTCTTCAGGATTGTCGTGTTTCATCTGGAGCTTCATAGTTCTGCTTCAAGGATAAGTCACCGAAATGCTCACCTCACACACAAAACAGCAGTTCAATAATTGTCCATGCCATTTTCTCCCAGGCACTTCAGAATACATGGGATGAGATTCATACCTAGCAATTTTTTCTTCTCTACTTTTTGATCTGAGAGTAAATTGGTATCATTAATCCTTACACTTGAACATTTTTTATAGTACTTCCAATTATAAGTTATAAAAACAGTGATCATCCTTGTACCCTAGTCATTTTTTATTTCTTTATATTATACTATTTTATTTAAAAATATTTTTTTAAATACGTTGCTACACTATCCTATATTTTATTATACTATACTATCTTATCTTACCTTTACTTTTTTTTGTCTATTTTCTATCTCACGAATTGTATTGAGAAATCATTGAGAAAAGGAACTGTTTGTATATCAATCATTGTACACTGATATGTCCCAAGCACTTTGAACATTTTGCAGCCCATAAAATCTCCTCAGATTTAAATCACACAGGTCACTTTTTTTATCTAAAAAAGTCATTAATTTTTCATTTGGGGGGTACCATACCATGTAATGAGTAACTACTATTAAATCATAGGACATTCAAAGAACATAATCAACAATATATAATCATTTGAAAAGTCAATTGACCAGAAAGACATTTCCTTTTAATATTGAATTTTGCCTCACTGTTTTTGAGTGGAGTCCTCTTTTCAAACCATCACAGGATGCAAGCCAAAATATCTATTTAAAAACTTATATGTTCTGTTTTTCACTTGTTCTAATATGTCTTTTATAATTGTTACATTGTAACTATACCACAATCTTAACAATAAAAAATCAGTACTAGAAGGAAGTACATGGATAGAGTGAAATTGTCTGAAAGAAAGTTCTCAGAATATGCTAAATTGTTCTCAAAGTAGCTTTCAGCTTGTGATGCACTATTTATTTCCAGTCAGGATTATTGAACCATTTGGTCAATGAATCCAGTACGTAGGTGAGAAATATAGATCAGTTCTTCCCAAAGTTCTTTGACAATGGATCAGTTGCAATATCCAGTAGTTTGAACAATACCAGAAGTTTGTCAGATGTAATACATTACTAGGATTAAAAAGGTGGCAAAATATGACTTTGTAAACAAATCAACCACTGAGTTATGAAAATATAGTCATATGCTTTTTATTATACATGAAAAAAACCAGAGAATTGCATCATCTCATTTTATTAGTGTATATATGTAAACCATCTTATGAAATGTAACAAATTTATTCTGAAATTACCTAATATGATACATGATACCATTAACTAAATCAGAAGTCAACAAACTTTTTTTTGTTTTGTTTTGTTTTTGGTAAAGGGCCAATGGTAACTATTTTAGCTTTTTTGATCTATACAAGTCTGTATCATAACTACTCAACTCTACCATTGCAGCACAAAAGTAGCCGCGCACAATACGTAAAAAATGGGTGTAGCTGTGTTCTACTATTATTGTATTTACAAAAGCAAGAAACTGGTCTTATTCGGCCTCAGGATCATAGTGTGCCAACCCGTGGACCTAGATTATTAACTAGATTGTAGACAATGCAGTGGTTAGGTAGTTAGTATGCAGTATATCAATGCAAGGAAATAACAACCAGGCATTTGCTCAACAGAGAACTGATGGGGCATTCTTCAATATGACCTATCTATTTTTTAAAGGCAGATTAAATATATAAAAGCTAGATGAATTTTACAGGTATATGCTATATTTTACCTACAACAAAAAATATATTTTGGCTAAAAACTGTGGCTACCTTATAGCAATTTTCTGCTTTTTCCTTCTCTTCGTCCCTCCTTTCTTTTCCCCATCTTTGACTTTATTTTCCTTTGCTTTTATTAACATCTTATACAATGCAATTCTTTTCCCAACACAGTTCAGGAAATTCTTTTTGAGGTGAGACAGGACAGTAGTGCATTTTGTTTTATATAATCACAGGTTTTTTTGTTTGTTTGTTTTTGCTTTTGTTTTTACTTTCAGTGCTTGTGTTCTCGGGATAACTGAGTTTTTCACTTGCTATGGCTCTAATAACTTATTTTTTAATTTATTGGTCAGGGGTAGCAAGCTAGCAGAAATTATTTAGATCTGATGTAGAAAGGTAATGTTCTTCAAAAATGTGATGTTAAAAAATTAAGAAGATTCAGTTAGTAAAGACAGCAGTCACTTACAATCACTAAATAACTATTATCCTTGCTCATTTTCTATTTCCTATGTGTTCATAGAGGTCTGGAAAATTTAATTCCACTCTGTTTTTACAGACAATATTGGAATGCAGTCTTAAGCAATTTCAAACGGATTCAACATGTTTGAGATTTGGTGTGACCTGAAGTCCTTTCCTCACTTAGGATTTACCAGTAACAGAAAAGCAGCCAGGTGGAGAAAACAAAACAAAACCAACCACAACAAGAAACCTTTAGGGGAGTCCCCTCCATTTACCATTCAGGAAATAAAGCTAAATAGGCTAAGGTGTTGGGAAACAGAATACAGGAAATCTACAGAGACAGGAGGACAGAAAGCAAGGAAACAAAACAAAACTCCATAATCATACCTCAGTCACCCAGGAAAGCAGTCTTTCTTCATGACTGAATACCAGAGCATCATATTAGACTTCTTTTCTTACATGTTATATTGTTATACATGAACAATATAAATGATTGACCAAAGCACCAATTTGGTCCTAGATTTTGCTTTAGTTTTATACATTTTATTTATTTATTTATTTGAAAGATAGAATGAGACAGAGAGCCTGAGCTGGGGAGAAGGTGAGGGGCAGAGGGGGGTCCATCCCAGGACCCTGGGACCATGACCTGGGACCATGACCTGGGCCCAAGGCAGACACTTAACTGACTGAGCCACCCAGGCGCCTGCATATCTTCTTTCTTTAGAAAATATTAATAAGGAGCTTTCGGAATCACTTCCTGGAAACTGATTTGCCCCAGAGTTGTTTTTTTGTTGTTGTTGCTGTTTGTTTGTTTTCTGAATCATGGATACTTTTAATTCCAATAATTTTTCAAGCTACAAAACTTCAAATCAGTTTCTCTTTAACTTTTCTCCTTTCTCTCCCAACCAGTAATTCCCGAAGCTCTCTCAATGATGGCTCTTATTTGCATGGATTGAAAGTTTTCTTCTTATTCATTCTAACTCTGTCTGCCTTATCCAGGCCCTCATTATTTCTGTTCTGAACCACTGAAACAGCCTCAATTCTGTCTTTTTTTTTTTTTTAAGATTTTATTTATTTATTCATGAGAGATCCAGAGAGAGAGAGAGAGAGAGAGAGAGGGGCAGAGACACAGGCCAAGGGAGAAGCAGGCTGCATGCAGGGAGCCCGATGTGGGACTCGATCCTGGGACCCCTGGGGTCGGCTCTGAGCTGAAGGCAGACACGCTTAACCGCTAGGCCCCCCAGGCATCCCTGAATTCTGTCTTCTAATTCTGGTTTTCCCTCATTCCACTCCGAAGTGGATCCATAGCCCCAAAGTCATTTTGTGACAATACAGAGCTGAGCAAGTTAAGGTATTGCTTTAATAGTTTAATGTCTCCTCCACTCCTTTAGGCAAAGGTCCAACTATAGTCACCGTTATATACACAATATATGATTTTACATTGCCAGGGTTTTTGCAGGCTGTTTCCTGGGTCTACATTGCCAAGATCCAAAATCTCACTTGTCTCTTGAATCTCTCAATGTCTTCCAAGGAAATGACTACTTGTCATAAATAAAGCAGCATACAAGTTACATTTTGTCTGAAATTGTGCAAGGCATCATGAGTTCAGCACCTCCCTCTTCTATAGGTTACGATAAAAATAATGCAATATAGTAGCCTCCAAAATCAGTTATTATATAGTTCATCAAGGAAAAGGATAATACTTTATTCAGGCCACAATGCCTAAGGCAGTTCACTGACCACATAAAAGTATTTGGGGTTCAGATATGCATGTAGAAAATGCACCATCTGCCAGAAACAACTAAAAACTTATTCCATCTCAGTGCTATAGAAGCATTTCAGGAGCTGAAGAGTAACACAATGGACACCAACTTTGATGTCAGGCTGTCCAAGTTTATATATCTGGATCTACCTTTAATTTTGTGGTAGTGGCCAAACCACCCAGACTAGGTCTCATTTCATCTTTAAAAAGGGTATAATTAGTACCTACAGATTCAACTTTCAGACCTATCTGGATCTGCTATTCCTCAATGAATAATAGCAATTATTAACTAGATTTCAAAAATTTCTCATTTATAGCCATTTTAGTGCCTCTTCACTGAAATCTCTATTAAAGGCCACTGTAGGAGTAGTTCATCAATAACTCTGTGTTAAGAGCTTCGTTTTATATTTGAGAGTTTATAAATGCCAACTAGATTTAGAAACTTGGATCTAAATTTCTTTCCTCTCTCAACTGTTTGGATATGAAAATAGAGATTTCTTAACAAAATGTATAAATGTTTGAATTTCTTTCTCACATACAAGAGTCATTTTTTAAACTTTTAAGCTACAGATTTAGATCATACAGATGCTTTTCTACATTGTTTTGAGTAGTTCTTTATGTATTTATTCCTGGTGTGTCCTAATCACATAAAAAACCTAAAAGAAAAATTATACCTTATTTACACTAAAACAGTCTCCTAATTAATATAGGGTTGTAATAAAAATTTTCTGGTGTAAGTATACATTTCCTGGTATACTTTAGAGAAGCTTAATCTATTTCTTAACTTTTTGTTGGCTGCCAATATTTTTTTTCTAATTATTACCTAATTATTTTTGTTTATATGATTGTATTGATTGTATTTCCTTTCAAGGATAGGCTCATATAGTTGTTATTTATAATTTGACTATGAATATTTGTTCAAACCTGCCATACTTTTGTATATTTCATTACTACAGAGAGTTTTTAGTATAATAAAGTGGAATAGTCTCTTAATTCAACATGTACCTTGATTCCATGTATGTCTTTTATTTCTTTCCTGAAATATTTATTGTGGTTCCATATGAAAGGAGCCTATGGTCAGGAAAAGTATAAAGTTTTTATATGAATAAAATTATCCTTTTCAATCTACAAATAAAAAGTATGTGAAGTGGAGAAAGAACAATTTTTCTGGATAATTAGAAAAAATCATCTTAATAAACAGCTAAACTCAATGTTATACTAAATCTTTACTAATGCTTCTTCCTTCTTTAAGAACAAAATAATGCTCATTTAATAAAAAGTATACATTTAGTGTGCATTGTCTTCTAGTTTATGTTATTTGAAAACTCCTCATGGTTTTCAATTATAACTAATCAGTGGGTAAATTTAATGCTTACTTAAAGAGTATGAAGTATGATTCAAGTATTGTATTAGGTTCTATTGATCAATGTTTTCTTCTCTAGTAGGCTTCCGTGACATTTAAGATTCATCTTTAGTAATCTACATTTTTTTTTCTTCAAAATTATACTTAGATATCAGCCAGAAAAAAATTCACCTACAATACTGTTTTATCAGAAACTGGTCATATGCTGTTTTTTTTGTTTTTTTTGTTTTTTTTTTTGGTCATATGCTGTTAATAAGAATAGAAGGATACTACAAAGAATGTTGTTGACAGCTTTATATCTGTCAGAAGCTAAGTTCATTTCCTCCTTACTTCAATTTTTTTGGAGTATAATTGTGTAAAAATTTATGTAATTCACATCACAAAATTTGTCTTATTAAATTTGTAGTTATTTATTCTGAATTATATGTATTAATGTTCTATCACCGAAATGCTTAAGTAAATTTTTTGAAAGATTATAACAGTAGTTCAATGAACTAGGAAAATTATCCTATAGGATTCCAGATAGGTAATATTAGTGACATATTTAAAGTGGTGATAACTTTAACTTTACACTTATTTTCAAGAAATTACATTTTCACAATCTTTTTTTAAGTGAAGCAGTTGAACAAGCTAACAAACATAAAAGATGTCTTCTAAAAAGAGGTTTTATGTCTGCAGTCTATTAAAAGAATAAATGATCTTTACTTCAATATAGATTAATTGACTTACCCCTAGGCCAAATGATATTTTCTCTCAAGGACAAGAGATCAGTTAGGGAGTCCAAGGTTCATTTTGTTAGCTAAATGAAAATAAATTGGTGACAACTTAGAGTCAGCGTCTAAGAACTTACAGAGAATTACTCTAACTTGAAAGGGAGATTAGGCATTCTATAAAGAAAGATATCTCTCTCAAAAATGCAAACCTGGCACTATTTCTATCAATCATATCTGTAAATCATTGGACACACAGACACACACACATACTTGATGCTCAGCCAGTATGTTCCAGTGTAGTGTAATAGGTCCTTATTACTTCTCATTTATTTTGTATTCATTCTGTTTACTTTATGCTTATGCCTCTCTAGTCATTAAATTATTTGATTATCAGCCCTTTTTATACATACACACATATGTGTGTCTGAATGAAAGGATCACATACTATGAAAAATCTTTCTGAAGATGCAATTAATACTAAATGGGAATTGAAAATCAAACTCTTCCTAAAGTGGTGTTTATTTGAATGCAATTCTTTTTTTATTAAGATTTTATTTATTTTATTCATGAGAGACACAGAGAGAGAGAGAGAGAGAGAGAGAGAGGCACAGACACAGCCAGAGGGAGAAGTAGGCTCCATTCCATGTTGAGAGCCTGCCATGGGACTCATCCCGGGTCTCCAAGACCACACCCTGGGCTGAAGAAGGCTCTAAACTGCTGAGCCACCCGGGCTGCCCTGAATGCAAGTCTATATAAATGAAAAAACAAAACAAAAAAACAACCAAACAACTTGCTCTTAAATAAGCTGAAAGAATATCCAGGATAAAGACAGGTTTATGGGGGGTAAGGAGAAAAGTCTGAGGTATATGGTGTATATGGAAGACTCAAAGAGTCATTGACATATGATAAGTGTAAAGAGAAATATTTGGAAGTAACATTAGAGATCTTTGAATTAGCTAAAGAGAAAAGGCACTCTCTGAGAGTCAATGAGAATCATTGAAAATGACTGAAAAGAAAATAGGTATGATCCAATTAGTGATTAAGGAAGATTTACATCATCCACACACATACAGGGTTCAAGTAGTAAATTTAGAGGACCAGACTACATTTTTCTCATTTAGCTTCAGTGTTTATGAAGAAATAATACCAGTAAATTGAGCTCAAATCTGCTCTATAATTCCACAAACATAAGTCAGGGAAAAACATTTTTTTTTTCATTTTTGAGCTCAAATACTCTCTTTTCTGACAGTGCGTGGTTGGTTACTAAATTTTCTTTGTTATATGTATATGAAAAAGGTTGGAATGGTGGACTCTAAAGTAATGCATAGAATTTAACTTACTCACCATGCATCTTTATCTTATTCTCCATGAGAGGAATTGGATACATATAAACACATAAAGTAAGCTGATCAGTTCTTTTATTCAAGGCCAGAGTAATGGAATCAAGTTATGGTTGATTATAGAGTTAATTTTGCTACTAAGGTCATAGTTAATAAATGATTATAGTTCTAGATATAAAAGGAAAGTCGAGAATCAAGCAGAGTTGACATATCTAAGTTCAACATTGGGTCAAAAGTTTTGGGAGTTAGGCTGAATAAATAAGTAAAGGCGGCACGGGGAGGGGTGGTGGTAGTGGTGAGGTGGAATGGCTGGCCGCTTAAAGAAAATGGAAGAAAGGAGCCAGAATCAAGTGAAGAACAAGGGTAATTCTATTTTTTCAATACCAGCACCTAGATCCAACAAAGCCAATCTATGTTGACATAACCTGAACTAAATAGTTGTTGGTGCTTTGAGATCTCATGCTGTGGAACCCCGCAAATAAAGATGAGAATGCTGTAACATTTGAATCCAGTGAATGAAATATATCAAGAGAAAAATAAATACCACAAAATATGCTAAGAAATTGCAGATTGTTCTCCCCAAAGAGATATGAAAATACTCTTCTGAAGCAAAAGAAAAGTCAAACAAAGAGAAACGTTGCTAATTTTCTTTATCTGGGAATTTCATCAAAGGCTTAGCATTTTGGGGTTTGTGGTTAACATGATTCATTGCTTGTGTCCATGCTCTGCCTAGATTTTCTTAAGTTGCCCTCTAATTTCTGCTTAAGAAATTATGGTCAGCAGTTTTAATGGTTTTGAACCCAAGGAAGAGGGAAAATCTTTTTTAAAAAATACCAATTGTTTAACCGTATCTTTTGGTAATACAAGAAACAACATGACAGAAAAGTCTGATCATAAAAAGTGTCCACATCCAATCACAGTCCTACTGTCCTCTTCTGTGTGCTCTCTAGTGACCTGTATCTGTTTTTTTTTTAAGATTTTATTTATTCATGAGAGACACAGAGAGAGAGAGAGAGAGAGAGAGAGAGAGAGGCAGAGACACAGGCAGAGGGAGAAGGAGGCTCCATGCAGGGAGCTGGATGCGGGACTCAATCCTGGGTCTCCAGGATCACAACCTGGGCAGGCACCAAACCGCTCACCCATCCAGGGATCCCTAACTGGTATTGATAGAGTCTGGAAGACCTAGCTACTCCTGACACACTATTCTTTTTTTTTTTTTTTTTTTTTTTTTTTATTGGTGTTCAATTTACTAACATACAGAATAACACCCAGTGCCCGTCACCCATTCACTCCCACCCCCCGCCCTCCTCCCCTTCTACCACCCCTAGTTCGTTTCCCAGAGTTAGCAGTCTTTACGTTCTGTCTCCCTTTCTGATATTTCCCACACAATTCTTCTCCCTTCCCTTATTTTCCCTTTCACTATTATTTATATTCCCCAAATGAATGAGAACATATAATGTTTGTCCTTCTCCAACTGACTTACTTCACTCAGCATAATACCCTCCAGTTCCATCCACGTTGAAGCAAATGGTGGGTATTTGTCATTTCTAATAGCTGAGTAATATTCCATTGTATACATAAACCACATCTTCTTTATCCATTCATCAATTCGGCCTGAGATTTCCTGACACACTATTCTTTAACTATGTACTTTTAGCCCATAATTCTAAGAGCTCCTGAAATTCAATTTTCAATCTGTTTAAACCTTTTTAAATCTCTCAAATGGGATTTATTATTGAGGATTCCCTAGAGTCCTTGTTGATACTGAGTAATTATAAAGCTTTATAAGAGTAATGCTGTTATGACCTGTGATTCAGATCTTATACAATGAAAACAGCTTCAATACATTAAAAAAAAATTTTTTTTTTAGAAGTTGCTTTGGAAGCCATGGGCCTCAGTATAGACATGGGCAAGTTCGAGAACCACACCACACACAACCAGTCATGAAAATGGCACAGACACGGCATCAAGAAATCCTGGTCACAAAGGTATGAATTCTTAAGGAGGAAGACCCCAAGTTCCTAAGGAACATGCACTTTGCCAAGAAGTGCAAGTGCCTGAAGAAGATGTAGGCAAATGACGTGAAGGTCCTGAGTGTACATGCTGAGGTCATCAGTGCCCTCATCAAACCCAAGGAGGTCAAGCCCAAGATCCCAAAGGGCAGCAGCTGCAAACTCAATCATTTTGCCTACATCCCTCACCCCAAGCTTGGAAAACACACTCATCCCCACATTGTCAAAGGTCTCAGGCGTTTCCCGCCAAAGGCCAAGGCTGAGGTTCAAGCCAAGATCCTGGCTTGCAGCTGTGACTTTGGCTCCAGCTTCTGCTGGTTCAGGCTCCCAAAGGTACCCAGGCCCCAACAAAAGCTCCAGTGTAGAGGTTTCTGTTTGCCAGAGTGAAGACGGGAGGACTGGTGTAACCCCTGGGCTTCTGTCTGCATGGGGCTGGTGTCCTCCTGTGTTATTTGTACAAAGAAACCTGTAGCAGGATCCAATTTTTTTTTTTTTAGAATTTCTCACAATTTTGCTAATTCTTTATTTTAAGGGAATCTATCTATCTATCTATTTATCTATCTATCTATCTATTCACCTATCAACCTATCTACCTTTGGAAAAAACTTTTCCTGAGTTGTTTGAAAGAATAATTAACCGTGTAAGTTTTGCATTGAACTATGCAAATATGAAGTGCCACCTATAAAACTTGTTTGTAAAGAAGAATCAAAGCACAAGCTCAACCTGAGAAAAACAAACAAAAGCTGATTATGAATGTTCAGAAACAGTCAGTGTCTGAGCATGGAGGAGAAATATTACTCCTGCACATCACTTCTATAAAGACTAAGACATATTAATAGTAATTCTATAATTCCATAACTCTGTGATTACCATTCTAAAGAACAAAGGATAAAGTCCTATGGGTGATTTGGGAAAGTATATGAGTTATATAGAGAGATTAATAAAAAAAAAAAAAGCTTTTCACTGGGCAGCCTGGGTGGCACAGCGGTTTAGTGCCGCCTTTGGCCCAGGGCATGATCCTGGAGACCGGGATCGAGTCCCATGTCGGGCTCCCTGCATGGACCTGCTTCTTCCTCTGCCTGTGTCTCTGCTTCTCTTTCTCTCTTTCTCTCTCTCTCTCTTTGTGTGTCTATCATGAATAAATAAATAAAAATCTTAAAAAAAATCTTTTCACTTAAAAGAAACTCATTAAAAAAAAAAGATAATATGCCTCTTTTACATGGAATTTTATTAAAGATCAATGTAGATACAACCAAGGAACCATAGGCTCAGAAATATCTCTTCTTTTTTCTCCTCTTCCCCTATTTCATACATCTACCCATCCCACTTTCCTCTGGGAGCCGCCAGTTTGCTTTAGTATTTATGAGTCTGTTTCTGTTTGTTTTTTAGATTCCACCTATAATTGAAATCGTATAGTATTTGTCTTTCCCTGGCTGACTCTTTTCACTTATCATAATACCCTCTAGGTATGTCCGTGTTTTTGCAAATGACAAGATTTCATTATATTTTATGGCTGAGTAAAGATGTGAGATGTATCTCACATCTTCTTTATCCATTCATCTATCGATGGGTTGTTTCCATCTCTTAGCTGTTGTAAAGAATGCAAGAATTCTGTAATAAACATAGGGGTGCATATATCTCTTCAAATTGTTTTTTTTGTTTTCTTTGGCTAAATACCCAGCAATGAAATAACCAGATTATATGGTATTTCTATTTTTAATTTTTTTAAAAACCTCTATACTGATTTCCATAGTGGTTGCACCAATTTACATTTCCACCAACACTGCACAAGGGTTTCCTTTTCTCCACATCCTCACCAACACTTGTAATTTCCTGTGTTTTTCATACTAGTCATTTGGATTGGTGTGAAGTAACATCTCATTGTGGAAGTCACTTTATTTTCTAGACATAAGTCAATTATATACACATTTGTTCCATTCCACTAGAAAAGTAGTAGTTAAATCTACTTGCACATTACAAACTCCCTAGATTTTTAAGGATCCAAGCCCAGGCTCACCCATGGAGAGTCTAATGTAATTGTTTGGGAGTAGGACTCAGAGATCGTTAATTTTCTAAGTGATATTAATGTGCAGAAAGCTCGGGGAATCATTGCATTAGATCGAGGGGATGGTGATTGTGTTAGTTTATTCCGCGCTGGACATTAAAATAATCTTTTTATTTGTATTATCTCATTTAATCCTTCTAGCATTCCTACACTGCAGAAATAATCTCATTTTGCTGTTGAAACAAGCAGAAAATTTAAATACATAATTTGCCAAAAGCAATGCAGCTTAGAAATGTTGAAGCAGATGCAAACTAAGGCTTTATGAATTTAAAGCCTGCATTCCTAAGCATTCTTATTATCTAATTTCTGCATCTAGGTTACAATAATAGAAGCATCCTGGGTTTTTTCCTATCTATTTTGGCCCAAAGGTGCCATATGCCATGGCTCAGGGCAATTGTCATCACTTCTTCGGAATTAGGTAATATGTGAAAAACCTAGAGGATAATGTAAAAACTTTTAGCCTCCTCCAGCATCTGGTGAATAGACATGTTTTGTGAGTTGCAGGAGATATGTAAGATTTTTCTTTAAATTATTAAAGTATATAAATATTGGAAATTTTGCTTTAAAAATTAGATTACAAGTTTCTCTTAGAAGTTATGAAATCTGTACAATTCTGAACCTAGACAAATGAAGGTCTATAGCCATAAATGGGCTGTCCTTTCTCCTGTATTTGCCATATTTCCTACAGTTGCCTATTGTCTCATATGCCAGTGCTTCCTCAAAGATTAATCATGTTCACACGATTAACCGGAGGGTCCTATCAAAATGCAGATTCTGATTTGGTATGACTGGAGTGGAGGCAGAGATTCAGCATTTCCAGCAAGTTTCTAGCTTGTGCTGATGCTCCTGGTACTCAGACTACACAACTTGAATATCAAGGTCATATAATATCTTTAATACTTATTTGCACTACTTGACCTTACTTAAATCAATTAATTTCATGTCTTCTACTTATATAATCTTTGTATTTATGTAATCTCACATAAATCAATTCACTCCTGCTTTATTGGATAAAAACAAAAATATGGATTTATAATTTTTTACCTTCTTTTTCTAGAAAGTGGTGTTCTTTCTAAGCCTATTACTTGGAATGTAAGAAAGGATAAAAATACATTATAGATTTAGAGCTTAGGTTCTCCAGCCCAAATTCTCACAAGTGTCATTAAGAAAGCCATTTGATACCTCCACACACAGTGTGCTGTGTTGTAAAAGAGAAGATGCAGAGAATTATTTCAATCACTGAGCCTAAGTTGACCCACCCAGAAGGGAGGTATAAGTCCAGAGTTTCACAAAGTCTCCAAGGGTTACCCACTCAATTTCAACAAAAGGCCAGTTTCAAGACAACAGCTGCTTTCCAATGGTGTACATGGCAGCCATGTCCAGGAAACAACAAGTCTTAACAAGGGACACCTTATGTTGCCAGAGATTCCAATTATTAAAATCCTGTCATAAAGACATCTAGTTCAAAGTGGTCTTTAGGGTTGAGGGGTCCCCCAAATAATAACAATTTTCTATAGAATCACTTTGCACTTTGCACTTACGGGATGGGGAGTAACAAGGATATAAACCATCAATACCAACTGAAAATTCAGGGGTAGAAGGCATTAAAACAGTACACTGAAGTGGCCCAACTGGTCACCCCCACTGGTAACGTTCGCTCTTACTATAAACAATTCTCAAATGCCATTAATTGACTCCATGCCCCTTTTGCACGTGAGCCTAGGCAGGATGTTTACTTGAATGTATACGACAGTGAATGTATACCACAGTGCCATAAAACCTTGAGTCCCTTCCTTCCCCAACTTTTCCAGCCTAACTGGATGTGTGCACATGACCTTCAGTGCTTCTAGAAAATAGGACATCAATCTTGTTTCTATTCACATTGTCATTATAGCAGTTACATTAGGGCATAAAAACTGGGAATGATCAGGTGCATGAAAGATAAAAACAGTTCTATTCCAGTAAGCAATACACATTTGTATTTGGTTGCAAGCACTATGACAACAGCAAGTAGCTCAATCAAATGAAACTTCCATATTTTCTGTTCACTCCACATCCAATATTGGGCACTATCTATCTCAGCTTTGGATATATCTGGATTTTATACCAATAGCCACATTGCTTTCCAGCTGTGTCCATGGGATTTATCCTCCTTAGCTGATTTGGGTTTGACTCAGAGTGGTACTTTCTTTTATCAAATTCACATGAACCTGGGGTTCCCTTACTTCTTTTCTAAAATAAGATCTAAGTTCTTACCCAGTTTTGGTCTAAGGGCTAAGTGAGTTTCCAAGGTAGGAGGGGTGATTATAAGATTTTATGTACATTTTCTTGGGCCAGTTTTTACCTCTCCCTTAGATAGCCTTTGTCAGCATTGTAAACCCAACTTAGGAGAATAGTATACCCAGATAACAGTAAACCTTGCATATATGGTTTCTACAGAGAATGGTATGTCACAGCAAATCTCCCTAAGAGAGTCAAAACTCTGTTTTAGCAGCGAGGACCCACTTCAAAAAACTATGAGCTCTTTTACTGTTATCTCCAAATGGATTTAAATCTAACTTGATAGAACATACTGGGGGCCAGAGGTGGGCATGTGTTTTAAGACAGTACAACTATTTTCATTATTTAAAAAAAAAATTTAAATTCAATTAATTAGCATATAATGTGTTACTGGTTTCAGAGGTAGAGGTCAGTAATTCATCAGTCTTATATAATGATGCTCATTGCATCAAATGCCCTCCTTAATGACCATAACCCAGTTACCCCATCCCCTCACCCCTTAAAATAATAATAATGAGACAACCATACTTATATGTAAAAATAAATATCAGGTTGGATAACACCATTAATATCTCAGGCAGATTTTTTTTGTAAACCGTAATCCTAAACCCAGAAGACAGAGAGATGTAAAGTAGGGCCTCCTGTATGAGATTTTTCTCCTTTCTGCAATTGTCCACTGCTTTGAGTGTGGAAGGTGTTAAGAAAGGGAACAGAAGTCAGGATGCTTAAAGCAGCCCAAATTTCTTCTTTTGGGTCCACTTCATTCCCCTGAAGAAGCTTTAGAGCAGAGTTGTTGTTACCTGTTCACTCACCACTGTAGTCCTGGGCTCTGTCCCATTTGTTGTATTATGCAATCTGTCAACAGCAGCATGGCAAAGAGCAAGGCCTTGACTCAAAAGTTTGATCCTAGATAATTCTCTGGCAATGGCTTCTTACCCTTCTTCTGTCTTCTCCTACCCCAGGGAATTCTTAAAAGTCTTTATGTTGATTCTTTCTATCCATTCAAAATCATTTTTTCTTCTGTGGCATCTCTAAGGTTGGACGAGGGCAAGAAGCCAGCAGCCTGACCTAGTGTACCATCTTGACAGCAACAGCATCTTTTTTCCTTTTATCTTTTTAGAGCTGTTCATTTTCTTGTCCATTTTGGCTAGAATTGATAAACTCATCCTCACTGAGTGATATTGAATGTCACTCTTTTTACTTACTATGTAATTGGATTTAAAGCTGATCCTGTTAGGCATTAAACAATCAATATATTATTTTTTCTTCTTGTTTTTGTTATTGCTGCTTTTTTGTCTCACCACTAGAAATGGAGTTAATATTTTTTATTCTTTCCTATTTCACTCTGTTATAAAATATAAGCACCCTGAATCAAGAGAAATAGTAAAATGCAATCTGGATTGAATTTCATGATAAAAGGTATTTTTGAAGCAAAGAGATTTTTTAACAGTCAAGAATTTTTTCATCAATAATGTAAGCTGCTTATTTTAAATTGCAGCACTATTACAGATGTGCATGATAAATTGCTCCTGAATGCATGCTATCCTACAGATTTGAAACATATGAGTACGATGAATATCATATTGGCTATGAAGTAGCATAGCCTTACAGACAAGCTTGACAAAACATAGAATGTATTCTATTACTAGCAAGTGCTATCTTGCCATTTAACAAGGAGATTATTGTAGAAATAAAAGGGAAAGGCCAGCCTTGACTTCGTTAAATCATGAATTCATCATCCTCCTTGATTTGTTCTACTAGATTCTAATTTGGACATCCAAGAACACCCCTTTGCAACTCAGAACCACTCCATCCTGACTTTGCCTGGCAGGTTTTTATGCTTGGACTATTTCTGGTCTTATGCTCTTCAGCAAAAATCCATCCATTCTGAAACCAACTTTCAACTAGTGTTCCAATGTATTGAGATTCCTACCTCTCCTTTATCAAAGGTAGTTTTGGGGGAAGTAACTGATTAAATCAGTGTTTCTTAAAGTGCGGCCCAAACTCAAATACAATTTTCAAGTAAGGTTCAGGGATTGTTTGTTTGTTTGTTTAATTAAACTTCCTGGGTGGTTCTGAAGTGCACAAATGTTTGAGAGGCACTGCCCTAAACTAAAGGAATAAATAGCCATAAAGTGAGAGGCATCAGCTGAAAGGTTATAAAAGAAAAACACTTAGGCAAATTAGACAATGGTGATTTTGTTCTACACATACCATGTTAGTCAACTATCAGACCCATACATAATGCTTGTCAGGAATCAGTTAAAGAGTATTTAAATATTCATTATACACACTCTGCAATTATGCGATTGCTATGTGATTTCTACCTTTTGAATACATAAGATATTCCAAATTTGTTCTTGGTATAAAACCACAGATGAATTAGTCCCATTCTCCATACAATGTAATAGGGAGGCATATGGGTTTGGGGCCACAGTGGAGAATAGGTTTCAACATATGAAACTTGGGGACATGTTATAATCCATGCCTTAAGTGCAATCAGGTTCTTCTCAGAAGTAAAGGTTTCCCTCTAGCCTCTAAAGCTGGCCCTCAACTTTCTGTCATACACCCATAATCTGTGGTTAAGGGAACAACCTTCTATAGTTCTACTTCACCCATTTCTTACTCTGGCCATTTGGGGGAATCTAGTGCTCTTTCTCTGGAACTATGATGGTATATAGGCTTTGGAAGTATCCAGACAGTTTTTAGCCCTGTTTGCCACTCACTAGCCATGCTACATAGAGCATTTATTTTTTTTACTGACATTAAAAAAATAATAATAAAAAAAAAACAAAAACAGATCCTGGTTGGTGTGAAATTCTTTTGGTCAAAGAGGAGTATACAAGCAGTACGTATGAGGCTTTCTTCCCTTAACTACTTCCCTAACCTTTTGTTTTAGACCTAGACAAGAGAGAACCTCTACGCTTTAAAGGGCACCACATATCACAAGCATAATAATAGTATTTAGTATATTATAAAATTTTAAGTATACATGAGTGCCTTTTCACTCAGTTCTAGGGCTTAAGGATGACATAGTACAACTCAGCTGTTTTAGTAGCTAAAATCTGTAAGGCCCCACAGAAATGGGATGTGTCTCCACATCTCTTGTATTATGTCTTCAAATCAACAGGAAAATGAGGTAATGCCACTGCTTACATTTTGACGAATAGGGACTGCTTTGGAGTGAAGGGAGAATTTAAGTTACAGAGTACCTGTGAAAGAAAAAATATGTATTAATTAACTTATTAATTCATTTATCTTATGTAGCATAAATGCCAATTGATTATTATATAAAAATATTATTTTTAACTTTCTCAGTTATGTCAGGGCATTCATTTTCTGGTTTTGCTTATTATTTTTCCCATGTACTAATTTATTTTTCAGAATTAATCATTAATTAGCAAAATTTTCATAATGATTACACTAATAGTCTGACGATAATTTTGAAGTTATTAAATAATTCATATTGCACTATACTTGTACATGTTTAGGTCCCGTTGTAAATGCATGCCACATAGCAGCAATTATTTACATTAGCAATTGCATAGGCACTGAATATTGAGGTTAAAATATTACTGTTTTTGTAGAAGCAAAAATAAAATTGAATAAAATATTAAAATGTAAATTGTCAGCGAATTTTGATTTAAAAATCCAATATGCATTAACTATAAGTTGTATATGCCTTTTAATTTTAATAGATACATTTAAATTTTAAGAATATAACTGTTTTGAAAACACATGAAAATATTACTTTTAACCTCAATATTAATTTACATGCATGTAAAATCTTATCCAAATTTTGCTTTGAATACAAATGTAATTGTTAAATCTTTTAGATAACCACTGACCATAACAGTTCATCATAACAACATAATCACTCAAATTTTTATACAATAACTAATAATTTACATATATTTACTTATGTCTCATCCATACATCATTTACCTATAAAGCCTTCCCATACATGTGTAATTATTAAGTTGTTTTTGATATTTTTTTTACTATCATGTAATAAGTATAACTTTACACATATTTTTTCTATTTTGTCATAAATTATATTTGTCATGATATACATTTTGTTTAACAGTTAGCTTGATTTATTACTTTTAATATATGGATTCACAGTGTATAGGGCCTCATTTTTACTTCTTGCCATGGATGCTATATATTTTAAGGGTAGGCCTACTCTTCCCCAAAGCATGACAAAGTGGAGACTCAGAAGTGAGAGTGAAGTTTTTATTTGAACTAAATTGTACTGTACCTATATGTATGCGTGTCTGTGTTTATCAGGTATGAGATCTGCCAGAGATGACAGTTGATGGTAATAAGAAGGAAGGAGAGACTCCAAAATAGTTTAACCAATCTAGTTAGAAAATCAAAAACAAGCACCATAACAACAAACACATTTTATGAGTCACATCGACAATGTCTGACTATTCAATTAATTGGGCATATAATTCTAGAATTAATATTACATTGATTTTTCTCCTGTAATTAAGACAGATATATTTTCAGATATAAGTTTTCTGTAGTTTTTCAAAAGATGCCAAAATATGATAATAATAGGAAAGCAATCTGATCTTGATAGGCAAGGGACTATTTTGCAAATAAAATGCTAATTTTTTGAAGATAGGTTTCCTCTCTTCCTCTAAACAGTCAACAATTTTTATCATATGAAATAGAATAGGCTTATATATTATTCTCAGCAGTTTGTATGAATTTAAACATTTAGGGAAAAAAAGAGAAATGTTGAATGTAACTTATTTATCAAGATAGAGCATTTTGTTCTACCCAGTAATGGCAATATGTACCCAAAATACAAATATTGCATGATTCCACTTATATAAGTTATCTAAAATAGTCAGATGAATACAGTCAAAGAGTGGAATAATGATTCCCAGTGGCTGGGGGGAGGGGAAAATCAATGGGTATGAATTTCAGTTAAGCAAGATGAATAAGTTCTAGGGATCTGCTGCTGTTCAACATCGTAAATATAGCCAACAATAAAGTATTGTACATATAAAAACTTCTTAAGAGGGCAATTTCATGCTAAGTGATCTTACCAAGGTAAGTTATATGGTGGGAAAACTCTAGATGTCTTGTAAAGATAAAGCCCTGGCACTTGAGATTATGGGTGTCCTGAGAAGATTTTCCTGAAATCTGAAGAATGATTAAGGATAAATTAGGCAATGGGTGGGGAGGGAGTGTTTCGAATATTTGAAGAGTACGAACAGCACATCCAAATTCCTTGAGATGAACAGAAGTATGACAGGAAGGGATGGTAAAAAAGACCAGTGTGATTTTATCACAGAGATGGATGAGAACACTGGCAAAAGAATGAGCTGCAAAAAAAAAAAAAAAATGCATAGGCCTGATGTGAATGCCGTTATTGATCTGAAGGATTTTATACTTTATCCAGAAGACAATGGAAAATCATTAAAATATTTTACATGAGAGAGTAATGCGATATCTTTTTCTTTCTAGAAGATCCTTATGGTTTACTATAGAAAGGAAACTACAAAGGTAAACATAGGGAGAACTGGTAGATGGTTACCAAACATCAGACAGAAGTTGAGTAACTCAGAATAGGGGTGATTAGATAGAGATGGAAAAGAGTGCCACATTTGAAAGCATTTGAGGAGAACATTTTGAAAGGAATTGTGATAAACTATATAGTGGATGAGTATGGAGAAAGTGGCAAGAGGCATTCTAATTTTCCACCTTGTTTATTTTCTGCATGGAGCTGGAAGGCATGCCTGAATTTAAAAAAATAATTTTTAGAGGATAGAACCATTAATTGAATAAGGGCATGAATAAATAGTATGGACCAGAGTTGAGACTGAAAAGTAAAGAATGGCTTTGGGCTGTAACAGTTAAAGGTCAGGGGAAAGTGCCAAAACAAGACTGAAAAGGGGCCAGAACATAAACAAATGATGCAACGTCATAAAAGCAAGAGAAATGATTTAAGTAAGGAAGGATGGTAAACGGTGTTAAATAAAGCTGAGGGGATAGAGTAAAACTGAGCTTGAAAATGCCCATTGGAATTAAAGACCCTAGAGAAAGTCATTATTATAGAGTGATGAAGGTGAAAAACCAACCTCTTATGGATTAAATAGAACTGTACCTCTGATTCCTTCTAAACAGAAACTAAAATTATGAATCTATTAAAATTAGGCTAAAACTTGACTCTGTGAGTCAGTATCAGTGAGGTAATTACAATATGAATATGTCTAGAGATTTCTATGCAGAGGAGACTAAACCTAAAGAGGAAATGCAACGTCCTACCAAATCAGCTTTTTTGTTTTTGTTTTTATTTTGTTTTGTTTTGTTTGGATCTAGTGATTCACTGGCCAAGAAAAAGTGCCGATATTGAAGAATTTAAGGCAAGAGTAAAAAATTTGACATAATGGGGATTCTCTCTGAAGTCTTCTGTTAGGACTTATTATATCATATGTACTTACTTTGATTTAATTGATTTGTAACACTTTTTTTTGCCATGATTTTTTAGGAGGGGAAGCTATCTGCAGAGTGCAAATTAATGGATATGTATCAGAAATCACTTGCGTGTGGGGTAGAAAAAACATACAAGGCTCTGGGTTTGTTCTCAAGAGGCTGACATGCACAGACATGCATATATAAAGCTTTCAAAGACCTTAGATAGAACAAGGAAGGTGATAAATAAACGTGCTTGTTAATACATTTCTCAAGCCACAGGTCAACACATGCCATAGGAGTAGAGGCCTGGCTCTAAACTTTCTCTGTCGGTGTAGTGCATTATTTCTTGGAAATTGTCCAGTTAAATTGTCATTGATCAAAACATACACAGAAACGGGCAACATTACCATGTAACATTAAACCAACTTTAAATTAACTTGTATATTTAGTTCAAGGAACTTCATAAGTGCTGAATTTTTACTGACAAAGAGGATTTCTCTACTCCACTAACTTGAGGCATGTTTTACAATCTCATTCACCACTTTCAGTGTGTTTTTTCTCCATTCAAGATTTTCTTCTGCTTTTGAAAACATTTCTGTTCTCTGAATAAAAAAAAAAAAAAAAAAAAGAAAACATTTCTGTTCTCTGATCGATAGTTTCTATTTTCCTATTTCTTGTTATTTTTCTATGTGTGTATGTGTGTATGTGAGTGCTTGACTACATATGAAATGCATTAGGAAATAAAAGTGGCATTTTAGTGATGTATCAATATAACAGCCATACATTTGCTAATGTCTGCTGACCAAAATAAATGAACAAAACAGTATGTATCTTTTAATGCTCCAGCTAGCAGAATTATTATGTGACTGAAGTATAGATGATAAAGTTTTAAATAGATCTAGAATCCCATATCTGAAAACCCCAAGGCCACATATATTTTGGAAGTCAGAATTATTCAAATTTCAGAAAGATAATGCAGGCGTGAAATATATAATATTCCCAACAAGTTCTAGAACAACATCCTCTAGTTTCATAAATTGCTATCACCAAAGTTAAACAGTCACGCTACTTGGGATAAAATCATAAATTATTTGTGTTTAGCTACAGTCAAACTATATAGTAATATGTTAATAAGTGATATGGTGGATAAATACAAACTGTAAATATTCCAACACTCCTTAATTTTTAAAGTTTATATTTCTATCTCTAAATTTATCTATCTATCCATCTATCTATCTACATGTGATAAATATTCGTTATGTTAGTTTGTTTGGGAATCATAGAGAACAGGTCATCCAGTGTTGACACCTTCACTGTTGTCAGGTTGAGGTGGATATGTGTAGATGGACAGAGAGAGTTCTCACACAAGGTGGCAGAACTTTTATAGTTGACTTTTAAAGAGAGATTTCACTTTTGCCTCCTCATTGAATAGCCTTCTGTCTAAGCAGAGTCTGAGTAAATTTCTATAACTTCCTGTTGATTGGCAAATGGAGCATGATCAAGGAAAGCAATTATTTGATGACAATTTTTTTTACCATATTTCAGAGATTTTCCCCCTATGTTCATGAACATTACTTTCCTCATGCTCACCATTTCAGCAATTTCTTCATCATCCATGGAACTG
This sequence comes from Canis lupus dingo, assembly GCF_003254725.2. NCBI lineage: Eukaryota > Metazoa > Chordata > Mammalia > Carnivora > Canidae > Canis > Canis lupus. The sequence goes on from NC_064245.1 coordinate 5,349,686, forward strand.
GACAACAGTGCATGATTGTAAATGCTCCCCATTCATTCTCTCATTTTTCTCCAAGGGCTGTGGTTTTTGTCAGTCAGAATCTTATCAGATTTGTCAATGTAATTTTCATCTGCTTCAGGATTTGCAGAAACCTTTTGCTATAGGTTTTCAGATATTTAACATAATGCTTCTTGAATTCCTGAATATTTACATTTATTCTTTTTTTTCTAGTTATTTGTAATAAACTCTACCTTACTTCATCACCAGCAAATCAGTTAGTGTAAGTTTACTTCACTGTCAAATCTACTTAATCAGTACCAGTCAGTCATTATTTTTTGTTTATTTGCTGTTTATTTTACTATAAGGCATTTTCCCATTTTTCTTTAGTTCTTGTAACCACTGTCAGGCTCAAAAAAGTTCAACAACTTAGGTTTCTATTTCTTCATAGCATATACTAAAGACTTAAAGCAATATGGAATTCTGTACGTCACATTGCCTCACGATGATACCACACACATATATACACCTTGAAGAAGCTAATGCAGTAATCACTTGTCAGATATTGATACTAAGTTTTGCTGTAATTTTTATTTTTTGTTATCATATATGGAGTTTTATGTAATACCTTTGACAATTTCACTATTCGGTTTACCCCGGTGTCATAAAATACAAACAAAAAGCCAAATAATGAGGAAAATAAGTGTGTCACTACTAGAAATACCAAATCTCAACACTTCCTTTTCTTTTTTTTAAATAGATTTTATTTATTTATTTATGAGAGAGAGAGAGAGAGAGAGAGAGAGAGAGAGAGAGAGGCAGAGACACAGGCAGAGGGAGAAGCAGGCTCCATGCAGGGAGCCTGACCTGGGACTCAATCCTGGGTCTCCAGGATCAGGCCATGGGCTGGAGGCACTGCTAAACCACTGAGCCACCCAGGCTGCCCAAATCTCAACATTTCAAATAAGATTTTGGCACAAAATAAGTCTTACTGCCAAATTTCAAGAAGAAGGAGGGGGAAGAAGAGGAGGAAGAGAAGGAGGAGGAGGGATAAGAAAAATAAAATTTAGATCTTTGAGCTTTTCATGTTTTGAAGTTGCCCTGAAATATTGTAGATCTGTATTAATTTAAGATGGAAACTTTAGTATATGAGTTAAGGAGAAATTCTACTCAACATATGAACACTCATGATTAATCTTAAAAGATAATAGATGTTAATTAAAGACACATGATACTAGCTGTTTAATTCACTCCATTATGATCATTGAAGTTAACATTATATATTTATAGCCCTCTAATTATAAGATTTTCATTGATCATGAACATCCCACGTGTATCAAAAGTGCTAAGAAATTTTTATTTTATGTACTAAAAAAATTTATCATTGTTTACCGGTATTAAAGAATACATTTAGGGATCCCTGGGTAGATCAGCGGTTTAGTGATCTCTGTCTCTGTCTCTCTCTCTCTCTCTCTGTGTCTCTCATGAATAAATAAATAAAATCCTTAAAAGAAAAAGAATACATTTAGAGTTACAGACAGCAAGATGTCCAGTACTCTTCAAAAACTATTCATCTCACAGTCACTGATTTTTTTCAATAAGAAAACATGTACTTTACATGCAAAATATACCACAAACTGTAAATGGTAGCTGAAGCCCTGGTATTTGGAAGATTTTAGATTTTTCTGTTTTGAGTATTTATACACAATTTTCTCACTTTTAACACTGTCTGTATATTACTCTGGTTGAAATGGTTTTCATTCATATTACTAGGAAAGCAATAATTGAGGATATTACTCATCACATTTATTTATATTACTAAACAAATTTTTATTCTCTTCCTATCATGCCAGTCATTGTTTCAGATCCAGCAACGAAGGAGTCAAACCTCCTAAACTATGAAGAATAAAAGGAGTTAATACAATATGATGCTTAGATGAGTACCTGACACACTAAACACTTAATAATTATAGCCATTAATAATATTAGTGGTGACTGCATTTTATTTCAAGCAACTCTTCTGGGAATTACGTACTATAAATATAAACATCAATTATAATATCATTTTATGTGGAGACTGATTCTTTGAATTAAACACAGCAGATTTAATAGGGCGGGGTGTACGTTAGTTAGAATAGTGAGAAAAAAAATCCTTTCAGGAGCTGATATGTAAACTTAAAACTAAAAGAAGGGAAATAACTAGTCCTACAGGATTCTGGGGAAAGAGTATTTCAGGTAGAATAATATTTAATTGCAATGCCTACAAGAAAGGAGAGATTGGTATGTTTAAAGGCTAGAAAAAATGTACCTGGTACATGGTACACCAGGAAGAAATAGGTAGAAAATGAGGTCAGAGATTTGTAGGTCATTATATACCTTGGAGGAGACTGAATTCTATGCCAATTGCAATGGGAAAGCAAGTTAAGGGTCTTAAGAGGAATGATATTACCTGATTTGAAGTTAAAACATCATGCTTGCTGCCCTTTGCTCATGTTGGGTGGGTTGGGAGTGGGGGAAGAAGTCCAGTTAGGAATCTAAAACCATACTCCTGGTTAGACATAATGTTGGTTTGGGCCAGTGTTAGAAGTGGAGACGATGGGTTCAGGATATATTACAGATGGAGCACTGACAGAATATGTTGATGAATTATGTATAAGAGATGAGAGAAGGAGAGGAATCAAGAATGGGTTTTTGAATTGAATATCTGAATAGATAGTGGTAACCTTATTCTAGAGAATGCTACAGGAGAAATAGAATTGATGAGTGAATGAACCTGTATACGTATGTGTGTGTGTATGTGTGTGTTGGGGGAAGTGGGAAGTGAGTGTGTATGTATGGAAATCATGACTCCTCTTTTGCTAACTATTCAAATGAGACAATGTTCCTAAAGTAAAAGCTTATGTGATAAATTCCCTAGATTACATTTCCAGAAAAAAAAAATTCTACGAAGCCTGTTTGCTTTCTTCAATCTGCCACTGAGTTTATTAGTGGACAAAATGTTTTCTCTTTCAAGTTGGCTACCTGGAAATGGAGAGATAAATTTCATGCTTAATTACAATAAATGATTAATTCCAGTACATAATACATTGCTTTCCTTCTTTTGTTGTCCTTCTTCCTTCTAACTGGATTCTGAGCAAACTTTGTATTTTAATTGATTTGCTTCATATGTGTCTTAATGTATTATATGTTACTTCACACTAATTTGAGGACTGGTTACTCCATAAAGCATAGATGAATACATAAGTGTATGAGTGAATTAACAGATATCAGTTTCTCCAAACTCAGTCCATCAACAAATTTGAATCAATAACAACACCACACACAAAACGCACTAATTAAAAAGGTTAATGGTATCTAGCGCTTAAAATTAAGCAATGCGTCAAATTTAACTTGTGAATCATAAATTTCTTCTCTTTCCTGAAGAATCAACATCTCAGTATTGAGCATCTTTTTCTTACTGAGTTGACAAAGAGAGTTGGTAAAATGTAGAAACAGCCACAGTTTGCTTCAGAGCCACAGATTTAATGTAAGCAAAGGGGCAAGAGATTGTTTTCATATACAGACCCAGGAAAGTCTTACACACATCGTTTAAGAAGTATCACTTGAGTGTTAATTTACATATTCTTATTCAATGGCTTAGCTAATGGAGAAACAATGCATGCATTTAGTTTTAGCCTTAAAAGAGATGTATAAAACTTACTTTGTTATGTTTTCAAAGAAGCTAATAATTCTGGCCTTTAAGTGCTTTACAAACACTGAACTCACTTGTTCTCTCTCAGTTCTGGAATAATAGCATAGCTCCACACCCATTTCAAGGAAAACATTGATTGCTTCTAGCCCATTTCCTCTTTTCCTTTGCAACACAAGAGGACTGTGCCACCAGTGCAAGCCATGGTTCCCCTGCAAACTAGCCGTGGGTGCTCTTAGACAAACTGCTTACCTTCTGAAGTTTCATTTGTCATTAGCAGTCTAGACATGATAGAGTACATTTTTCTTACAATCACTGATAATAAACAAATCACTTAATAGAGTTATTCAAAAAGAGTAAGTGCTAAATTAAAATTAGCACACTCACAAAACCATTTTTGGTTTGTTTGTTTGTTTTGTTTGTTTTTTGCCTTTGGAATGCTCATGGGATTAAAAGTGATTTTAGTAATTTCTTTGTGGGCACTCTCCCTCCAGCACAACAAACAGAAAAAACTCTTGACTCACACAATGAAGTCATAGTCATGAGTATTTAGAGGTCACCTAGGAAGTGTCAGGGCAGTAGGTATATCTTCCTCATTTAGTTTTACATTAGGGAAGATAAAACATATAAAATATTTGCTTGACCAATAAGCTTAAAATGGAGAATATTGGGGAATGCATAACAATCACCAATGGCTTGAAAAATACGGTAGCTATGGTTTCAGAAAGATAAGTATAAATAAACTAAATGTAGAGGTGGGGGAAAAGGAGTTCAAAACAGGAGGAAGACCAAAGATAATATATAAAAAGCCAAAACCATATGAAAAGAACCTCAATATAACTAATCATTAGGGAAATGCAAATCAAAACCACAATGAGAGATACCATCTCACATCTATCACTACCATAAAAAAATAAGTAAAGTGTGCCCGGGTGGCTCAGTTTGTTAAGTGTCCAACTCTTGGTTTTAGCTCAGGTCATGATTTCATGGGTTGTGGGATCCAGCCTTTCAATGGGCTCCACACTCAGCAGGGTGTCTGCTTGAAGATTCCCTCTGTTCCTCCGCTCACTCACTCACTCACTCACTCTCCCTTTCTAAAATAAATAAATAAATATTTTTTAAAAAACAAGTAAGGACAGAAAATAACAAATGTTGTTAAAAAAAATGTTGTTGAGGATGTAGAGAAGTTGGAACTTCTGTGCACTGTTGGTGAGATTGTGAAATTGTGCAATGATGGGAAAATAGTATGGAAGTTCTTCAAAAAGTTGAAAATAAGGCTACCATATGATCCAGCAATTACACTTCTGGGAATATATCCTAAAGAATTTAAAGTAGGATCTTGAAGAGATACTTACACACTCGTGTTCATAGCAACACTATTCACAATAATCAAGAGAAAGAAACAACACGGTTATCCACCTATGAATGAATGGATAAAGAAAATGTAGCATATACATACAGTGAAATATTATTCAACCTTAAAAAGGTGGGAGATTTTGCCACATCTATATTATGGATGCCTCTTGAAGCTATTATGCTTAGTGAAATAAGCCAGTTGGAAAAAGACAACTATTGATGATTACACTTACCTGTGGTATTTAAAGTAGTTAAATTTATCAAAGCACAAAATAAAATGCTGGCTGTCTAGGGCTTGCAAGAGGGGCAAAGAGGAGTCACTGTTTATTGGGCATAGAGTTATGGATTTGCAGGATGAAAAAGTTCTGGAGATGTTTTAAGAACAATATATAATACTTAACACTATAGAACTGTACACTTGTAAATAGTTAAGATAGTAAATTTTACATTATGTGTTTTTTTTTACTACAATAAAAATTCAAACATAAAAACCTGAAACAGGAGGGAGAGTATTGCAATTAGTCCACAGAGGTGAGATAGATACCTTCACCCAAAATTTACCCAGATGTTGAGACTGATGACACCATAGGTGTATTAGGAGGATATGAAAATGTCTGTTATTCACATAATAATGAGGCTTTCTGGGGAGAGCAGAGTAGATTCCAAAACAGGTCCAAAAACCGTATGAGAGAATAGGAAAGAAAACTAGCTTGAGGTTTTATGGTGGCTAGGAGATGGGGCAAAGCTAGGGTTCCTGCATGTGGGTTAAAGCTTGTATGGTTTGTACTTCCCTGCAGTATCAAAGGAGGGAATATCTGAACTTTCTTAGCTCCTCCAGATGTGAGGCAGAAGAGGGAGGGAGAGTAGTGTGGGTTGAAAGTCATCAGTGGTCAGAAGTAAAAAAATGGAGTCAAAGTGTTACAACTCCTAATTGTTGCAGACTGTTAGAATTCATGACGTTTGGCTGGTGACTGAAATATGCCATTTAATTATATTTAGGCTCGTGTAAGCAGGCCACCAGCATCCCCTATGATGCTTGTAGCCTTGAGGCCATAAACAAGGTGAAATTTCTGTTGCATGTTTTGTGCATGAGCTAACCATTGTTGCTTTTGCATAGTGTCTTATATTGTGGCTTTATATGTAAGGAAACATGTTTGACATTCATTTACATTTAGGATATATGTGAAGTAAGAGATTCCTAGAGTTCTTTACCCTGAAGTGGAAAAACTTGGATAAGAAATTGCTATTGGCTATTGGTTATTGCTATTGGCTAGGCCAGACAGATCATTAGCAGTGGTGTAAGAGTTTGCAAAAGTGTGCAAAGATGGGCAATTGTTGGCCAGGGTATCCAGTGCTAAGATGACTGTCTGAATTTAACCAATTAAGCTGACCTTCAGGTCCCATCCTGGATTGGCAGCATCCTGGTTAATGAAAAGCAGCAGTTCCCCCAGGAGTTCCCTCATGCATATGGTAGAGACATAATTCTTAAGGCATAGTTCTTAAAGAATAGTTCTTTACTGTTCACTCAACATGATCAGGACAGAGATGACTTCATTGTCTAGCACCATGGCATCTGGCATGGGACAGACTTCAGGAGAGTTCACGCCTTCCTGCAGGTGAAGTATGCCAGAGAACCCAGGCTTGGCTCTAGCTTGTAACAAGGAGAACTTGGCAACCATGCTAAGCTTGCAGGTACTGCAAAGCATAATGGAACCTAGCTATCAAGGGTCATAGGCTCAGGGCGCATGAGATCCTCTTTTTCCGGAAGAGAACAATAGCAGCCAGCAATTGCCAGTCTAATGACGTATAGCATGGAGCTGGGGAGAGCAGCTTCGTGTACCAGAAGCTCATAGGCAATTAATGGCCATCAGGAGTGGCCCATAGATTCCAAGACGCATACTGAAGATTTTTATGGGGAAGGAATTTTGGGGAGGTACTAATGGGAACGTTGCTATATTGCAACATGGACAAATTCTAGAACCTTCGTGATAGGGGGCCTCATTTGCAAGTGGGCCAATTTTCAAGTAACAGCCAGCATAAGTAGGCCTACGTAAAACTTAAGTAAAAAATTAAGTAAAACTGAGAAATATATTTCTTCTGGAATCTAAAAGACATTGTTTTTGTTTGACTTTTATGGGTGCAAAGAGGTTCAATAACTGTTTCTTGACAATGTCAGAGATGGAGCAGCCTTTGATTACCAAATAATTTTCAGGAACTTACTGCAATGACAGGGCCTTATCTTATGTGTGGGGCAAGGATCCATCTCCTTTTTTTATGAGTTCCTTTGTGAGCATTTGTATGTCCTTAATGAATATCAAATGAATTTCCTCAATGGAAGATACCTTCCAAGTGATGTCATATCTATGTTCTTAGAGAAAGTCAGATGTGCTTAAGATCTTTCCTACATAGATGGTATGTGATGGGAGGGCTACTGAGGTACTGGATGAGTAGCTGGGTAAAGATGCATTGTGTTTTTCAAAGAGAAATGCAAATTATAGGTACAAGCCTGTTGAAATAGGTACCAAATAGAACATATTGGCCAAATCTATGAGTGAAGTGTATTTTGTGCAGTAAAGTATATTACCTATTGCTGATTAGGTGGCATCAGTAATTTTAATAATACTGACAAATAGATAAAGACACCAGTAGAAACACATGTCAGGATCACTTTAAGGAGGGTCTTATTTCCCATAGTCATTCCTAAACACTAATTATAACTTCTGATTTAGTTTGGGAGGAACCTGTAATGGAGGCAAAGGAGAACCCAGCAGATGTAGCACAGAAAACCATGGATCTGAGTACAAGCTTGCCATTAGGCAGCACCACAACTCAAAGCACATTAACAGCAAGCAGCAGAGCTAGTTAGCAAGACAGAGCAAAAGAATAAGGATTCCCCAGGGGGCATGGTCCTTGCCCAGACTCCTTGTTCTCTCTGCCAATAGTTGTGTCACCAGCAGAATGGACTCACTCATATTCTGGTTTGAAACTAACGGTGCAACACAAGTATCAAGGGGATTTAAGAACATTTATTACTCACATAAGGAGGCTTTCTGGGAGAGAGCAGGGTGGACTTGCCCACAGATCCAAGAATGGCTTACGGGGGCAGTAGGGAAAAGAGGCTGGCCTGGGGTTTTATGGTATTTAGAAGACATGGCAGGGGTTAGGATTCCCATACACAGGTCAGTGTTTGGGTGGTTTGAATTTCCCACAGGTGCCAAAGGAGAATACATCTGGGCTCTCTTATCAATTGCTCAGATGTGGGGCTGTAGGGGAAGGGAAATTGATGGCGATTAAAAGCTGTCAGTAATGGAAGTAATGGAGTCAGACTATTATAAAGAGCACAATTAAATCACTGAGGCCAGTGAGGACATAAAATTTTAAAGTAAATGAGAGTGTGGCTAAGTATTAAAAGCAAAGCTGGAAATGAAAAGGGAAGACTACGGTGAAACGTGTTAATTATCTTAAGCATATTTTTCAGAATAGCAAAACATCTAATCTTTGCAATGAGAATAACTTAACTAAATCTACGTGAGAATGTATAAGAAAATATTTTCAGTATCGCTGGGATGGATATATTTCATACCAGCTTCATGAAGAAAATTACCTACTCTTCCCATTTTCTACCTAGAAAGTTCCAGGGACAAAAGGAAGAGAAAATGAAGGTATTCCAGTCTAATCCTGCTAACTTGTAGCTTTTTTATTTTGTACGCATTCTATACACTTTCTATTTAAATAATTCATATCAATAAATGGGCTGTGATTTCTTATACACACACATAAAATTCTGAAATTTGCAAAGCAAGGTGAACACAGCATTTTAGGTCAACTTAAAATATTTATTTTATAATAGTGACTAGCATTTGCCTATACAATGGTTTTTCAAAAGGCTCTTGCATATCTCATTACATTTTACCTACAAAATAATCTCATGAGGACAAATAATATATTGACAATCTGTGTATATGCATGTGTGTATACATACACGTGTATGTTCTTTATGGTTCAGTTCATACATAAAATCAAAACACATTTTATTTTGCTCAAAATTAGGTAACCAGAAAAAAATCTGTCTCCTAAATTATGATCTAACTCCTTCTTAATTATGAAACATTTAAGTTCAAGTATTAGAAAAAATTATTAGTTAAAATTGACATATGTAATGTCCAGTCAAAAAAAAAAACCAAAAAAACAAAAACAGAAGTCACACTAGCAGAGGTTTTTAGAAGAGATTATTTAAAGCAGGGATTTGGTTATGAAGGTGTTAGGAGACTGTAGCCAGGAAAAAGATAACTGAGAGATAACACATAGCCGACAGCGGGGAGCACCTACCATCCCTGAAAGGAGATAAAGGGAACCAAGCACTTGAAGGTGGGTTCTGAGGAGGTGGAGTAAACCACCAAGGGCAGGGTACCACCCACCTGCTGCTAACGCTGTTGAGGGGTTGTGATAAGATTGGTCTGGCAGTGGAGCAAATAATGGAATTGACAGTGGGAAGCAACTGCTTCTGCAGGAATTAAGAGCAATTAGCTGAGTGACTCTACAGGCACAGTAGGAAACAGGAAGGGAAGAGCCCTTCTTCTGCCTGCAGCTTTCACATCTCCTCAAAGGGCCGCTGTTGGCAGAGCCTAGAAGGGAGCCAGCTGCTAAAGAGGGAAATGTGGTTTACACAGTCACGTTGCAATCCCAGCATTACACAAGTGTCCATGGGTGAGTTTGGAGCTGGAAGAGTCTAGCCCAATAACGAGCACAACATGGAAACTCAGAATCTGTTCAGTGTATTTGCAACGTGGTTGTCCTTAAATGACAAATAATATGTTATATGTTTAGGGAAAAGTAAATTATTTCATGCTCATGTAGAGAAACAGAAGATGCATTTAAGGATGAGCACTTCCCCCTGACCCCTTTCTGTTTGGGACTAGAGGAATTTTTTATAATCAACACCAGTGGTCCATAATGCAAGAATGCTTTCAGTGAGTGCTGGACCTTCAATAACTCTATAGGTCATTTCTCAGACCTTCTTTCAGAGACTGCTTCTAACTTGGTAATGGTGCCATATTGATTAATTCAACAGGTATATGTTGAGAATGTACAATTTTGTAAGTGTTGTAGGTGGCTAAAATAAAACATTTACAGGTCTTAAGAACATGATAGATTTGGAAAGCCCATTTCTCCTGGTATATAATAACAATATGAAATAAGGACACCTAAAATTTATAGGTATGCTAACTTAAATGTAGATTTATTATCAAATTCTGGACAAGTCAAAAATCTGAACTCATCATCCACCTTTTCTTTTCATCTTCCTTCTTTTCTTTTTTTTTCATCTTCCTTCTTTTCTTTTTTTCTTCTTTCTTTTTCTTTCTTTCTCTCTTTCTTTCTCTCTTTCTCTCTTTCTTTCTTCTTTCTATTCTTGCTTCTGCTAGCCCAATTTACCAGGGACATGTCTGGTTATGTCATTACACGGATTACATAGGCTTTCATCGTCAGTAATCCAGTGTGGTATCCGAAGCTCAGAGGTCAGCAAGACTTAGGGTTATTGCACTTGTGGAGCTTAAACAGGCTGCCAGCTTCCAGACGGTGATTCTCTTTTCCTAAGTTGAGCAAGCAAAGAAGCCCTGCTTTCTTTTTATGGCCTCAAGATCATAAGGGGGATTTGTGCAGCCTGTACAGAAAAGAGCTCTGACTGTAAATTAAGGCATAACTCTTCAATTTTAAATATGGTATATTTCACTGCCTTCCTTACCCACTACTTTAAAATCTATAGTTTTAGGTAACAGATGTGAAATATTAGTTGACAAAAACCCACTGTATATGATAATGTGAATTTTGTCTAGAAAAACTGTGTTACGATGTTTTTAAGTGATCATCTACCTTTAGAAGCAGGAGTTTTGTGCTTCACTTCCATACGTGCCTTCCTGATGCTTCCTCACCTTCATCATCTAGTTTGTGATAGACGTTAACCCCAAAGAAATTTGTCTTAATAGATGTTAACCCCAAAGAAATAGTCCTGTCCCTTTACAACTAAATAGATGGAACAGCAAGTGAGAATAAAATCAATGTTAATTTTCAGTGAATTGTGTTCATATGAAAATAACCAATTGTTCCAGTTACAAGGAGACAGAAAAATAGAAGACAAAGGGAGAAGGTCTCTGCTCAGCTTTTTAATTTTGTTTCTATTACAAATAAACTGAATCTTCAATGATTTTTATTCTTTCTCTGCCTAGTTTCACTATGTTGCAGAGAATTAAGTAATGAAAGAACAGCATCTGATTGACAGGGCATCTGTTTTTAATTATGAAATATACAGTGTTTTATATATATGTGTATGTCTACATGTATATGAGATATTACATATATATAAAACATAAATATTTTTAAAATTTCCTCCTGACTTGTTATCTACTCCTTCTTTTTCCTGTTTACTTATCTATCCTTTCATCCTGATATTTGTGAATGCTGTGAAGCTGTTTGTAGGGATAGGACCCGGGTATTAAAGGCTAGTTAAGTCTCTACTCCTTTCCAAATCCAAGCCTTTTGTAGGGATATGTAGTAAGCATAGCAATCGGGGTTGATTCTATACAATCCTCATGTCAATATGTAAGTAGGATCTCAGGAGACTTTCCTTCTACAGAAACAGGTTTAGAAATGATGCACAATTCCCCCAAAGTCTCTAATAATACCTTATTTAACTAATAACATGCATACATAATTAAGGGAATAATAATAGAAAACGTATAGGGAAGCAGTTTCGATGGAAAAAGGCATTCAGAGTTGAATTTGTGGGCAGCATAATACCCCATCCACAAGAGGGGAGGCAGGAGATGGAGTCACTTTTTACCCTTAGATGATCCACTTGAGACGGTTTACTCATCTATAAAATATGGGCAATGACATCATCTATATTGGAGTGTGAATGTGAGAAGTAAATGGGACAATACGTGTAAAGTGCTTAACACCAGGTTTGGCATTAAACAAGCTTGAGCTATCATCATGATGATGTCAGCACTTTGTCCTTTCCTCATGCCTTGGGAAATTAGAGATCAGACTCACTGCAGGAGCTTTGTTATGTCCAAGACTGTAGATATGGGTTTTGGTGTGGTAATAAAATGTGGCTGAAAACATGGGATTTCGGACTTTATGGTAGATAAGAAAGAGCATTAGACTTGAATCCAGGAAATTAGATGGAGTCTTGATGCATGAATCATATATTCTCTGTAAACTTTAATTCAATCACTTTATTTGAAAATCAGTGTAATAATATCCAGAGAAAAAGCATGGTAGATGTGATGTTCACGTTATACTTATAAAAATTATGTTGAAATATAAAAATTTTGTAGAGATGACATGTTCTATTATGATTATTACCACATAATAGTCAGGATGATCATTTCCTTCCAAAACAGTTCCTTAATCAAACTTTTATTTTCCTTAGAGTCTCTGGAACAGACTTACTGTTTTCCCTTAGCTATCATGACCAAGATGATCCAATTAACTCCCTTCTTAATAGATACATCATGGTCTTACAATGTTCAACCAACTTTTTAGTTTCTAAAACAAGCACAGCTCCAGTGTTGCTCAGTCTTTCTTTCTTTCTTTCTTTCTTTCTTTCTTTCTTTCTTTCTTTCTTTCTTCTTTCTTTCTTTCAATTTTATAGGTTATTTTCTAATGTAAATAACAAGGTAACAGCTGAAATGTGGATAACAATAGTAGATATAAACAAGTACATTTACCGAAAAACAGACATGTTTTACTTAGATCATGAAGGAAAAGACTTAACTTCTGATAGATCATAATTTGTTTTCAGAGAAGAAAGAAGGAAGACTGATCCACATTCATAAAAGAATGATTGAGGCTTTTTTAATGACAAGCTTTATCATAGCAGTCATGGTTCTTAAACAGAAATCACTTGGGGAGGAAATTTAAGGCCACTAGGCTGGTAATAGGATGCTGCTCTGAGGAACAGGCTTTTGAGGCTGAAAATGAGAAATTAGAACGTGAGGAAGGATGTAGGAACTGCCCTAGATTATCCTTTTATTTTTCTCATCTGTTATAATATTCTAGCAATTGATCAATTTCACAGTAAATGCCTTATCACCATTTCAGCAGATGTTTGTCTGCTGTTGACCAATAATTAGAATCTTAAAGTTTAAGTTAGGAAAATTCACAGGGGTCAACAAATATATTTATTTCCAAATTTCCCTGAGCATAAGGGATACTAGGGAACTTGTTCCCCAGAGATCCTGATTCAAAATGTCTGTGGTGTGCCCCAGGAATTTATACTTTCAACAAATGCCTAGGTGATTCTATTGATCTAGCAATTGTGAGAATCTCTCATGTTATTGCCTTGGAGCTAAAAACTTTGAGACTCAGCATAGCAAACAAATGAATTGCAAGATCTCATAAACTGAAAGGAAGCTGAAACCAGTTAGTGCCAGACTTGTGTAAAGAATCCAGAACTCCTAACTTTCAGGCCAGAGCCCTTTTCTCTTTTAATTCAAGGTCTGACTAATGTGAAACAACAGTGCATGTCTTTGTATTATTTGGTATTCACCAGTCTACACCTTGAAAGAACAATGCATGTCAAAATAAGAATTGTTTTTGTCTTGTGTACTCATGAAAAGTAGAATAATCTACTCAAAACCCTTTTAACAAATTTTCATTTGTGAGGATTTAAAACTGGAACTTGACAAGTTTACAAGGACAGTTATAAACTGAAATAAGCTCCTGGGTGAGGCTTTAGAATCCTTTTCCTTAGGGATAGTTGTATTTTTAATATTTTTTGTTTTTGTTATTTTGTTTTTACATGGTATAGAACCAATAGATAGTGGAAAAAACAAGTTGACACATCTGGAAATATATGTTAGCACCATAATTTTATAATTTACCAAATTTTTCCTTTTGATTTCTACTTTCCTTCATTTGCAAGAAATTATTAATAATTATATGCATTAACATAGGACCTATAAATAAATACAAGGAAATAACACAGATATAGTATCTTAGATTAAACATATCATTTACAACCAAGAATTGGCAAAGCAATGAACAGAAACTCCTTTAAATTTATTTATCCATGTCACATCTCATTCTTGTCTTCTTGCCATCAGTAGTCACAAAGCAACTTAAAAAAACCAAAAGCATCAATAGTACAATAAAAAGAAAGAAAGAAATGGACTCAAGAAATACATAAAATGCAAAATCTTTAGGATTTGTTGTGGGTTGGGTATGGGAAAGGAAGGAAAGAGGTTATTTAAGAGCGACTCCAAGGCTTGCTGAATGACTGAAAGGACAATAGACCTAATCAGAAAAATGAGAGAATCATGGGTGAGGGCAGACTTTTGGTAGACTGTGGGGGAGGAAATATCAAAAGTTCAATTTTGAGGCTGTTGTGAGGGAGTTGGTTCTAAGAATTCTAAGTAACAATGCCAGTAATTCACTTGAATATTCAAGACTAGAGTTCCAAGGAGAGAGCTGAGATAAAGATATAAATATATGTTTACATGTATTTGGTAATTATTAAAATTATAATCATGAATAAGTTTTCCTGAAAATATGTAGGGCAAGAAAAAAAAAGGAAGAAAAGCAGGCCTAGGAACTTTGAGTTCTTTGAAGATTTCAACATAAACAGTAAAGGAAGTCCTGCAGCAGAAACTAATAACAGCAACATCGCTAGAAAGAAAACGAGAAAACAGTGGTGATAGAGAAGCTAATGGCCAATGGAGGGAGTCCCAAAGGGCAAAAAGTAATCAATATTTATAAATAAGATTTTATAACTAAAAAAATGAAGGCAAGTATTGACTGGATTTAGTGAAGTAGAGCAATGATACCCTTTTGATAAAGGAGAGCCATGTTGGAGGGAGTTGAAGAATGAGTAGACATATGAAAGGGGAGGCACTGATGATTAAAACATTACTAAAATAGAAATTAAATTAGTCTTGTAGTTGAAACGGGATGTGGGATTAAGGAAGGAGTTTTGATTGTTGTTATTTTTTTCCATTTGTTTTGTCTTAAGAAAGATATGAGATAATTCAGTGGAGATAGGGGAAGAAGGAAACACTGATAATGAGATTTCCTAGAAAAATAAGAAGCTTAGCCTCTGCTATGTCAACTGAATGTGCATCCTTTATGCTAACAGGATACTTGTATACTTTTTTTTTTTTTTTTGATACTTGTATACTTAATTCATTAAATTGAGAGATTTATTTTGTTTTATTTGTTTTTATTCTAGGGGAAAGTTAGAAGTTGCCTAGATGTTAAGCCAATATGGAGTTGATTAAAGTATTGTATAAATGTAAAATAAATTATAATTGGGTCTTCAAAATTATCTACATTTTTATTATTGAACTGAAAATATTTTTAGCAGTATTATTCATGTTTTTCTCTTTTTACCTTATGCTTAGTAAAGTGTTTTACACACACATCATGAGTGTTTAAAAAACACTGACTAAATAAGTAGAGATATATACTACATGGAATAAAAACTCCATTACACAAACAGGTATACAAGGAATATTGACAGTTCTTCATTTTCTATAAATCAGCTTAATTTTGATGCCAAACTCTTACTTCATGGGAACTTGTGAAACATTCTGTGTCAATGTCCACTTGTGCTCTTTTGCTTCCAGCTCCTGGCAATGTTTATCTATGGGCTTCTTTGGCTCCTTCCAGTCTGTTATTTTGTCTTATGTGGGAAGTGAGAATCTTGGGCTGTAGGCCCAGGGTCCAGGATCTGGCCTCCTAGTGCATTAAGTATCCTTAGAGAGAATATCTTGACTCCTCTCAGGGTACCATCAAAGAGTTAGCACAGGTCCCTTTGGCTTATATGACTCCTGCCCATTTCTCTCATTTCCAGAAATGTTTAGCCAGTGAAGCACCTGCCCTTCTACATCTTCATTCTTCTAAATGGTTTTGGATTTTGGAAGCAAAAGACAGCACTATAATAAAACTTTCCTAAATCATAGAACATGTTACCTCTTATGGTCCAAAAGAGTAATATCTCAAATATTATCTGGCCAAATATATTAATTTTGTGAAAAAGTCCTGAGGATGTGGGATAGACAGATAGATGATAAATAGAGAAATGGAAAGATTGATAAAGTTTCTGTGTAATGAGACACTGTGGGGATTTTTAAATTTTGTTGCATTACTCGACTCATTTTCTTTTTTCTATTACTTTTAATGGTGTCTTTTCTAAGATATTATTTAATAAATGAAATAAATATGGAAAAAGGAAAAAATTAACTTTAATATCTGGAAACAAATGGTTTTCATTGGAAAGTACAGCATTGCCTAGAGTTGATACATGGCAGGGTCCACCAACAACTCCAGCTTCTGAATGGCCAGGAATATAGGTGTAAGAAATCCCTGTTTCTCATGTTTGCGCTTAAAAGCATATGCAACTGTTGCCTTGGGGATACACTATATTAATTACATGCTCACTTTTGAGTATTTTTCTTTTCTAAATAGTCATATTGTATGTGTTGCATACAGAATAACACCATTTTTTTTCAATGGACTCCATCCTGCTTTGCATTTAAGTAGTTTTTAGATATATTATGAAAAGGTCTCCAGTTACAGTCAGACGACAGAGTTTAATAAATCACAGAGAATGGAAATTTTATATGGGAAAAGGCATGTTCTATACCTTTGCCATTCAAAAATTTATAATTTATCCATAAAAGGATGTCTGCATGTTTATATCCCTTTTGAGCATATTCTTCAACTGACCAAGCTTTAGAAATGGTAGGCTCTATTCAGACTGTAATACTGTCCATGTTACTTGATCTTCCAGCTTTTCCTTTTTGACTTCACTCTCTGAGAAGTGTGAGATGGGAAATGGAAATCCTGTTTTCTTCTTTTCCCCGTAAGTAATCATTTGCTTTGACTAAATTCCTCTCAGTAATGCTGACAGGCATGCTGCCAACAACAGAGCATTCACTACTTATTGCTGTTGAACCTGCCCTGCTGGACTCAAGGCTACTCACCAAAGGAGCATATTCTGATCTCCTTCATAGAGCAAGCCAAAGTGAAGTATGAAATGATAGCTACCTACTGTTACTTTGGTTTGATTCTAAGAATTATACATGACCCATCTTTAATCTTCACTTTGTATAAAATTCCCCTTGCTCCTGAGGCCAACGAACTAGGAAGATTGAAGCAAAAGTAAAGCCTGTAAATATTCAAGGCTAATACTTTGTCAAAACAAGATCACACCATAATGAGTGTTATGCATACATTTAAGAAGACTCTCTTTTGTTCCCTTGTGCCTTTTGGGAATTCAGTTCCAGAAAGTAGCTGTCAGCTATCAGGTCAAAACTTCGGTTTAAGGATGTTGGGCAGCTGCTACTGGATGCAGAAGCAGAACAGAGAAGCTACAACTAGAAGAGTCAGGGACTTAGTGAAGCTGAACAAAAGACTAGGCAATGGATTCACAATAGGGGAAAAAACAAAACAAAACAAAACACCAAACCAGGTATCCAGAGGCAAATAAAAATTGAAGAACACCATGAAATAGCAGTTTGGAATCATGCTGGTGAGCAAAAGTTCCAGGCACATGGATCCTGGGAATCGTAACTCCCAGGATGGAGTGGACTCCTCAAAATGTGGGACTCACAACAGTGAAGGAAGAAGATTTTAGACTTTGCTTGGAGTCACTATTTAATAAAAATTAATTAAAATGTGATTATTTTACTTTTAATTACCTTTCAAACCTTTTCCAAGAAAAAAGTCTCAATTTAAATCCGTATGTTTCATAACTCTATGGTCATTTATTTTTTATCAGAAGGAAACCTAGTCTCTGGCTTAGAGGCTTAAATGTTGGGGTTTTTATCAAATGTATTTTATATCACCTCCTATTTTGGCAACTAATATTTTCCATTTTAATAACATAAATTTTTCTTTGAAACATATTTAAGGTGAACTTAAAGAGAAATAATAGGTAAATAATAGTTTTAATGTAACAGAGATGATTCTTAAAATGGCTGAAGTCCTGAAGATGGCACTCAGATGACAGACATTTGGGACATAGAGTTTTGAGTATGATGACACACTCTTACATGTACACCCGTTTCCCCCACCAATTAGAAGCTTTGTCTATTTTCATAGAGACTGAGAATACTGAACGCACACATGTACACCCAGACCCACACACACAAACAGATATTATTGTGAAGTGTGAGTGTGGGAAACCTACTTCCAGCTTTTTTTCTTATCCAATAAAGGAATTTGAAATGAAACAACAAGGACGCCTGGGTGGCTCAGAGTTTGATCGTCTGCCTTCCACTCAGGTGGAGATCCTGGAGTTCTGGGATCAAGTCCCACATTGGGCTCCCCGCAGGGAGCCTGCTTCTCCCTCTGCCTGTGTCTCTGCTTCTCTCTCTGTGTCTCTCATGAATGAATAAAAAAATTTGAAAAAAAAATGAAATGAAACAACAGCAGCAAACAATTTCAAACCACAAAAAAATAGTTTATTTTATGTTTTCAACTCCTCTGAGTTAAGGTGCTTACCCTTAGTGATCCCATTTCAGATTGTCAATGGCATTCTCCTTGGCTGATGACAACCGTGTTGTATAACCCCAGCATTCTGATCCCATGATGGAATGTAAGGTTTAAACATACTCCAAACAATATTACTTTGTGAAGAGTTTTTAGACTAGGAAGGTCTTTTTGTGGAATTGAAGCATTTTTAAAATTTATTTATTTATTTTTAAATTTATTTTAGCATAGTTCACACATAAGGTTGCATTGGTTGCAGAAACACAACGTAGTGACTTAACAGCTCTATATACATTATGGTTTGAATCTGTGAATAAAGCAATACTTTTCCATGATATCGTGAAACAAAAACAAGTTAGAATGGGAGTCAACTATCATAAATCAGCCTATATTCTAATAATAGAAAAGAGCTGTCTTGTCTTTTCTTTCATCTTGGATAACATGTTTAACTTTATATCTAGTAGTCCTGTCAATCTAAACCCACTGTTTTATAACAGTTGTTTTATAACAACTGAAATGTAACATACATATAAAATAGCTGATACCATAATAGTACAGTTCAAGGAACATAAAAACATGTTTATAATACAAGCACCCCATCCTTCCCGATTACAGTCACTACAGTCCGACAAGGATAACTGATATCCTGGCTTGTAATAGTTTAGATTAGTTTTCACACATTTTAAAAAATATATATAAATGAGATAATGCAGCATATACTATTTTATGCCTGATTTCTTACATTCAAAAATTTTTTTTGAGATTCAATGTTATGTTTATGAGTGCAATTGTAGATTGTTCATTTTTATGCTGTACATTTATTTGTGAAAAGATATTGAATTTCAGAGCAGAGAATTGCAAATTCAAACTACACTGAGATACTATTTTTATCTATCAGATTGGGCAAAATTAAGGAGTGGAACAACAGAATCTATTGGTGAGCCTGTGTGATTACTTTCAGACTTTGTAGGCTGGAATGCAAATTGGTATTCTGCTTAAGAAGCACACACAATTACATGCATATTTAGTTTTTGATCCAGTCCTCTCACTTCTAGGAATTTAACCTGCAGATATGCCTATAACAATATATATAAACACTAAAAATATTATATAATTTAGGGAAACACTGTTTGGAACTGGAAAATACTGGAAATAATCTATATGTCCATACATAGGAGGATGCTTGAATAGATGATAGCACATTCCCACAAAGGAGAGCTACATAATTTATTTTATTATTTTTAAAAGATTTATTTATTTGTGAGAGACACACAGAGAGAGACAGAGAGAGACACAGGCAGAGGGAGAAGCAGGCTCCTCAAGGGAAGCCTGACGTGGGACTTGATCCCAGGACTCTGGGATCATGCCCTGAGCCAAAGGCAGAAGCTCAACCACTGAGCCACCCAGGCGTCCTGAGAGTTACATAATTAAAAAAAAAAAAAAAAGAAAGAAAGAAAGAAAAAATAATTTTATGTATAGACTTGGAGTGATTTCCAAAATGTATTTTAAGTAAGAAAGGCAAGGCACAAAAAGTGTCTTATTTTTCTTTTTGATTAAGAAAGAATGTAAAATTTAAAAAATACATAAATGTAGTTCTCTCTAGTGCAAAACAAAAGCTATGGGATGCATATGCTAGTTATTACTGGGACCGGTTAATATCAAGGGATGATTGTGATGGTGTGGAAAGGATAAAGAAATGGGGGAGGCATTCAATTTTCCCACAGTCTCACTAATACTTGTTATTTTTTGTTTTAATTTTTGTTGAAAACTGTCCTAAAGAGCTGTGAGATGATTTGCTTTTCCCTAATAATTAGTGCTACTTAATATTTTTTTATATACCTGGTGCCCATTTGTATGTCTTCTTTGGAATGTGTATCCAACTCCTTTGACCATTTTAAGGATCAGGTTCCTTCCTTCCTTCCTTCCTTCCTTCCTTCCTTCCTTCCTTCCTTCCTTCCTTCCTTCCTTCCTTCCTTTCCTCTCTTTTTCTTTCTTTCTTTCTTTCTTTCTTTCTTTCTTTCTTTCTTTCTTTCTTTCTTCTTTCTTTCTTTCTTTCTTTTTCTTTCTTTCTTTTTTTTCTTTCTTTTTTCCTTCCTTCCTTCCTTCCTTCCTTCCTTCCTTCCTTCCTTCCTTCCTTCCTTTTTTCTTTCTTTTCTTTCTTTACTTTTTCTTTTCTTTCTTTCTGGAGATTGTGATTGCAATAGGAAGGAACAGTGAGAGAGGGAGAGGGAACCCTAAGCAGGCTCCACACCCAGCAAGGAGCCAACAGGTGGCTTGGTTCTGCACAACCTTGAGATCATCACCTGAGCCAAAAGTCAAGAATCTGTCACCTAACTGATTGTGTTATTCACCACCGTCCATTTCTTTCTTTTATCCCACTGTTAAGTTGTAGGAGTTCCTTATATATTTTGGAAGTGTAACCTTTATGGATAAATGGTTTGCAAATATTTTCTCATTTCATAAGTTGTCTTTTACCACTTGTTTGTTCGTTTCTTTATTTACTGCTGTGTAGAAGCTTATTAGTTTGTTACCACTTGTCTATTTTTGCTTTTGTTGCCTGTACCTTTGGTGTTACATCCAAGAAATTATTTCCAAGACAAGGTCAGGAAGTTTTCCCCTATGTTTGCTTCTAGGAGTTTTGTAATTTCAGATTTTACCACATCCACATATGCAAAGAGAGACACAAGGAAGCTTTTGGAGGTGACAGTTATACTTTTTATGGTAATGGTAATGCAAGAGTACACTATGTCCGAATTCACCAAATTGTGTACATTAATTATATGCAGTGTTCTGTATGCTGATTATATACCTCAATAAAGGAAAAAGAAATGATTTGTAAATTTTTAGTGGGAGGAAGTGACACTTCTCTGGGTATGCCTTCTGGTACTGTTTCATTTTTTTTTTTTTTTAAAGTAAGGTCAAAATAGAAATGGAATTCCAATGAAAAACAAATTAATTAAGTCATATTTCAAATAAATACCATAACTACCCTAAAGGTTAAAGAAAAACTAGCCCTAAGCACAAATATATATTAATATATTGGAAATTAGCAAATGAATAACAAATAAACCAATAAGCAAATAAATAAACAGGGAAAATAAGAAAGCTCCTCTTTCTAGTATAAGACCAAGTAACCAATGTGGAAATAATGATCAAATTATACTTAAGACAATCATCATCATAAGTTCAAGCAGAGATCATTAATGTTAAAATGAACAGGTGAAAGTTTGAGAGAGTTATTTATATGGCCTTAAAGTATTTCCATACATGTATTTATTAATTACAAAGGGAAAAATAAGTGTTTAGGAGAAACGTTGCAGAAAACCACCTTAACCAAGAGATCCAAATAGTATTATCAATAATGGGAAAAATCGGCCTCACATTCTACCTGATATTATTGCTGGAAAGACCACAAAATCATTCCTGTGATATCTCTATCCAAACTGCATAATCTGAATCCAATCATGAGAAAACAATAGTGATCCCAAAGTGAAGGACATTTTACAAAATAACTGTCCTGTACTCTTCAAAAATATCAATGTACCGAAATTCAAAGACTGCAAATCTATTTCAGAATCAGGGAGTCTAAAGAATCAACTGGAGGCAATATATAACCTGTAATCTTATTTTATTTTATTATTTTATTTTTAAAAGATTTTTTATGTCAGAGAGCACACAGGGGGAGAGGCAGAGGAAGAGAGAGAGAGAAACTCAAGTAGGCTCCATGTTGAGTGTAAAGGCTGCTATGGGGCTCGATCTTACCACCTTGAGATCAGACCTGAGCCAAAACCAAGAGTGAGATGCTCAACCGACTACAACACCCTGGTGCTCCTAGAATTTTATTTTTTATAAAGAACGTTACTGGAAAATGGATTAAATCTGAATATTATCAGTCAGAGAATCAGATCAAATTAATTACCTTTTAATAATTTTACTGTAGTTGTAAAAGAGAATGTCCTTGATCCTTAGAAAAGGAAATTTAAGTATTTCAGATAAATGGATATGTCTGAAAATTATTATCCAATGGTTGTGGGGAAAATATGCATATATATCACATGTAGAGAAAATAAATTATAAAATATCAACTATCATTGTACACATAGGTATGGATATATATTCACATATGCATGTGGTATGTATATATACTTATATGTGTATTATATATGTATATATAATACACATATTTTAAATTTGGGGTATCTGGATGGTAAAAGGTATGTAGAATTCTTTACATAGGATTTTTTTGGTATTCCTGAACTTTTCTGTAAGTGTGAAATTATGTCAAAATGAAAAGATGAAAATTTTTTTAAAAAGAAGTCTAGGACAAGCACACCCAAAATTTTACAGAGAGTGTCAAAGAATCAGGTGCTACTCCTTAGTAGAAAATGGAATAGTAGAATTCCAGGCTAGAAAAGGTAGTAAAGGGAAGGTTAGAAAGGTACTTAGACATTAGTTGCTATGGCAAACAGGCTAATTTTGCCCAGTAGAATCTCTTTCACCCAGAACTTCTTAACTCAGTAATATATGCATGTACCAAACCATATACTCTTGTACTTTAAAGTTGTGGCCTGGAATTGAACAAAAAACTCCACATTTCCTTGAAAATACTGGTGAACTTGACACCTTATCTCTCTATCCTTTAGCTCTACTGATGACTAGAAAGTGGACATTAATTAATTGAGGCAGTCTTGTACATTTCCTATTTTCAAATATAAATTCCCCTTCAGTAAAATAATCATGGTGCTTTTTATAAGGTTTTTAGTGGCTTTTATATAATGATAATGTGCTTACATTTGCAAGGTTTGCTTGACTTTCACAAGTGGTTTAAAATGGGCAAGGAAATCTTTTCAATGTATTTACATAATTAGTACTTATTTAAGGCTGATATACAAGCTTAATTATTTAAAATACAAACAGGATTTAATTAACAAGTATGCTAATTGTGCTAATTTAGAAATTAGGCTCAATTCAATCTTCTTTGCAAAACTTTGAAAGGGAATGGATTATAGTCAAATATAGAAGATGTAAATATATTGGAATTTCTTTGAAATACGTTATTTGATTTCAGTATTTCATTGTTAGTATTTAGAACTCGTGTATTGTGTGTAAAATACCTTGTAAATTTTGCAAAGTTTAAAAATGTCATTTGACATTATCTCAGCTTATTTTTTTCAGTATGAAATGTATATTAAGACATGGCTTGAACAGCCACACTGACCTTTAAATTAAAAAAAAATAAAATAAAAAGCAGTGTTAGTGTTTTTGATTTGACAGACCTCAAAGACAAGTTAAACTTCCTGCTAACAGCTAGAGGGAAAAACAAAGTGTGGTATTGGCTTGCAATTATAACCTTTGCTGAGAAAAATGTTGACTCTGAAAGCCAGCAAAACAAAGTTTTCACTTAGATATTCATAGCTATTGTTTCTTATATCTGTGAATAAATAGTGACAACAAATGATAAATAATTCCAAAATTCTACTGAAAATAAAAATTCTTTATTTTGTGGTTACAAAGAGCCTAAATAAAAAGACTTCCTTTACAGAAAATATCTGCCATAGAAGAAGTACTTTTTTCTTTTTTTTTTTGGATAAGTCTAATTTGTTAGGGCTTACCATAAGATTTCTGGCAAATGTAATTTACGTGGAGGCATCTATATTCAAAAGATTCTGATTAAGTACCTACTACATGCCAGACTAATCTGAAAATATTTTATTGAAGACAAATTTTTAAATATTATGTCAGTGTCTGAGTGATCAGCTGTGCTGATATTTATAGAAGAGTATATATAGAATACAAAAGAAATGATAAGGTTTTAAAAAATGACAAGAGGAGAGTGTCAATTGCCAGAGGTGACAGATTATGGCAATTTATTCTCTTACTTCTCGTGGATGCTTATAAAAACTAAAATAATCTGGAACATTTTATTTAATACTTTTTTGATTTAAATAAAAACTGGTAGTCTACAGTAGGTCAATTTCTGAAACTCCTTTTCTTTATAAGAATATTTTTGTGTAGTTTATATGAAGCCCAGCAACAGATGCCTTTTCTTATTCAACTGGATTGAAGTGAGGATGCAATTTTTCTATCATACTTTTTAATATAAACTTTATGATTTCATTGCACTGAGGATTAGCTTTGTATTATATTATTTCTGTTATACATGATATATATGTATAATTGTGTACATTTTCTTTTTTCTCTCTTAATTTTAATTTGTCATCAAAACTACCAAGAAGTTAAAGAGAAAAGAGTCCACTATGGTGTCTTCTATAAAATGAAAGAGTGTGAAGTTTATGTACCGGAATTACATGAATTTAGTTTAGCTCTATACTTGCAATGAGTATTATAATGGCAGTTCACTTTATAATGCTTTTCTACTCTATTTTATTTTAATTAAAAAAAATTATTCATTTGAGAGAGGGAGAGAGAGATAGGGAGAGAGAGCCCTAGCACAGGGCAGAGGGAGAAGCAGGCTCTGCACCAAGTAGGAAGCTCAACGTGGGTCTTGATTCCAGGACCCCTGGATCATGAACTGAAACAAAGGCAGATGCTTAAATGACTGAGCCACCCAGGTACCCATTTTCCTACTCTACTTTAATGTTTTAATTATTTAGAAAACTAATAGACAATTGCATCATGAAATTATTTGTTACTGAGGAATTTTTAAATAATAGAGCAAAGAGAAGAGAGAGGAAAAAATAGGAGAGAAATAGGATTTTGTGTATAGAAAACTAAATGTTTAGGGAAATTCTGATAAGTAAACATGGGAGCAAGCTAAAGGAACCTTTGTTTTAAAAGCTGGATCTTAAGAATGGTTAAATGAAACATCATTTTCTTTTTTTCCTGTGAACAACCGATAAATCAGAAGAAAATAAGACTCTCCGGCATGAAAGGATGAAGGTAACTCTAACCACACTGAATCAGTTAAAGCAAACTTTATATTGGTTTTTGTTCACAAATGTCATGTCCACTGCATTTTGCCTTTGGTTTCCTTTCATTTGAAACCCTAGGAAACCTGAAACTCAAAATAAAATTCCTACCCTTTGCTGAGCTCTGTGGGTTTGGAAACTTCTCTAGGGTTTAGTTCATTTCTTCATTCTTACCAACTGGCATAAGAATTAGACACCAAACCCAGATGAAACCACAAAAATTGGTCTCAAAACAGCCCTGGCTATCAAGAGAAAGCAAAATGTTAAGCTTATAGGTTCACTGAATGGTTCAGGGTTTTGGAAACTATTCACATTATACTTGGCCCTTTTTATCTCTATTCTCGACCCCAAACTAAGAAATCCCTTAGGATTTAAGGTTTCAGTTTTAGGACAGAAGCTTGGATCTTAACAACAGAAACTTTCTTACATAGATACTCAAGGAAAGAGAATTGTATGTATTTCAATCTCATGAAAAGATAAATTTAAAATTTACCTAAATTTGCATCATTACTATAAAAACTTGTAAAATGTAAACTAATCTCCTAATTATAGACTAAGATTGATGAAATATCACTGACTCACTAGATTATCCAAACTGTGATGAGTGGTGTATAGTGAAGATATTTAGTAGCTAAGTAATTTAAGAAAATTAAAATACACAGTGTTTTTGGAATAGTTAAAATTTTAACTGCAATATAAATAAAGTTTAATATTGACTTGCATTTAAAAATAGGAACTAAAATTCCAATTACATTTTGTAATTGCGGGAATAAACAAAAGTAGGCAAAAGTGAGTCATGTTCATCTTTTATACTTTGAAAATAATCTACACATTTTTTTCTACCATCTCTGACCTACGGAATGATGGTCATCTGCTGCTCTCATATTTGAGTTCCACTAATGTCTTCCCATTCAAACCAGAAGATTTACTTTGTCTAAAAACCAATGCTAAAAATAAAACCCAAAACAAAATATCTTGCATTGACTAGATGCCTTGTTAGGATTAAATTTGGATTGAATTTGTTTTCTTAACTAACCTATACACACAGAAACACAAACACACACACTACTTTTCCTAACAAATTTTAAGTCTACAAAACAGTATCACTATAAGTCTCTATCCCTTTTAATGAACTTTTGGAACCCTTAGCCAACTGTCTATCTATTTCACTTTGGCCAGAACTGCATCAAATAGCAACTTTCTAAAGGAAGGTAGTCTGTGAATACAAGCATTTTTAATTGGACACAATATTGCCATTAAAAAATAAGCATGTTTTTAGTAAAACAATAAAGGAATCAATACTATATATTAAGCCACAACCAGCACTATCTACTAATTTTTTAAAATTCACCTTATTTTTAAAAAAATTGAAAACAATAATCCTTGCCATTTATTTTCATATGGCTAAGAATAAAGAAGTGTGTAAAGTGATTAACTTAGTTGAGAATTTTCCAGAGATGCAGAAAGATAGTAGCCTTTAGATGAAAAAAGCACATAGAATAGGATAATTAAAATAAATCCAAGTTTATAAACTGCAGTGGAACTCCAGGGGGTAAAGGGTGGAAGATATCCTAAAGGCAACAACAGAGGGAGGGAAAAAAAAAAATTCAGAGGGAAGGGAAAAAATATCTGCAAATGAACAATACTTTTAAAAAGATTTTTTTATTTATTCATGAGAGACACACAGAGAGAGGTAGAGACACAGGCAGAGGGAGAAGCAGGCTGCCTGCAGGGAGCCCAGTGTGAGTGAGACTCAATCCCAGGACTCCGGGGTCACGACCTGGGCTGAAGGCAGATGCTCAACCACTGAGTCACCCAGGAGACCCCAAATGAACAATAACTTGATTAAGAGCTTTAAAGTAAAACTAAAAAAGCATTAGTGACTAGTTGAGAGGTGAAAATTAAACAAGATATAGCTAAAAGAATAGATTAAGATAATATAAAAGGTATAAAGAGAGTAATTTTAGTGTTTTAAAGACTGATTTTCGCAGCAGAATCAACTTGCTGATCAAACTGAGAATTTGCCATGTTGTAGGTATCCATTTTAGAAAATTAAAGTTAACCTTAAAAAGGATCAGATTAGAATATAAAGAACATAGGGAATAAAGAATGACATGATCACTCCAATTAAAAGCAATAAATGATTGAGGAAATAAAAACCTAGCACATAGAATACAAAATAAGATAGTGGACAGAAGTAAACATGCATCAGTAATGATAATAAACTGTCTACACATAACAGTTAATGCCAAAAATATTCAGAATGAGCAAACACTTAAAATTATTACAATGTGATGTTTATAAATGTGATTAAAATGTAATCTCTCAGAAATTTTCAAAATACAGAGATAGAGACTATATATTAAGTTTTAAAAACTTTTGTATAAGTATGTCTGTTATAGACATTTCTGAGGAAAAATTATAGATATGAACAGTATTGGTACTTTTTTATTTTTATTTTATACCTATAGCTCTCTTAAGTCATATAGTATGTTGTCAAAAATATCAATGAATCAATTAAAAAACAACAAACAATTCTTTAGGAAGAATCTTTAAGTAACCTGACCTATATACAATATACATATGTATTAGTTAGATGAGGTCACAAAGGTGAGATCCACATCATGGGATTAGTAGCCTTTCAATAAGAGAAAGGAGAAAGATCTCTCTCTGTTTTCACCTATAAAAGAAAAATCCTGTGAGGACATACTGACAAGGCAGCCATCTGCAAGCCAGCAAAAGAGCCCTCACAGGGAAAGTCAGCTGGCACATTCTATCTTGGGTTTCCAGTTTCCAGAACGGTAAGAAATAAATTTCAGTGGGGTAAGCCACTCACTCTATGTTGTTTTCTTATAATAACTCAAGCAAATTAATACAAGCAGGTGTTAGATTATTTGGGAATAGTATAAGCAACTAACTTCCAATGAAAAGAAAACTCAGATGTAACAAAGATTCCTAGAGGTACAAAAATTATCAAAATGGAGTCAAGAAAAAAAAATACTGATAAAAACTGTAATACTCAGATTTTTGTGGGAGAGTTCTAAAAAATTTTGAAGGAAGACAAGTTCTTTCTTATAAAGACAGTTTCACAAAACAGGAAAAAGAAAGGAATCAATATTTGGCAAGTACAGTAACAAAATATAAATTATAGTATTTAATATAATATTAAAGTAAAAACCTATGAGGTATTTCAGAATAATAATATGTGCTAGAACTTTATAGGCACTATAATAACATTTATTTTAATACATATACAAATATTGAACAATAAAAATTTTTTGAAGGAGATACATTCTACATGCATATATAGGTAGATAATATATTAACAATGTCAGTTCTCCCCAGAATGAATCTATAAATTCTTTGCAATCATTTTTTTTAAATTTTTTATTTATTTATGATAGTCACACAGAGAGAGAGAGAGAGAGAGGCAGAGACATAGGCAGAGGGAGAAGCAGGCTCCATGCACCGGGAGCCCAACGTGGGATTCGATTCCGGGTCTCCAGGATCACGCCCTGGGCCAAAGGCAGGCGCTAAACTGCTGCGCCACCCAGGGATTCAATTCTTTGCAATCCTACTCAAATTCTAGTAGGATTCTTTTCAAAGCTAGAGAATCTGATCCAGAAGTTTATATGGATGAGTGAAAAGTCAAACACCAAAAAACAATTCTGAAGAAGAAAACTAACTATATTTGTGTGGGAAGCCGAGAGAGGCTCTCCTGGTCTGCCTAATATTTTGACTTAGTCTAAAAATTTAATAACTGCAATCAAATGCTGTTTGTAAAGGGATTTAAGAATTGAATATAACTAAGAGCTCAGAAGGAGATCCAAATCATATAAAAACTTGATATGTGACAGAAGTAGTACTGTGATTTTATGAGGTATGGGTATAATGGAAATACAGTCAATACCTGTCACTGGTACCTTTGCAGCACATATGAGTAAATGGTTCCTATTTTACATAGCACCCCAAAACAAATTCCAGATGAATTAATGAAAGAAGTTTGAAAAGCAAAACTTTAAAACATTTAAAAATCAGCATAGATGTAACCAACCAAATATGAGTTTATGATATCAAAATGTCTCCCATATTACATAAAAGATAAGCAATCTAAAAAAACATTGGAAATTCATATAAGCAGTTCATAAAAATGGATGATCAATATGTATATGAAAATAGAATTCTTTAGTTATGAAGTGTAATCCACTTTTGTATAAAGTTATGTTTCCATGGTCATGCAATTGCTGCAAGCCTGAGACCACACTTCGACCAACAACGCCTAAAGAATCTCCCTATGTGCAAAAGGATGCCTGTAATTCCTGTGGGCAGTTGATAAATTGGAAGCTTCATAAAAAGTAGATCATAGAAATAAAGTCTTCTGCAGTCATACATTGAAATACTGTCTAGTTATTAAACCAAATTTAAGTGTAACAAGCAGAATACATTTGGAAAAATTAATGTCGCTTTTTAAATGTTGCAACAAAAACCTTACACTATAATAGCATATCCAATTAGAACATACCCATTATCCTTTAAATGTGGTTATGTGTGAATGATTATTTACATAACACATAAATCATTCAAATGAATTATATATATCAAAATAAGCATAATGTTTTCCGCTCTGATTGGAAGAAGGAATGTGGGATGAGTGGAGTAGGTTTTACCTATAGTTCTCCATATGTGTGCTGTTTTAAAGATTTTATTTATTTATTTATTTATTTATTTATTTATTTATTTAAGAAAGGGAGTGCTGGCGTGGTGGTGGGGAGGAGGGCAGGGAGAGGTCCCAAAGGCGGAGCCCCACATGGGGCTTGGTCCCACGACTCTGAGATTACAACCTGAGCCAAAACCAAGAGCTGGATGCTCAATCAACTGAACACTCCCCTGCATGTGTTTAGTAACAAAAGGTACAATAAAATATTAGTTTTCAATCATTACAATAGTGAAGTTTTAAAAATGTAGACGTTAAGTACATAGTACATTATTTCCTGTAGGTGTGAAACATTTCCTAATTAAAAGTTTAAAATATATTACCCTTATCAATAACAATTTCTCAATAGAAAACAGATCTATATTATCAAAATGATTTTTTTAATGTGATGACATTCCCTTATATATTATCTAATTGTCATTCTGTGATCAATTGAAATTCAAATCAAAACCATTCCTAAAACATAGCTGTGATAGGAAGCACAACTCAAAACCACAGTGAGATATCACCTAATACCTGTCAGAAAGATAGAATCAAAACGACAAGAAATAATGGTGTTGGTGAGGATGTGGAGAAAAACGAACCCTCGCACACTGTGCTAGGAATGTGAATTAGTACAGCCACAGTGGAAGACAGTAGAGAGGTTCCTCAAAAACCTAAAAATAGAAATTCTACATGATACAGTAATTCCACTGTTGGGTATTTGCCCACAGAAAATGAAAACACCAATTTGCTAATTTGAAAAGACAAATGTACCCCTACATTTATTGCAGCATTACTTACAATAGCCAAGGTATGAAGGCAATCTTTGTGTGCATAGATAGATAAATGAACAAAGAATATGTGAGATATATATATATAGAGAGAGACTATTACTCAGCTCTAAAAAAGATGAGTTTTTGCCATTTATGAACACATAGATGTACATAGAGGGTATTATGCTAAGTAAGCTAAGTCCGGCAGAGAAAAACAGGTATATAATTTCACCTCCATTTGGAATCTAAAAAACAATTGAGCAAACAAAAAGCAGAATCAGATCTACAGATACAGAGAAGAAACTGAGGGCCGGCAAAACAGGTGAAGGGAAGTGGGGGATAAGAGTTCCAGGTATGGAATGAATAAACTATGGGGATAAAAGGAGAGCATAAGGAATATAGTCTAGTCGGTGGTACTGTAACAGTGTTGTGTGGCGACAGATGGTAGCTACACTCATGGTGTACACAACAGAATGTATACACTGGTTGAGTCACTGTGTTGTACACCTGAGATTAATGCAGGATCGTGAGTCAACTATACTCAAATTTTTAACATAGATAAATAAGTAAATACAGCAGGGGGGTGGTGAGAGACTTCTACTGTTTGGGTTAAGCTGAGGAGCTGAGCATGCAAATGAAGAAATACACAGTATTTTCCTCTAAACTAAATGTGGTGAGTCAAAGGAGAAACAGCTATGATGGTGGGTTTAAGGGTCATCTTGACTGGGCTTTGCTGCCCCCCCCATTAATCAATCAAACACTCATCTTACTATTACTGTTCTGGAGCTGTGGTTTATGTCTACAATCACCCAACTTTAAGGAAAGGAGATTATCCTCACTAATGTGAGTGGGCCCCATCTAGTCCCTCAAAGGCTTTTAGAGCCAAAGTGAGGTTTTCCTCAGAAAGATGAAATTCTCCCTCAAGACCACATGTGACATTAGCGTCTGAGAGCTGCTACCCTGAGGGAATGTTGCACAGATCCCCAACTGGCCCCACAACTGTGCAAGCCAGTGCTTCCAAATAAATTGTTTATGTGTGTCTGGGTGTCTTCTATTGTTCTGTTTCTTCAGAGACGGGCTGATACAATTGCAAATGGTGCTTCCTAAAGGAATTCACAAGTATTGTTTAAGTTCACTTTAAACAGTTTGGTGTGAGAGTGTGTGCACACATGTACATGTGCAGATTTGCATTTTGTGTGTTTTAGAGACTTTATGCTGATTTTTTTTTTTTAGTTTTTAGTTTTTATTTCTTCTGTAGTTTCTTGTCTGTAGAAAACTGTAGGCTACTGATGTGACATTATCCCTCACTTCTTTGCCAACGAAATCACAATTTTTTCAGGTCTATACCCCTAAGAAAGTTACTCCATGCCCAACTACAGGGTAAATCTTATAAATCTGAGCCTATTGTAGTATTATTTCTCTTTCCAATGATTGATCAAAGGTTGTGCATAGGACAAATTTCTGGGCGTTGATATGCAATGATAGGTCTACTGGAAGGTCTACAGGAAAACTGGAAGAGGTGGTTCCTTTTCTCCTTCTCCATGTTGCGATGTCAGATGGAATGCCTGGAATTGCAACCATCATTCAACTATGACGGGAGCTCATCTGAATTAAATATGCCTTTTGGTATATTTCACAGTTTCTTCCTTTTTCGCTAATCTAGGCTAGATTTTTCTGTAACTTATAGCTTAAGTCATCCTAACATATATACTTTCATATTTTTTTCTTTAGAAATTGTAACAAAATATGTAATGCCAACTACCAAGTCCACTGCATTTCAACTAACAGGGTAATTTAAGACTTGAACATTAAACACCAGAATATTACAGTACATTCAGTGAAACCTAATATCTTGGAAGAGACTCTTCAAAGACCCAGTTTGAGTGAATTCAACTAATGACACTTAATTGCAGATTTTTTTGGCTGGTTTCGGTCAATTGAAGGCATTATTAATGTGGAGTGCAAATGGATCTAAATTCAAAAAAGCATTCATTCCAATTCTATTCTCATAATACTAATAGAGTATAGACCAATCTTTGTTAACTACTGAAAATACTTCTCAACCACATCTGATTAATTGGGTAGACTGATAGAAATCTCTATTTGAAGAGCAGAATATTGCCTTATCAGATTGCTCACCTTTGATTCTTTTTCCAAATTAGAAGCATTTACAGAAGAATTACCTGAGAGGCTATACCACTAATAACCACTCATTTTCTTTTATATATTGCCTGAAATAGGAATGTTAACTGTTTATAACACACACATTTAAATTTCTTTAGTAGAGAGAGAAAGAGAGCATGAGCAGGGGGAGGGGCAGAGGGAGAGGCAGACTCCCCACTGAGCAGGGAGCCCAGCCCAGGGCGATCCCAGGACCTTGGGATCATGACCTGAGCTGAAGGCAGATGCTTAACCAACTGAGCCACCCAGGCACCCCATGTTTTGTATTTTTTAATGAAAATAGAATATAATGCAGTCTTTCTCTTGCTGTGGATCTGAACTAATTATTAAAATGACAAAAATGGCAACAACAACCAAAGTAACTCTTTAATCTCAAAGCTTTGTTTAAATACCAACAATTCCACAGAGATCTCTATGAATCATGCCCGTCTTAATTCACCTAATTATTGCATATATTTGGCAAACTATGTATTTTCAATACTCAATACTTTCAACTGCTTGTATTTCAGTCTGGTGGGTAGGATATTCTATATCTCACCTATAAGGTTTGCCTTTTTTTTTTTTTTTTTAGGTGTGCTACTTAGATAATACAGAAGTTGACTTGATTCAATAGTCTAACAACAATATAAAGGAATGAATCACTGGAAGTCAGAGTTCATTCAGAACTTCCCCACTGATGGGGCTACATCATAGGAGATCAGGCTCTTTCACTGGGGAGCAATAAAATGTCATTGGTTTTTCATATTATCTCTTATGTCATGTTACCCAGAAAGGAGTCCTATATAATCTCCTACCTACGTGAGAGTGGGCATGGGCAGGGATGGATCAGTTTTAGCCTGGTTCTCAGGATGTAGGGGGCCAGGGTTCTCACCACTCAATTTGTCTATTTATACCAAATCTTTTCACAGCACTCCCAATCTCCACACTCTGCTCTGCCTTCCATCTCTGGTGGAATGAGAGAGGCCGGTTTCCTGACTACAGATCTAGGAGAGGTGACCCAACTTGCCCTCGAATTTGTGATACAAACTTCTAGCTAATCTTTCCATATTCAACCAATCCCTACATCATGGCCTTCAGCAATACCAGGAATCTCAAGTTCCTGAGGATGTGTTTGGCTTTCTGACCTTCATGGTCTTGCTTCTTCTTAGAATTTCTCTCTCTACCCTGCCATATTTGGTTAGACTTAGATGGTCTTCAGTCTGCAATGTAACTTACCACGTGTCCTCCATTTGTCCAATTTCTGGTCAATGGTTGTCTAAAATTCTGTTCTCATCGTCTTTGTGGTTTTATAGCTTTCTAATAGTTGCATCGTTATTTTGTGAAGTATCAGAATGGAGTAAAAATAAATGCAATGTATCAATCTTTCATATAAAAATACAGGTACTCTATAAAATAGCATTGTCATATTGCCAAGCAGTCTTACATTTGCATTATGTGTTCTTCTGTGCTTTAGGATGATTATAAAAAAGAAAGATGAATTAGATACATGTAAAATTTATAGCATTTGGCATTTCGCAGGGCTAATTTTAATTATATGTTTACCAATTTACTTAGTGAGGTGTATTTGATCTTTTTCAAATCTTAAAAATATTAAATTATATATTAAAATAAAAAAAAAACAATGTAACTGATGACATTAGTATTGAATAAACACAGCCAGTAACATAAAAACCGCATTTTGCCACTCTAATAAATCAGAATTTAGAAACTTCCCTTTACCACACACAGGCAGTAAGCTTTTATACTAGATCTGTTTCAAAAACTGATAAAATGCGCCTGCAAAATTTACAATCTTCTCTTCATGATTTACTAATACTGATACTAGTACGAGACATCACAATCTCTGCAAACTGTAAACGAAAACTGGAATGCTGTAAATATAATGAATATTCACAGGTTTTAATATTACAATAAACACATAATTTGATCAGAAGACAAAAAAATCTTTGGCATAAAGTACCCAGGAAAAACTAAGACGTTCTTATATATTACTTCCTAGTCCTCCTGAACCAAAGGGATCTGTAAGACTATTACAAAACAATGCCTCCTTATTTCAACACCAAAATTCGGAATAGTGTTTTATGCCTACATTATGACCTAAGTATGCGATGATAATTACTGGGCACTTTCAGAGAATTTCAGCCTGGGTAGTTTTAGTCTTATCCTATGCAACATGATAGACTTCAGTAACCCTTTGTGTGTGAATAGAGGAACTTCTGGCAGCATAACAAATCACAGCTTGTGACTCAGAATAGGTTTTTCATAATACATGCAATTGAGAATCATTATTCAAATGCTAATATCCCATAATAATCATCATGACTTATGGTATTACACATTTTTCTTCAGCAGTTTTTATTGGGATGTTCAACTAAAAGTCTCATCTTTAGTTTGCCATTTAAAGTTGGGCATAGGAAAGAATGGCTCTTAGAGTATATGTCATGATTTCATAATGTTAAATATATTGACTGCATTGAGCCATAGTTGGGTGTTGTAAACTTTTGTTCCTGAGTTAATCAGGTTGCTATGTTCTTGAAGGGGCTGTAGTTCATTATTTTTAAGCAGGATAGGTTACACGTTAATTCAAATATGTCTGATGAACTGACAGGAGAGGTAGAGACAAATGAACTGAAACTTGTATTTTTTATTATAACATGTTTATACCCTCAAACCTGTAGTATAACAACAGAGAAGTCAGCATCTTGTTTATGCCAAACAGTAATTCCCTGGACAGAGATAGCTTCATAGGCTTGTATCTGAGAGTCACAGAAAAAGAACTATGGAGACAAAACTGGCTATTTTTTTTTTTTTGTCTTTCTTCCAGAGTAGCTATTTTCTTGTTTTAGATAAGTGATCAGGGGCTATAGGTCTACCTTCCTTGACCCTAGCTTGCAGAATATGAGATGTGGTTTCACAGGGGTTGAGAGACAATTTTCCATGTGTCTCACATGGCTGGATGTCTTGTGAACAGAAGCACTGATTGTGTTCTGGACTATCTTTCGTATGTGGTGAGCAGCCTTGAAAGACAGACACAGTGTCACCCTTTGGAGCGAAGAGCAAATTTGCTTATATCCTTGGAAGCTCGACATAATTTCACTCTCTGGATAGTTTGCTTGATATTTTCTGGAGCAAAAGACAGACATGCTTGCTGTCCATAGTAATCCACTGCATGTACAGATATCATTTTGTCTTTTTTACATTTCCCTGAGGAATTTGGGCTTGAGGAAACAGCACAAGAAAATGCTGTACTCTGACTACTATTATTACTGTGAGTGATAAACCATTCTTTGTCTCTGACTGAGATGTCTTGTGTCTTCTGTCAGTGTTCATTAAACTATCATAGATTAGCTAGCTTATTAGCTTACAAGTCAGGTAAAATCTCAGAAACTACAGTTTTCACAGAAGAAAGCCTCCTATTTCTTTGCTGCAAAATCCCCCACTCACATTTTCTCAATTTCTTACATGATTTCACTAAGTATCTTGCCTTCACTTACTACTTCACTCTTTTGGAAATATTAAAGGGATCTTGTTTAATTTTGGAAAATGTACAATTTCTGAAGATACATAATCTTTTAATTTAAGACAGCACTAACTTTAGGAAAGATAGTTTTGGGTAAAAATTATAATCATAAAACACTGATTCCACAAAAAAATTAATTGCAGGTGGCTTTTCAAGTGTGTGCTCAGAATTTATTTTTACGTCTTTTTTTCTTTGACCTTAAAACCATTTGGTGTCAAAAGTGCATTACCACCCAGTGCTAGAATTCACACTCTCTCCATAGGAACATTTGAGTATGAAGCACTACAGGTCAACCCCATTTCAACATGGTTTTTGTCAGCTCTACAGATCTAGTCAAATTCTAGCCTGCCTCATCACAGGAATTCTATTTCAGATTTATACATCCTAAAGGGACATTCATGGCAGTGTGAAATGATCTTCTTTTTGTTTCTAATAGAATTAAAGGCATTTAAAAATCTGCTACGAATGCAAGTGACACTAATTTGATTGCTAATTCTGATACGTGCTTTGGTGCATATTCATGTTTATTACTTGCATTTAATGACTGCAGATGGGTGGAAAAGTCACACAAGTCGGTGTCTTTCTCTCTTGGGAGCTAGCAAATGAAACTCTGATATCTAGCCTTGGGTATTAATATCTGGTAAATAACTTTGGCTTATATTCTAATTTGAATTAATTATTTTCATTATAAATTGTGATTTCTATAATATTAAAATAAAGTTTCAAACTTTGGAAGTTATACAAAATAAACTATCATAGAGGCCAATACTACTCATAATTTATGAAACTATGATTTTCCCATTTACTGTATAGGCAATTATAAGAAGTATATGCCTATATCTATATAGGGGAATGGACCCTACGGTGCTGTCAATATTGCTGCATATGCTTTTCAAAGTAACAAAAATAACCTGGACACTCATTTGTGGGCAAATGATATACTACAGAGTTGGTTTTAAAGTCTTTAAACCATCTTTTTTTGTCAAATTTTAGATATATATTTCTTTGAAGGTTATAGGCAATGCTGTGTAATTTCTACATTTTAGAGTTAAGGAAACTAAGGATAGAGAATTATGGTTTCAGAGTTCATAAGGACATAACAGGGGAGCTAATATTAAAATTCTGATTCAGAGTACTATAGCAATGGCATCAAAATTACCACAAAATTACCATATATACACACACACACGTACTATATATGGTTTATATATACTTTAAATATATCATATATACTTTAAATATATCACATATCTCACACGCACACACATACACCCATACTACTTGGACCCATTTCAGGAAATTCTGTAATAGCAAAGCTAGAATCAGCGTCAGATGCTTCTGATGCACGGCTAGATTTGGAAACACTGCTCTACCTGACATTGCCTCCTTCAAGAGAGGAACTTATTCACAAGTAGATCTCAACAAAAGAGAATGGACTTCAAAGGGAAATGAATGGAACCAAGAAAGCAACGCCATAGGGAAGACTTTGAATGAGGTGTGCACTTTGTTGACGGTCATCTTTGTGAGCAATCTAACATACACTGAAAAGTTTCCTAAGAATCTAGACATTTGTTGTATCAGGCTCATAGTCATCTGCTTCACTCAACAATTATATTTTGGAGCATATATTGTCAGTAGAGATACGGCAATGAATCAAAATGTTGAGTATATATATATACTCAATATCTAGTAGGGGATATTTTAAAATAGTTTTACTAATAAATATATCATTATAGTTTTACTAGTAAATTTATCATTATAAGAGATATTCTAAAGGGCAGATGAAAGTAGAAAGCAAAATAGAACTCAGAGTTCATAAGAATATGTTGATGACCTAAGGTCTAGATGGTGAGTAGGAGAGCTAACAAAGTTTTTGAAAAAGTTCTTGTGAAGGAAGTATTCTTGTCATAGTCAAGGAACAAGAGTAAGTTGATTGGAAATAGTGTGAATGAATATGTTATGATTAAGGCGGGAAAACACAAGTGGGATGGTTATCCACAGAAAAGGGGCTGAGAGGAACAACAGAAAAGAAGTTAAGTACCATTTATTTATTTAGAGCATGTGCATTGAGCTTTGAGGATGTACTGGATACTTTGATCAATATTCTAAAATATAAAATAATTAAAACAGCTCACCTTCTAGTTTAGGTTGGATATGCATTTGAAATAAATTTGTGAACATAACTATAAGAACAACTTTTTTTTATAATTGGGTTTGATTGTTTGTTAAAATTATTAAATGGCTTTCAAAGAAAAGTACATAACCCGGCAGTATACAAAAGGCACTAAAACTTCAGCACACAACCTTTTTCTGGGTTGCCATCGAGGAGCTTTTTGTCCGTAAGCATTCAGCATCCTGTGTATCGGTTAGCACATACTAGCAAGAGAATGACAAGTTCTGGTTAAATTAAATGGGGAATTGCTTACAAGGAGGATGGCAAAGAGAGGTTCTATTAAACTTACATTTCCAGACACTTGTATTACTAACAATACAGCTACAGTTTACTGGGTTCAATTATCATTGCAAATTGGCAAACAGCACTTGCCAGCCTTCTAATCATTCAATATATTCTTTCATGTTCAAGCAGAGCTGACAGTTTAGTTGAATAGTTAATGTCAAAAATTTCTTCAATTATATTCACCCATACATACAGAGTAGTTCGATGGCAAACAGGAAAAAAAGAAGAAAAAAACCCACAAAGTTTTGCATCTCTGTTTCCTATTTTTCAAATAGTTAAGATGAGTGGTAGATTGCCTATGTTGCTGGCTGAAATTCAGAAATATGAATTTAGGTAAAATTCTCTAACTGGACCTGTTTTCTTCCTAGTGCTAAAGTATGCAGGTTATAGCGAGATTTTCACATATTGCTCAAATTTGTAGGGCTTATTCCCTGGACGATTTATCAAAGGTCAAGATTATACTTTTGCCAATAAAAACAATAAAACTACATTTTATGTACTTTGTAGACTCCTACTCCATACTTTACAGACAAGACCTTCATAATTCTCTCTACAGAGATTATAAAGTGTTGCACAATTTTTTTCTTTCTCCTTGACTAATCTTTCATCTTGTCTTTCCTCAAGTGAAACACATTTATTTTTTAATAAGTCATTGATATTGCTTGACATTCTATTGAATTATATGATCCTGACAGAATTTATTTATTTATTTATTTATTTATTTATTTTAAAGATTTATTTATTCATTTATTTATGATAGACAGAGAGAGAGAGAGAGAGAGGCAGAGACACAAGAGGAGGGAGAAGCAGGCTCCATGCCGGGAGCCTGACGTGGGACTCGATCCCAGGGCTCCAGGATCGCGCCCTGGGCCAAAGGCAGGCACTTAACCACTGAGCCACCCAGGGATCCCTCCCAACAGAATTTAATTCAAACTATAGTTTTGATCTTTCCACTGCAGGTTAGAGGCAATTCACAGCAGAGGAGAAGCAAGTTATGTTAATAGATCACAAGTACAATCACCAAAAAATGACTCTGGAGGAAAATAGTTTTCACATCTTATGTTGGGGGCAGGTCTCTTGTATATCCCCTTCAGCTTGACAGAGATTTTGTATTTTTCTTTTTCCTGAAGTAAATGCCAAGTGGGTAGGAAGGGTTTCTAACTTGCATCTTTTATTTGGGGAACTGTTCTGTAATACCCCTCTTGCTGTGTGACTTGAACTCATCATTGAGTGCCCTTCCTGGAATGCATCTTTATACAGGTTTAAATGTGTAGTTTTACAGACTAAGGGTCGCTGGGAGGGAGATGGATGGGGGGACGGGGTGACTGGGTGATGGGCATGAAGGAGGGCACCTGATGTAATGAGCACTGGGTGTTATTGCAAATGATGAATCACTAAATTCTACCCCTGAAACTAATAATACTCTACATGTCAATGAAATTGAATTTAAATAAAACCTTTTATAAAAAAATGCACTTTTAATTAGTTACATGAATTTTTTGGCTCATTTTATCTAAGATATTACCAAATATAAATAGAATTTAAGTATCTCTATCTAAAACCTGAAGCAATTAGATACTGATTTTTTTTTCCTCCTGCAATTTGCCAACTCTTTTTGGGTGAAAACATGCCATCTAATGAATTAAATACACTTTCTAACCTGCTGATTCATTTTTCAAGGTTAGAGGTGAAGGCTCAATGATTTCCACCACAGTTAATATAAACATTGACCTGATCAAATGCAGAGATCCCTGTATGCCATTAAATGGCCACAGATTTATCACTTCTGCCAAGGTTTTGCTCCTGGCATCTGATTAAAAAGCATAGGCCAATGTCTGCTTTTATCTACTTAGTTTGATCTCCTATTTGGATCTCTTCACGGGCACTGTATTTATGATGCTTTGCTGTTGAGATGCTTTCTAGCATTTATTGTCTTGGTTTTTCTTTCAGTGGTGGGCCAGTTCAACTGCATGGTATGCTTCCCTAGACCAAGATAATCCACATGGTCACCCAACCATCCTGAGCGTGATTATAATGCTGTGGTATAATAGGGAGGAGAGCAATCACCAATGACCTACAATTTGCCAAGGTGGTATAGAATGCTAATAAAATGCACCATAGGCAAAGAAAATGCATCAAGTGAGCCAGAGTTTATTATTGAAATCTCTGCAAGGCATTAAAGTTTTGGTTTAAATGATGATGTCATCTAGAAGAATAGACTTCTGGGGAAGTTAATGGAATGGAGTCCTTATTCCTGGGTTGTTCAAACCTATATGGGCCCTCCTCTCACTACAGCATTATTAAAACAAATGACTTTTGCTTCCTAATGACCAGGCTGAATTTATACCTCCCTTAAATAAAGGAGAAAAGATTGATATGCCAAGAAGACAGGATCTTTGGGTATAAATGATAGCAGATTATGCTAATGTATTAATATTATAATTTTTGATAGGAGAGAGAGAAAATCGTAGGGAGTTATTGCTAAATACCAGGTAGACAGATTGTTTCCTTCTATAGCCACCAAAACTATGCATTAAATATTCTCTGTATTATGTAGCTCTGTGCCATTGACCTAATTTCACTTTTTTGTGTGATTTTGGT
This sequence comes from Canis lupus dingo, assembly GCF_003254725.2. Lineage (NCBI taxonomy): Eukaryota > Metazoa > Chordata > Mammalia > Carnivora > Canidae > Canis > Canis lupus. The sequence goes on from NC_064245.1 coordinate 5,391,358, forward strand.
ATTTAATCACTATATCTTTATGATTAATGTCCATATTCTATTGCAGATGACTCAACAATTACAAGAAAATGACCGTAGATATAAAATTATTATTTAATACTCACTTATCTTGAATTCCTTACAAGAAACTGTATTATGCACCTATAACATGAGAAGAATGGAGAAATGAGCTCTATAACAAATAAGCAATATTTTGGGATCTTCTGTTTGTACACTGTTTTGAAATACTTATTCATTATCTCTTTCTATGAACATTTGAATTTGCAGTTGCTAGGTGCAAAAGTCCTGTTAAAATTACTTAATGAAGAGCATGGTGAATTCATTATATATGCTATCATATGGAATATGTTCTCTTGTATAATGAGATATAATTATGCTACTTTTTACATTACTGTGTTGGTCTATATGTGTATACAATACATAATTAGTAACGTGTGCACTAATAAAATAGAGTCTGGGCAATGGTCCCTCCTCCTTCGGCTACTTTCAGTTTTACCCAGTCTTTCAAAGTACATGGGCCCAGCTGGAAACAGTGCACTTATTTAAAGTCAGTGAAAGGAAATGGACAGTTTTGTGGTGTCATTTGAGAGATTTTCATCTTATTGAAGACAGAAATGACCTCAATACCTGTTCTCATAGTGTAAGAAAAATAAAAGTATCAAGTAATATAGGATAGTGAGAACAGATAACATTTCCTCTTTGTGAATGGGTGGATAGATAGATATAGATGTAAAAGTCTATGTAGACATATATATAATTATAGTTAGTTTAAAGTCTCATTGCCAGGCACCTGGGTGGCTCAGTGGTTGACTGTCTGCCTTTGGCTTAGGTCATGATCCCAAGGTCCTGGGATTGAGTTCTGCATCAGGCTCTCCTGTCTCTGTGTCCCTCATAGATAAATAAATAAAATCTTTAAAAAAAATAAAGTCTCATTGCCTATGATTCTCAATGGCATTATCTTACTATCAAATAATTAGATAATTTTCTTTTAGATTTATTTTAGAATTCATCCCATGAGTCTTCCACATTCTATTAGGGAACACTGATAATTTATAATTAACTACCAAGGATATATTTAAGGCAAAAGGATTAATAAGACTGAAAAGCAATAGAGGCATATGATTTGCAAATAAAAATAGGAATATTATGAATTATTATAATACAGGCTTTTATTTTAGCTAAAGCATTTCTTGTTTCAGGCAAACACTGAGATGCGTAAGATTAGTAAAGACTCATCTAATTTGCCTTGAGTTTGAATTAAGAAGTTAATATCTTAAAGGAGCATTTCAGTGGATAAGATTTCCCAGGTCATGTTTTCCTAATCCCCATTCTTCCTGGGGTAACCACTTTTCACATCACATACTAATTTCACACTTGGGACAGTCCTTTGTAATATCAGACCTGAATGTGATTGTTATATTTCAGAGCTCCTGGAATAAAGAAGGAATTGTACTTTGTCCCTGCCACAATATAACCTTTGATAATTAGTTAAATCCTAAATTTCACTCTATTTTTATTATTATATTTAGCCTGCTAATTTATCTTTGCTCTCTATGTATTTTACCCGTAACTGAATATTAGAGCTAAATCATATAAGAATAACAATAGGTAAACATATGTATTCAAAAAGACAATAAGACATATGGGTAAATTGGAGTGGTAGAAATAATTATTGTTTCCATCTTTGGGAAAGCTAGATGCCTCTACTTTGTGTTTTCACAAAATAGAAATAAAATGCCTAGCTACTGGTCACTGGGGAGAACTCTGAAAAATCTAATAATTGAAATGTACATGTTCTAGGCTAAGAAACTAAATATTATGTTATTGTCAACCATGTATATTGCTTCAGAGACAAATATCTACAAGTACTGTTCCTTCTTTGTTTGACATGCAGTGTGGCCAGACAATGAGAAATAGTTTTCTTTCTCATTTTTACACTTTGTAGACTCTTATTTTCTTGTGAAGATGTTTTTCTATTTCTCTTGATGAGGCAGTTACAAGACAGACATCAACTTCACCTCATTTCAGAAGAACCACCGTAGAAACAGTGCAGAATGTGGTGTATGATCCTGAACAAGTCCTCGCTTTGGGAAGCATGCTAATGTTGGATTGCTATACCCCTAACTATGGTCCCAATTAGATAAAAGGGCAATGCCATAACTCTGTTGGTGGGAGTAAAGTTCTAGCTATAAGGTATGAACATCTGCATTGCTGGTCAACCTGGGAAATAATAGATCTTGCATAATTTGGACAGCAGAGTCATTAGCAATGTTCGTTTCAAATCTAGACATATATATGTGTGTGTGTGTATATATATATGTAGTTTCACCAACATAATCATGCAAAAAATATTAACTGTGGTCTTGTCACCAACAATAAAATGTATTAACTGAGAAGAATTTTCATCACTACCATCAACAACATCATTATTTTATCATTACTGTCATCATTGCACTCATTCTGTAGCAAGAAATCTCTGCAGTGGGGCTGGGAGTTTTTTAATCTGTAATGGGTACCTACTTATGTTCCTTAAAGGAGTTTAACTACTATTTAACTTAGTGTTCATCTTTCAAGTTTCAGTTTCCATAGCTACATAGTACGGGCTAAGAAATCAATACCTGGGAGGATTCTGATGCAGGTGGTCAATCATCACTCTTTAAGAAATACTGCAGGGACGCCTAGGTGGCTCAGTTGGTTAAATGTCTGCCTTTGACTCAGGTCATGACCCCAGGGCCCTGGGACAGAGGCCCAGGTTGGGCTCCCTGCTCAAAAGGGAGCCTGTTTCTCTCTCTCCCTCTGCCCTGCCCCCTCACATGTGTTCTCTTTCATAAATAAATAAATAAATAAATAAATAAATAAATAAATAAATAATAAATAAATAACTTAAAAAATATTGGAATGAGTTGTGGGGCAACTGAGTCAGTCCTTCCTTCCTTCCTTCCTTCCTTCCTTCCTTCCTTCCTTCCTTCCTCTCCCTGCTCTTGAATTCTGGATGAGCGATATATGAGCCACCCCAGTGGGAAGCTGAGGATAATTGGTATCAGTTCTCTAGAGGAGGCTTGGAACTGTGTTGGAGATGTTACAAGCAGTGTTGTGTGTCCGTGGCATATCACAGAAGGCACATTCAGTTGCAATTTGATGTTGACATCTATATTGTGCCTTCATTTTGTGATCCTTTTGGGAAAGGCTGATACTAGTTTGGTTTGGGGAAACTTAGTCTGGGATCTGGTAGAGTAGTAAATGTAAAGTCAAAGCTTGAAACCCATATGCCAATAAAAGTTCACAAGTGGCCAAAGGATTAATGAGAGATTAGGAAGTAATAATAGGATAGGCTAAGTGGGTACTTTGTTGGGATCTTTCTTTAGTTCAGAAGAAAGATAAGAACATTGTGATGAGGATGAATAGAAAGAGAAACAGGACGGAGCAGAGTGGTGACTTTCTACAACCATTACCGTAAATGATAATAGCAGTTCTTCACTATTTTAAAGTTTATATACATTCTAATATTTATAGGTATGTACAGTTTATACTATATTTACACATACTTTGTCTCATTTTCACAGAACCTTCATGAGATAGGCGTGGCTGGAGTTGCCCACTAATTTTTTTAATGAAAAAATTGAAAACTAAATTGTTTCCTCTGCTTTCCTTCTTAGTCTTAAAACATCTTAGTTTTCCTCCAGAGGCAAGGTAGATGTTAATACAGAAAAAGTCCTGGAGTTATAGCCCTATAGTGAGAACGCATATCTAAAGCCTGTGAAGCCAATTCATTCGATCAAAAGATTGATACACAACATTTGTAAAGTAAATTTTGCAGAAGGAAAGCTTGTTTAGCATAGCCAGCTAAATTGAAATATAACAATATTTTCATTTTTAAGTCTATGGAGAACAATTATAGTATCTGAGGAACGAAAATGGTGATGAGAGAGTTAATATTGACTTCAATAACTCTAAACAGAATATGGGTTTGCAGCATCAAAGTACTCGTGTCCAAGCTTAGTAATAAACTTCTAGCCTTAAAACTGTTCTTTGGCTTGCTTGTTATAGCCATTTTTTTTCATTTAGCCTTATTATTGGGTAATAAATGATATGAATGTGAATGTGAAATTGTCTTAGGCTGTAAAGTTGCACCAGATATTATGTGAACCTAGAAGAAATTTCATATACTACTAAGAGTATACTATCTCTTTTCTTTCTATAATGCCACAAATGATTTCAATGAAAATGAGTCACAGTACCCAAGAAGAACTAGATATTGAACTTTATAAAAGTACAAGCAGAGCTCACCGACAGGCAGTTCATCATGCTTCTACATTTAGGTATTAATTTCAATTTCAATCTTCCTGTAAAACAAAAAGGAAGAATTTTTTATTATGGAGTAATGGCCCTGCTGAAATGACATAAATTATAGTTGAAGACATTAAAGTTACACACTAAAGGCTACTTCCCACTCCTTTACCCCATGGATTTCTTTCCAGCACAGTCTGGATTGCTTCTAAAAATAACCTAGATTTTTACCAAACCAGGCTCTCTGCTTTCCATACAGAACTGCCACAATGTCCTTAGACAAAAATTGTCAGAAAGAATTGTTATGTTATTTGGCCTCACTTCATGGGATACCACATTGAGCATATCCTTGAACCCTCTCACACTGACGTCATTATTATCTATGACATCATTATTATCTATGAATGTGAAAGCTGCTGATGTCCTACTTTGACAACCAAGGACAAAGTCAAATCACAGATAAAATTATTAATTAGACAAGTAAAATGTTTTATTTCTTCTGTCTCTTCTTGTTTTTCTTCTCCCCCATTATACTTCCTAGATTTCATCTATGTTCAGAGTTCCTTGAACACCACTACATATTTTATTAAGTATAAATGATATCTTAAGATCTATTTTAGCTGAAGGTGTTACAATTCTGAATACAGCAATGTGGTTTTCTTCCAGGAGCTCTTGGTAATGTTGAGGGACAGCAAAAGCTAGACAATTATGAAACAAAGTCAATGAGCATAGAGTGCTTTGATTTGGGGCATCGTAAGCAAGTCTTACAGTTCATGGAAGCAAGTTCCTAGAATAAGTAACATGGAAGTTGAGGCTTAAAGATGAGTTAGGGAATACAAATTCTCTGGAGGTTAAGAATAGCAAAACTGGAGGATGCAGGCCTGGCAAAGTTTCAAATTGAAGGGATAATATGGATGTTTTAGGCATTGCAAACAATTCTATTTTAATATCACTTTAAACATTTTCAGCATTAAAGATATAAAAGTGATATATAAAAATTAAATAGTCCAAATTAATTTAGAAGAGAAAATAAGTGTCCCAAAGACAGAAATCATCCACCACAAAAGGTTTCTGTATCATTCTACATGAACGAATTGCAGATTTGATATATCAATGGGTAGAAATGTATCTTATTCTTTTAAACAGATAATATTTCTATTAGACATATTTATTAAATTGTTCCCAAAGTTAGTTTTTACTTGCTTATAAAACCAATGCTGTAACTAATATCAGTGGATATGAAAATGAGTGATCTACCCACAGAACTTAATTTCAACTTTAATAGATATTGCCAAAGCTTTTTCAAACTGTTTATTCCAATTTAGTGTGAGAGTATCTGCTTCCAGGCTATTCTAAAATTAATGATACTTAGCTTGAAAACTATAAAATTTCACACTTAATACATTTTCAATGGTTGAATTAGTTATTTCATAACATTCAATTTAATAGTATAATATTTATATTTACAAAATTTCAAGTGAATCAATTTTTAAATTTCTGTAGTAAAGATAAATAAAAATATTTCCAAGACAGTTTGTCTACATACCTTTCATATCCTTTGAATGTTTTTTTTAAATCAATTGTTTCCCTTTCTCTTATTAGGTTGCTTATTTTTATGATTTATATGAATAATTTATGGAAATCATTACTACCATAAATGTTGCCATTTTTTCCTGGATTTTATTATACTTTGTTCAGAGTGAATTTTATATAGAACTTGTAAAAAAATTTATAAAGAAAATAGTTAGTCTGGAATTTTATTTCAGATTTGGAAGTCCCTTACTCTCCAAGATCATGTGTGTGCATGTGCATGCACAAATCCATTATATTTCTGTAGTACTTTTATGTTTTCATTCTTTTAAATTTAGAATATTGATCCATTTGATCAATTGAACATTTTTTTGTTCTAATAGGTAAGAGAATGATTCAATCTCATTTATTTCATAAAATTTAGAAAGTTACCACAACATCATTGAATAAACAATACATTTTTTCTGCAGTGATATCAACAGCAAGTTGAAAAAAAAAATGTATCTACTAGTGTTTTTATTCCTCTTGGTTTTCTGTTATGATCTCCTGATCTTTTTGTCTGTTTATCCCTGTGACCACACTAAGTCATTTTAATAAATGTTTGTTTAATATTAATTTTGGAAAATTACCCAGGAAAACCTCTCTACATGGTTTTCTCTGATAATTTTCACATATCTATTTTTCTTCACAGAGCCAAGTTTTTATAAGTTGCACATTTGCATTTACAAACAAAAAAATCTGTTATTTTTGAGGAGACTTCTATCTATATACACATATGTGTACAGAGGGAGAATGGATATCTTTGTGATACTGATGCTTTGAATCCAAAACAATCATGTTTTTTTTTTCATTGATGTAAATCTCCATTTAGATGCTCCAGTAAAATGTCAAACATTTTACATAATTCTCTCAACACTTAAAAAAAAAACATTGGGGCGCCTGCATGGCTAAGCATCTGCCTTCACCTCAGGTCATGATCTCAGGGTCCTGGGATCGCATCCTGCGTTTGGTTCCCTGGTCAGGGGAGGCCTGCTTCTCCTTCTCCCTCTGCCCCTCACCCTGCTGGTGCTCTCTCTCTCTGTCAAATAAATAAAAACTTTAAAAAAATCATCAAAATTCTACATACATTAGCTTAGAAAAACACAAAGCAACAAGGGCAATACCAAGAATAGCAGTGAAGACGACTGTCTCCTACCTCATACACTTGCCAGCAGTTTCAGGCTCCAGAGGCAAACATTTGTATTTCTAAGCATTTCTTCTGTTGGTTTTTGGTTGTTATCTCCATAGTCTGTCTTTATTTCTCAGTTAATCAAACTTTTAATAGTTCTTCCAGATATCAAAGACAGTGGCTTACACTAAGTGAAATATATTTTCTAATCTCCTTTTACCATTTATATCATTATCTTTATGTCAGTTCTCAGTAACTCTATAACTGAATAGTAGAATTCAAACATCATTTCTTGTGTCTCTGAATGAAGAAATCGATACCCCTGTCTTTCCTCCTCCTTCTGCTACCTGTATACCTCTATTAACTATAAAATAACCTTGTATCATCAGATTCATAACATTTTCATTCTGTTTCACAATCATTGAAACTGCAGTATTTTGTTTAGACATTGATTCAGAAAATTAGAAATAAAATAATAAGGGGTGTTAATAATATAACTTGAAGAAGCCAAAACCCATCCAGAATTGAAAGAGAGAAGAAAACCAGCCCAGACTCAAAAGAGAAAAAGTCTTATAAAAGTTATAAAACGCTCTAGCGACACCTTACTAAGTGACTACTTCTTTCGTACCAACGATGCCCAGACGTATTTTCATTTATGACTGTAGATATCCAATTGCTAAATTGCCCTTAATTCACAATGGCACCCAATTCCTAGTTAATTTCCACTTCTTCTAATCCACTTTGGGAAGTGCAGGATTCGAAATGGATCATCCTTCTTTTAGACCTTCTTCAAAAATGTTCAGCAGAGGGGCACCTCGGTGGCTCAGTGGTTGAGCATCTGCCTTCAGCTCAAGTCATGAGCCTGGGGAGGTTGGGCTCCCCACAGGGAGCCTGCTTCTCCCTCTGCCTATGTCTCTGCCTCTCTCTGTGTTTCTCATGAATAAATACTAATAAAAAAAAAAAAGGTTCAGCAGAAACTTCACTTTGCAAAAATTGTTTCCCTCCTCTTTTAGTTGAGTAACATTTCAGGGATCGCTCTTCCCTTTGGTTGAGTGATATTCTTCAGTTCCTCCTTGAAAGATAATAAGTCTGATCCTGTATGACTGCTAGCTGGTTTTTGATAGTCTTTGACTGATTAAACTTTAACAGTTTGGAAATTTTAACAAGATTTGTTTGAAACTCAGAGCTGTGGACCAGGACCCCTGACTAGATAACAATGATATGATTAAGGTTGACTTTGAACTTGGGCTTTCATAGCTTCACTGAGATTTTCTATGTTAGTTTTATTTGTTTCTCAGGGTGTGTGTGTGTGTGTGTGTTTAAAGGTTTATTTATTTATTTGAGAGAGGGAGAGCATGTGTGCAGGAGCAGGAGGAGGAGCAGAAGGAGAGGGAAAGAGAATCCCCAAGCGGACTCACTGCTGAGCACAGACACTGCCCTCAAGGGGCATGATCCCAGGACCCTGAGCCAAAACCAAAAGTCAGACACTTAACTGACTGACTGAGCCACCCAGGTGCCCCTCAGGATGTATATTTTGATCATACTTTGGTGTCCTCTTGTGAATTTTGGCCTTTAAGGTTTTAATTGCCTGTATTTTCTTTCATATGCCTTATATGTTATCTCGTAGAGGGCGTCTATAGGAAAGGACTGGCTTATCATGATAAGCTTACTTTTAACTGGTCCAGGAGTGGAGTTCAGGAAGTCTCTACAGTCAGGCACCCTGTGGAAAAATTTGCTCTAAGTCACCTTTTTAAAACCTTATAAGGACTCTCCTCTGTGCTGCTTTGTTTAGCTCAGGATTTTGTCAGAACCTTGTTATGGCTTTTTTTTTTTTTTTTCAAAAACTAGATTGTACAGACAGAAAGTTATATAACAATCATTCTTACCCACTATACATTTCTCTTTGGGTCATCTCACGCAGCCTGCCTAGCCAGTGGGGGTGGAAGCTCATTTCTCTCAGGTATGCCTACTACTATGTGAATTCACTGGCTTATGTCTCCAAATGCAACCCAACTAAGGACAGTTTGGCATCACTATGGCCACAGGAGTTTGGGAAAATTTTAGGATTGGACAAGATTTTTCATTTATGGGGTGCCTTAAAATAGAAAGACAATGGAAAATGTGTCTGCATTGGTATGATGGAGCTTCTAGAGGCAATTAAAACTCTAAAACTACTTTCCTCAAAGACTTCTGGCAAAAGTGTGGTGGGTTAAATTGTTCCCCTAGATAAGATATCCTCGTCTTAACCCCCAATATCTATGAATGTGGTCTCATTTGGGGATAGTCTTTGCAGATGTAATCAAGTTAAGGTGAGTTCATACTGTGCCCTAAACCCAACGGCCAGTGTGTTTATAATGAAAGGAGGGGGATGTTTGTACACAGAAACACAGAAAAGAGTCACAGAGGGAAGAGACCATGGGAAGACAGAGGCAGCAACTGGAGCGAGGCAGCTACAGAGCCTCGCAACGCCCAGGATCATTGGCAACCACCGCAAATTAGAAGGAAGAAAGGGTTCTTCCTTACATGCTCCTGCTGACAGCCTGATTTTTGAATTCTAGCTTCCAGAAGTTTGACAGAAATTTCTGTTATTTTAAGCTGCGTGGTTTGTGGTAATGTTACAGAACCCCTAGGAAACTGATACAAAAGACAAATACAGAAAGAAGAGAAACTTGAGACTGCTTCTTTTAAGGATCCTTCTAAATTCTACTCCCCTTGCCTTTATCTTTGCCTTTCTCCAACTCTTACCTTTCTTGACTTGTCAATAATTCCCTCTCCTTTTCCCAGACTTTGTGGGCCATGCCCAGTGCCCACAGACGCTTTGCCTTTTCCTCCTTCGATTACACCTGTAAAATCCATGCAATCACAGTTTGTATTATACCTGTCTAAAGCCAAAACATCTCTCACCACTTTTTTCTTTTTCTCTTTTTTTCTCCTCACTCAGGAAATTTAAAAGGTAAATTGATCAGAAAAAAGCAATCTTTTTGTCATTATGGAACACTCTAGGAATATCTAGTTCAGATAAGCAGTTAAAAATGTGTAAGAAAAAGTTAATTAACTGTGATTCTTTTGCTTTAAGAAATGTGAACAAGTAAATTTAAATAATAGCTTTTGTTACTATAGTTACAAGATAAGAAGAAAAGGCTTTGGTTCAAGATAAAAGAAGAGCCTTCAAAAATGATTTAAAGATTCTTTAAAATTTAGTTCATGAGGATCAGATTTGTAAATTGTATTTTTTGAAGTTTATGTAGTATTTCAGATAAATAGATAAAACTTTAAACTAATTGAAATGAGTCCATAATCTTATTTTAAAGATAACTCTACATCTTCTAAGAAGATGTATATGGCTTAGTATATGAAATAACATTCTTGTTTAAAAAAGGCTAAATCTAAACTTCTTGTGATTCAAAGTTTCTAAATATATTATCATTCTTTCTAAAAGTTTTTTAAAATTACAATCTAGAAAATAATATTTAGCTCTATGATAGTATGATGATGGGTGTCTTTTTAAAGGTCTTTTAAAGAAACCTTTGTTAAGGTATAAACCACATGCAATAAACTGTACATATTTAAAGCATGCAGTTTGATTCGCTTGCATAGAGGTATACACTCATGAAATCATCACACTAACATGATGAAAAACATATTCACTCTCTCCAAAAATTTTCTTAACTCCTTCGCTAGTCTCTCCCTCTTAACCTCTCTATGCACCATCCCCACCTTCTCCAGGAAACTTCTGGTTTGCTACCTGTCACTATAGATTTAGTTTGCATTTTCTAGAATTTTATAAAAGTGGAATTTTGCAATATGTACTCTCTTTGGTCTGAATTTTGTCACTCTGCATAATTACTGTTATGTAATTATGTTATACTGTATATGGATATTTTATTTCTTTTCTATTGCTGAATAGTATACCATTATATGGGTGGATATTACGCAGTTTGTGCATTGGCTTTAATGGCAATGAAATGGTCAACTCTCTCAGGTGTCCTTGGAAACTTTGCCTATAAACTGATATCTAGATATTCAGTATGTCTCAAAATATCTCCCCTAATATTAGGCTTCGCCTTATTACAAGCTGACATTATTATGTACCCCAAAGGACTCTCATACTACACGGTACAATTGTCATTAGTTATAAGCAACCTTTCTTCAACATCCTCCTAGATAATCTTTGCATAATCTAAAACCTGGAGACCTAATTCTTTTCACGTGTTGGAAATAACACCAGAAAAAGCCATTCTTGCATCTTAATGTTTAAGGACCTTAGTAGGTACTGTTAACAGCCAGCACATCAGTGAGTGTCCTATGGTATTATCTTTGGATTCATGTTTCTCAATTAAAAAATACTCATATCACTATTCCAAAAAGCTTTCCTTATTAGAGACTACAGCTGCAGGTTCATAAGCAACCCCCATCAAATACACACATATATTCCTACCCTTAAGCTTATAATCTTTAGAAGGGGCTAACTCCACCCAAGAATTTTGGGTCAAGTAGATGCCTACAATGAGATGAAGTAATTTATACCCAAGATCCACTGAACATGATCACAAATTGCTGTCTTAATCTTCTTTTTTTTAAAGTTTCCTAGCTATCTTTTTCTTCTTTTGAGCTTTTAAGTATGTTACTTATAGGACCTCAGTTCTTAATATTGTTTTTTACATCATTAGTTAACCCTCAGTATGAGTTAAACATCTGTCTACAATTTGCACATGATTTGACTAAAACATGATAGTTAAATTGACTATTGGATTTCCTTTGGATGCCGTACAATATCCCTTGGTGCCAATTTCTTATAATAGATCAATTGGCTTCCTAAGTATTTGCACTCAACCATTAAGATATTTTTTAGAAGGCAAATATCACTATAATCCAGACAACCAGAAATATAATCACCCTATTAGGTCATATTTTGTCTTCACTGAAGTAACACTCAGGGCCATTTCGTGGCATTTCACTTTTATAACTGGACTTTCACAGATATAGAATTTGAGGAAGTCCTAGGGAGCACATATATTTGAAGGCTTACATTTACAGTCTGTATAAGAAATGTGTAGTATGTAGGCTCAGGATTAAATTTATTTGGTTTAGATTTACCTGAGGGTCTGTATTTGAAAAACATCATCATCCCTTGATGCCAAGCCACATTTGATAAATTGCATCAAAGCATTATAATTCTATCTGGCAAGCCCATAGGTTATTTTGGCCAAAGACAGGCCTTTAGGTGGCCCCTAATAATGAGTAACAATATTCCAGCACAAAAGACAATATTGGTCATTGCTAACTTATTAGAAAAGATCTGTTATTTTGGTAAATGAATGCTTGCCTTCAGGAGAGCCTCTGATGTCACTCAGTTCTGGTTTATCCTTTTCCTCATCCCCTTTTCAATTAGGGCCTTTTTCTCACCATCACGCCCTGGTGACAATTGATCAGTTCTCTGGAAATATTTGCTTTTTCCAGAATTATATGTTAGTGGAATCTACTGTTGTTTTTAAGACTGGCTTCTTTCACCTAACATAATGTTCTGAGATTCATTTATGCTGTTTATATCAGTCGTGTGTTCCTTGTATTGCTGAGGTCCCCATTGTATGAATGTAACTTGATAGGCTCTTTACCTAAAAACTGTGACCTTCCTTTAGCTCTGAGGCACTGTCTTCTAATTTACTTTCATTATTTCCTTCCTCCCTTTTTTTTTTCTTTTTTCTTCCTAGTCCTCTTTCTCTTTTATGCTTGGTTTTCCTCAGATATTTGGCAAACCTGTATTTTCCAACCATATGTAAGAATAAAAGCTTAGTTTAATGAATATTAATAATTCAAATAATATTAATAATTGATGTAAGTTTCCTTTACCTCTCTTTATGATTATGGAGATGCAGCATTTTCTTTTCCATAGGTCATCTGAGGTAGATACTTCTTGCACAGGAGGTGCAAGAGTACAAAAGAGGACCCAATAGGGAGGGTCATTACATTAGAACTCCCAGTTTCCCTCAGGAAGGTGGTTTAATTCCTTTAGAGAAGAGTTCTCAGTTTTACGACTGGATATAGGTACTAAGCTGACAAGTACTATTCATGGATCCAAGGGCAGAAAAGGTGATAGCTGGGATAGTTTCTCCATAGATGGTCCTTGAAGTAAGCATTCTTCTTTCATTACCAGCTGCTCTTTCTCTTTGTACATATGCTAGCAATTTCACTGCACATCTTTATTGGCAAACCTATTTTATCTCTGCTATGGCATTTTTTTCTTTGTTCTCCAGAAAATAGCTTCTTTAGTATTCATTTATCTGTCTAAATGTTCTCATTTACTTACTGTTGTCCAGAAACCTTCCAAGATACTGGTCTCAAAGAATACTGTATTCTCAACAATGTAGGATTTTTCTCTTTTCAACTCTTTCCACGTCTTTCTTGAAATACCCAAACATTTACAAAATCTGATTACTGACAGAAAAGAAAGGAAATGCATACTGCTGTACTGAAATATTTATTTTTTTATTCACTTCAGCTTTGTCATAAAAAATTTGTAGTTTAATTGCTTAAACCATATGGCCACCACAAAGTTACTAACTAAATGGATATAAAGTATTTTCTTTCTGTTTATTTATTTATAAATTATATATGGTTTATTATATGTAATATACTATACTTAAACATGGACTATTTTACATTTTATTTTAATTGGTAGAGTATTACAAATTATATGGTTTCAATTATAAATTATTAAGTTATAACAAAAACAATTTCTTCCTAGCATATCCTTTTACAGGTCTTTTAAGAATAAATTGCATTCACATTGTACTTTGAGTCAGCAAAATTTTATATTGCATCATCATCGAATAAAACAAATAATTTTATCTTCTATGTTTAACTTTTAACTAAATTTAGATCAGTATTTATGATGGTATCAAATGTCTCACCTCAGACAGAATAACTTCCAAAAGCTTTACTTAGATTCCATGAGTTGGATGAACAAAATCAAACTACCTTCAAAAGAACTGAGTTTCTGTTTGCAGGATCTCACAGTGTTGAACAAGTGGCATCATGTAATTGTGAAAAATTTTTTAAAGATTTTATTTATTTATTCATTTATGAGAGACACACAGAGAGAGAGAGAGAGAGGGAGAGAGAGAGAGAGGCAGAGACACAGGCAGAGGGAGAAGCAGGCTACATGCAGGGAGCCCATTTAGGACTTGATCCTGGGTCTCCAGGATCACGCCCTGGGCTGAAGGTAGGCGCTAAAATCCTGAGCCACCCAAGGATCCCAATAATTGTGAAATTCTTGTACCACTAATGGCATCAATGCGTTAATACCTTAATGCTTCGCCTATCATTCCTGAGCAAGAAAATGTGGAATCAAAATGAAATGAAATTAAGTTTGGAAGAGTAGTCTAACTGAAAAATCATGCTTTACAGAAGGATGTGTATATGTATATATGCATAAACAATCTGTAGATTAACACAGTAAAATGCTCACTTCGAATATATTCTTCCCAAAATAACTATAACTTTTCGAAGTAGAGTTAGATGTGTTTCCATCACATATACATCCTTCAGTTCTTATATTCACTGATATCACCATGGCCACCATAGGGATAGTATATATTGACAAAAACATTTGTCAAGTTTTAAGTTACAACGGACATTTCATTTTCAGCTTTCCTGAGAAGTGGAACTTCATTAACTTTTCATTAAACATGGACTTACTCCCTCACCCCCCCCTTTTGTTGCTTGTGGCTGCTGAAAGCAATTATTACAAAATAAAATACAGTTGGTAGGTAGTAAAATAAACAAATAGTTGTACAATTATCACACACAATAAAAGACAAAACTATTATGGCAGGAATATTTAGACTATTTTCAAACAGTTTTATTGAAGTATTGTTTGCATACCATAAAATGCACTTATTCTAAATGTTTCAAGGAGTTTTAGTAAATTTATAGAGTTGTGCAATCATCACCACAATTTAATTTTGGAATGTTTCCATCATTCCAAAAACAAACCACATGCCCAAATGCAGTCATTCTCTCTTCCTACCCCCGGGCCTGGGAAACTGCAAATTTATTCTTTATAGATTTGCCTTTTCTGAGCCTTTCATGTAAATGGTATCATACAATATGTGGTCTGTGGTTCCTGGCTTCTTTTGATAATACTGCCTTAAGGTTCATCCATGTTGTAGTGCCCATCAGTACTTTGTTCCTTCTTAAAATTTCCTTGACGGGAACTTTGAGAATCTTGAGTCCCTACACATATTTCAGTAACACCTAACCTACTAACTCTCACAATTACCCTCAAATATCCAACTGACCGGCTGCTTCACCTATCTCTCACGATACCATAGCATATAACTGGCACTTATCCCAGTGGCTGGAAGAGGCCACAGGATTAGGTTCCCCCAGTATCCCGGGGACTGGAAGATGTTGGCCATCAGAAAGTGAGAAGGATGATCCCAGGTCTCCTCTCAAAATTTCACTGCTGTTAAAGTGAGGATTCTGTTTGCTGTGTGCTGCACATGCTTTTACACCATGGAAGATGTTAGGAGTTAAAGACAAGGCCTTCCTAACCTATTCTACTCTATTTTAATGCCATTACTAATAACCACTGCTTTAAATGTGAAACTCTGGATCCTGTGACAAGAGACATAAACTGTGATTGTTCCGCACCAACTATCATGTGCGATCCTCCTAAGCCAAATACTTAATATAAGCTGCTTTGCACTTTTCTTGCCACATTGATTGTAATCATTGTCCTTGCTGCTGTACTTTTTTTGCATATTCTATAATTATATTTGGCATATACATTAAATGTCACTGATGCTTGCATATTGATATTGCTACCTCACAACTACTACATCCTCCTATTTTATCTGAAGAGATTTTTGTTGTTTCTTTTGGATTCTCTCTGTATACAATCACGTCAGATGCAAGGAGTAAATTTATCAATTCAGAGTAGGTATGGAGAGGAAACTGGGGAAAGAGAGGTCTGTCCTGTTTTAGCTAAACACAAAGGACAAAATGGGAAGGTACGAGGAAAAGGGGAGACGCAGGTGATCTTGGGGAATGTCCTGTAATTATGAGCACCAGCCTGGCAAAAGCTGATGTCTTATACTTCTGTAATGAGACAATCTCACCCTCCTATTTCAAAACAACTCAGGTCTGGTTTATAAAGCCAATCTAAAAAAAAAAAATATTGTCAAGTGCTGGGTAAAGAGCCCATCGAGTTACTATAATAATCTATTTCTACCTAATTGTATAGCAAGAAGAAACAGAAGAAAGGAAGGAGATGGACACTGCCTTTGCACCCTGCTTGTCAATCAAAGAAAAGCAAACGCGTTGATTGTGGTTAGAAAGCTATCAGCTGAACAAGGCAGCTTTGCGTTAGCATTAAACTTGGGACTCTGCAAATTATTTCTTGCAAGTCACAAAGAGATGCTAATGAGTATCATGGTGAGAAACCTCTATTGCTCATCATGTGGCTTCAAAGCTAACATTAATCCAGAGGCTGTGTGAATGCTGCTAACTAAATATAAAAGACTTTCTTTTCTTAAATTTTCATCTTTTGGTATTTTCTATTTGGGACACAGCAACACAGTTTGCTGCCATGCAAACTATTTTGTATCAGGCAGGGGCTACAAGAGCAATACGGTGAACAAAGAGACAAGAAAAGTAAAACAAACAAACAAACAAACAGAAACCAGGGGTTTGAAGATCTTTTGAACCAAGTCTAATATAGGCAACAATTAGAAAGAAGAGACCTGCATCACATGACTTGAACATAGTGATAAAAAAGGAAGTGAGTGAAATGCACATTGAGGGAAGGATGGGCAAGAGGCTTCTTTAATAACAACACAGATCTCTCAAAATCAAAGGAAATTTGAAGGGGAAATAAATTTGTGCTATGCCAATTGCAGGTATATTTGCAAGAGAATTGGATAGATCTTGGTGTTCATGCCCCTTGTTCGTATGACCCAACGTGACCTCAAATCCTCTCACTTGCAAACCTGGTTGGCTTGGCTCATTCTATGGATTCATCCATCTATGTTCAGAGTTTCACCCTAATCCGGTCACTCATATCAATAAAACAGACTGTGTTCTCTTTTGCAACCCAGTACCACCTCTACGGATCAATCATAAG
This sequence comes from Canis lupus dingo, assembly GCF_003254725.2. Lineage (NCBI taxonomy): Eukaryota > Metazoa > Chordata > Mammalia > Carnivora > Canidae > Canis > Canis lupus. Next base: position 5,408,469 of record NC_064245.1, read on the forward strand.
GAGTCTTGCAGTAGGTTCTATTATCAGTCTGTAGACATTCTTCACTAAGGCACACATGAAAGATGTTAACTTAGTGCGGCTAAAAATAACTCAAATGAATCAGTTAATACCTCAGGGCACTTATTACAATGTCCTTAGTCTTCCTACTTGGAATTCTCGAAGTTCACTTTGTAGAAAGATTGTGTTTTTAATTCACTCGCTTATTTTTAGATATGCGAAGGATCAACGGATGCGTTCTTATAAGTAATCATATAATAATAATAAAGCCAAAATTTTCAGTCCATAACCCAAGATTTAACTATAGATTTTATTTGAGTCAATGATCTTGGAGATCTTTTCTATGCATTTTATGTTTATATGAATGCACATAGAAAAATGTCTGAGGGTACCCATAGTTTATGTATGTGATCATTTTATATATACCTATATTTCTATTTCTAAAAGTTTCTTTTATATGCAAATTATATACCTTAGAGTTTTTCTATATTAGTGCCATTTTTCTGCCTCATTCTTTTTTTAACTCTTATACTGGCTCTATAGTATGGTTACAACATAATTTATCCAGCACTTTCTTTGGGAATACAAATTAAGTTTGTTTTAACATTATTAAAAATGTTGCTAAAATGAACATCCTTGTATATATATATCTTTTACAAATTTTCTTTGAGGATCTCTCTGTCTCTCTGTCTTTGTCTTTCTCTCTCTCTCTCTCTATATATATATATGTATATATAAAATATATATATTATTTCTCTCTGTATATATATTATTATATTATATTTTTTTAAAAAATTATTTATTCATTTGAGAGAGAAAGAGAGCACAAGCTGGGGGTGAGGGGAAAGGCAGAAGGAGAAGCAGACTCCCCTCCGAGTAGGGAGGCCAATGTGGGTCTCCATCCTAGGACCCTGAGATCATGATCTGAGCTAAAAACAGATTCTTAATGGACTGAGCCATCCAGGCACCTTTATTATTGTTATATATATTATGTTTCAAAGAGAGAGAGAAGGAGAGATGGAGAGACAGAAATAGAAAATTGGAGAATTGTTCACATAGAGATCATTTTTTAAAATTTTTCCTGATAATATACCACAAAATTCTAGCAATTAGATGCCATTATATTGTTGTTGCTTCTAACTCAGTAATCCAGTCTTGTGATTAAGGCTGAAGGTAGAGTTTTGGTGAATGTCAGAAATTGCAACTGTGTCTATGTAAAAAATCATGATATAATAGCCCTTATTTCCTAGATAGTTCCCAACACTCTACGAATAAAGATATATTTCCCCCAGCTATTCTAATTTGATTGAAGAAGAATTCAGGTTAAAAGAGTCATAAATTTTGAAGTCTGACAAGTTCCCAACTTATGTTAACTATTCCCTGGAATTAGTGCATAAACTCACAGAATTGTTGAAATTTTACTAAGACAGAAATTCATTAAACTGAATGAAAAAAAATACTTATTCGGTATCTTCTTTTAGTTTTATCATTTACTTGACAAAATTGCATACCAGAGATTAACATTTAAGATGGGGAACACAAAACCCCTTCAAGATTGACTAATGAAATTGAAAGGTGGTTTAACAGCTTGGAAAGATGAGAAAATACATTAATCTTTTATTTTCTGAAATCACAATTTTCTGAGGTAAGATAACAAATGTGGTTTTATTTCATATTTTTAAACTCACATTCTGATAACCTCCTGGTTAACTTTTGTGTGTCTAACAAAGCCTGTCTCTTCCACTTCACATTGGAATCACTAAATTATGATGATTTCTCTAGAATAGTAATTTCTATGTGAATGGAGACTGGAAATATTCAATGATAACAGCAAAATCAGTTTTAGTCTGACTTCCATCTCTCTAGGTCAGAGGTTCAGCAGAAAATGTCAGAGAGGATTCCTCGGAAGATTTGTAAAAAGAAATATGGTCGAGCTTTTGAGACAATATAATCTGAATTTGATTACTATATTTTTTTTCCAAACCATGTGATCTGGGATAATTTACTCAACTGCTCTGTGCTTCAATTTTCCCTTCTGAAAACAGGGGATAATAATACAATTATCCTCACTAAGGACTAACTATGCCATTTCATCAAATAAATAGCTTAGCACAGTGCCTGGAATAATAAGTATCAGATAAGAATTTGTCTTCCTCACATTAGGAATTACATACAAATTCCATTTTTATCTAAGTAAAATAATTAAAAGTTTCCCTAACCCATTCTTACCCTTCCTAAACTTGAAATTTTCACTGCGATACAAACCATCTTTACTTTGTGCACAATATTTAACAAACTCCTGTTTACACCACAGTTTGCAAACAGTGTTCTCTGGATAGTGCTCAGGTAATGGTAGATGCACAGTGACTAACGAAGCACAACATAGGTGTTAGGAATCATCACACCTCTTGGATTCTTTTTATATTTTTCAGGACTTTATGTGCTATCAGACACTGAATTAGGGACGCCTGGGTGGCTCAGTGGTTGAGCATCTGCCTTCAGCTCAGGGTGTGATCCCGGGTCCTGGGATGGAGTCCTGCATCGGGCTCCCCTCAGGGAGCCTGCTTCTCCCTCTGCCTGTGTCTCTGCCTCTCTCTGTGTGTCTCCCACGAATAAATAAATAAAATCTTAAAAAAAAAAACCAACAACAACACTGAAGTATATGCAACTGAAACATATGTAGGTATGTGTCTACTTTTAAGCTATGCAGAGGGTCCTCCCACTTCTTACACTGCCATCAGTTGGTACACCAGTGATAAAGTTAATGTCACACTTCAATCTTTCCCAGTGGGCTGCAAAATAACAGGACTTTTTGGACTTTTCCATTGTTTTCCTAGAAGAGATTAGAACTGAGGAAGATGAGAAGATTTTTTTTTTTCCTTGTTGCTTCTGCCTCCAAATCTACCTTTCTATCTTTCCTAAAAAATTTGCCTTAGGAGTATGCTTTTATAAATGTAAATATATAGAGATGTTGATAAACACGAAATTAATATTTTCTCATGCCATTCCAGACATAAGAAGTATCCATGTCAATATATATATGTTGATATTCTTGCTACAGAAACTCAAATGGTATATTGTCTTTGAAATAAATATATATATGAAATAAATAAATATATACACATATGAAATAAGTGTGTATATATATATATATATATATATATATATATATATATATATTAGACACACGTTTTCCCAAAAATCATATGGACTTATATGATTTCCCAAAAATCATACAAATGATTTTTTGGTTGTTAATTTTTGTTGTCTCATGAATGTGAGACAATGAATGACCTATGATGAGCTTACTTTTTCTCTGATCATTGACTACATTGACTACAGAGACTGTGAATCAATCTATGTCCCAGTTACTGTAAAGTAGAAATGACATCTCTTTTGCCTCACTGGATTATCCACTATGGTTTGAAAAGGATAAATTATAGAGTTAGAATTTTCTGTCTGACAATAAACATTTTCCAAATACTCCATATGGTTCTTTAGGTATTTGATATGTATATATGTAAGGTTGTGATTTTTATTTACATTTCTCCACCAATTCTTTACCTACTCATTTTGGCCCATTTCTTATTCTGAGAGCAATGTATTATCTTTAGAATTATCACTACACTTACTCTGTCATCAATTCTCTCTTACAGATTATTTTTAATTTTATTTGATTACTATCCCAGTATGCAGTGTTTATGGCTCAAATTTAGTCTATATAATATTCGATGTTCATGTGAGTATTAAACACTTGATTATGTTCTTATTGGTATGTCAGAGGTCAATCAACATGCCTGGAGTCATAGCAAAATGGCTGTGAATACTGGTATTTAAATGTAGAGTGTGTGCATAAATGAGCCATTTGAGATTCACAATGGCAGTTGTGCAGTTAAGATAATGTCAAAGTTATATATTCCAGGCCTGTAAAGAACCTAACAAATACTGTTGTTACCTATAGTCTGAATGTCATATGGCAGGAGTTTTTTGTTTTTTAATTCTGTTAGTAAGATATTCTCATACTCCTTTTCAGATGAGATCATTAAGTGTTAGAGATGTTAAGTAATTTCTCTAAAGTCCCATGGTTAAAAATTTATCCATATGGAAAGTTTCTCAAATTTTTTTTCTCTTTTAGTATTCCTTTTACTTTAGTGTCCTTTTAAGAATAATTTAGCACGTCATTCTAGAAAAGGATATATATGATTGTAACGCTTGGCATGCTGAAGAGAGAGCTGGATAGATAGAGGAGGCCTAAGGTTTAAACTGGCTCTACTGCATATTAATATTATCATATTACATATTTAATTTTTCACTTCTCACTCTTCTTATCTATAAAATGTACAGGCTATATTGGATGAGTTCTAAGTTCCCATTGGGCTGCTCTGATACTCTAACTCAGATCAATACCCCATAATAACTCTTCTGCATTGTGAAAACCAAGCTCCAACCCAATTTCAGTCTTCAGAGGTGCCAGGATATGTCCTGTGGCAGGACCTGCTTTTATAATCACATTCATGTTCTTATATCATTCCGATAATCTTTTTATTCTAAAGAAGTCTGACAAATTATGGAGCATTTGGCTGACTGGCTTGTCTGTACATTCTCTTAGCCATGGCTTCTCAATTTTGGCACTATTGAAATTTTGGGCTGGATAATTAATATGCTGTGGAGGGCTGTCCTTTCCATTTAGTATGTTTGACACCACTGTGTGTGTGAGCAGCACCAAACATGAGGAGTACCTGCCACCAGTGGTGACATTCTCAAATATCCCTCCAGTGATAATCACTGATACACTCATAGCAATATGAATAGAATATTGTTAACTAGACTTACTGCTCCTGTGTTTTAACAAAAAATAAATAATTCTCCTTCTTATACATAAATTTTAAAACTTTGCCCCCAAACACATAATTTTCCTGATAATAGTCCCATAGGGAATAATTTCAGGTGACCATAATCATCAGCTTATCAGCTACCAAAATTCACTCTAGGACATTTGGGAATACATCCCTCAAAATCCAAAGGATTGTTTATCCTAGGCCTTCCTAATTTGGGATATATCTTAAATTTCTACTCCATATCAGATCAGAACAGATAATGTGGCTCCCTTCTAAAACTAAAACAAAAACCTGCTAATGTGTCTTTACCTTTTAGAGAATGGAAAATCTGAAGTAAACACAATGGTTAATTCTCTCTTCTTGCTTTCCTTTCTCTCTATATGGGTGTAATGCATTAAGTATAGACAATCAATGAAATCTTGCCTATTCCCAAGTTCATGTGGCTTTTCATTAAACGCCTAATGTTATTTAAGAGAGACTTTTGTAGCTCATTATAAAAACCTGCTGCCTTATATTGCAACTGGGGCTCCCAGGGAGAAACACAGTTTTTTTTTTTTTTTTGCTATTGTTTCCATTTACATGGCATATTGCTTCTTAGAAATTCAAAGCACTTTGCTATCTTTAAATAAACTGAATTATGGTTTATGTTGGGGGGGTGGGCAAGAGGGACTGAAACAGAAACAGGAATAAGAGGGGTAAAAAGAAAGTTTTAGAGAAAAAGTTCTTTTAGAAGGTAGGTAGACTGAGAAACATCATTTGTTTAACTTCTACATTGGGAAACGAGCTGAGAAGGAAATTTTTTCCTACAATTACCTCATTTGGTTTCTTACATAGAGAAACAAGGGAGTTTACAATCAACAAAGAGCAATTCCTGCTTTCCAGACTCCACAAGCATCTAGAGTTAATTCTGGCCCCTTTTTCTTGTTTTAAGATTTTATTTATTTGTTTGTTTATTTATTAGAGATATATAGAGAGAATATGAATGGGGGTGGGGGGATGTGGAGGGAATGGCAGAGGGAGAGGGAGAAACCCAAGCAGACTCCATTCTGAGCGCAGAGCCCAATGCGGGGTCGATCCCAAGACCTTGGGATCATTACCTGAGTCAAAATCAGGAGTCGGATACTTAACTGACCAAGTCACTCAGGCTTTTCTTAACAGGTGGCTAATGCTATTATTTTCTTTTCTTTCATCTCCTTTCTTCTGTCTCCATGTCCAGTTCTAGTGAACAAGGTTCTTCTTGCACATAAGAAATCTGGCTGGATAGAAATCAGCGCAGATGATATAGAGAGCCCAACCTTCATCCAACACATAAAGTCAAAGGTTGGACAGAGGTTGGAGACATCCTCTGCATTCCATCTCATGTTCCATTAAGAGAGAGAAAGGCTGACCCAGAAATTGCATTTCAGAGGTTGCATTCTCACCCTCCTTGTGGAGCCTAAGCTCATTATTACTGCTCAGGTGACTATGGGTTCCAAATGGTTCCTACAGTTTAAAGGTGTTTCTCTGGGCCTTTGAAATGGTCTGTGAACAAATATACTTTTCACAACAAGGATGATAAAAGCAATATTATCTCTAACAAATGATTGTACGGGAATTTGGGTCTTTACCTTTGTAATTTAAAATAATATACCTAATCATGAACCATTCCATACTATTGACATCTGAACAGAAAGAGTTGATAGCTCAAGCAATATCACCTCTTTGTTTGTTTTTTTTTTGTTTTTTGTTTTTTGTTTTTTGTTTTTTTTGCTATTTTACTTGCCTAAAGTATCAGCATATGGACTATGCATATAGTGATTGGGGGTTTTGTTTCTTTGTTCATGTGGCATCCACGTGAAGTTAGGCTTCCTTCCATTGTCACTCTTTTTGACACTGTTCCCAGAGAAGGAAAACCTCTCTGCACATGGCAGAGGTAGAATAGACAAGAAGCCAGGTCTACATCCTAGAACAATCTACCATGATAATATGTGACCTAGCAGGCTGCCTTAGAAGGAGAAACCAAACAAAATAAATAAAAGCAAAGAAACAAAGAAAAATATAATCATAGAATTACGGGAGAAGAAACACGGAAAGGTCCAGAAGATCTTTCTAAAATTCTAACTCTAACTTGTATCTCTGTTAATATAAATAGGTCCTAATGTGGTGTGACTTAATTTCCTAATCTAAAAATGGTATTCAAATCCCTGAAACTATAATGATGTGGTCCACATAAGGTAAGGCACTTGTACTTATAAAATGGTTAAGTACCATGTAATATAGGATATAAAATTATATATATATATGTATATATATATATATATATATATATAGAGAGAGAGAGAGAGAGAGAGAGAGAGAGAGAGAGAGAACTTTTTTATAGGACTCTCCAAGAGATGTGTTTTCTTCAGTTATCAATTTTTATCCTATTTCTTTTAAATCCAACATTCTGAGTGGACTTTTTTTTTTTTAAGATTTTATTTATTTATTTGACAGAGAGAGAGCACAAGCAGGGGGAACAACAGAGGGAGAGGGAGAAGCAGGCTCACTACTTAGCAGGGAACCTGTCCTGGGCTCCATCTGAGTGGACTTTTATGAGTGGACTTTTATGATGACTGAGTGGACTTTTATGCTGACTTTAACAATATCAAATTGTTCTAATTGTTTGACATGCTGGATAAGAGATTGAATTGATTTGGGATTAGAAGAGAGACATTTTAAAATGTGCTCAGTACTGCATAAAATAATTGAGATTAGTTGAAGTCATCTCATAAAATCAAAGTTAATTTGTTCATATTTAAACAAAAATTAGATATTACTTTACTTTTATCTTAATAAAAATAAACACGTTTGTGTGTTTCTAGTGTTTGTGTCTTAAACCTGTTAATATGTCTTATTAGCTAGTTCATCTTATGTGTATTTTTTGAAGGAGACTACTAAATCTCCAATGGTTCTCTCTTGAAATTTTGTGTGTATGGTTTTATAGCATTCTATAACACTTTCAGAATAACTAAGCCTCCTTATCCTATTGTCTTTCCTTTGCATGATTTTTAAAAGCAGGGTATATTAGAAGTTTCAAAGCTAACTAATTTCAACACGCATTTTACAATCACAAACATGGTGTTCTAGATCTTCCCATCTCATCGAGTGGTGTTATCAGATCTCTACTTGTACAATAGATATAGGTAGGCTCTTTTTAACGTCTTCATTCACTCTCATTCCTATCCAATACATTTATGCTCTTTTTTCTTCTGAATATCTCTCAAGTCTAGAAGAAAACCATTGGGCACTCCTTGTTACAAGTCACTTAACAAGCTTTAGCAATAACCTCATATTTACTATAGCCTACCGTGGTAGCTAGAAATATGGCCACAATAGGTTTTTTTAATTTTGAATGACACCCCTTTCCCATGTAATTTTTTATACTGTCCCATTCCAACTCTGGGTTCTGGCATGCGATTTAAATCTGGTTACCAGGATGTTAACAAATATACATAAAGATGGACTTGAAAGACACTTGGATAAAAAAGCTTCTCTTACCTTTATTTTCCTGAGACCCCTCTATTGGCATTAAATGACAGAGCCTTAGCCTATTGGATGATAGAGCCCCATCACCTCTGTTGCAGCAGCCAACAGACAACTAACCTCTAGAAGTACAGACACCTAGCTGACTGGTAGGTGACTGCACCTGCAGGAGCAGGTCCAGCTGAGACTCATGTAAACTGCTGACCCCACAGAATAGTGAGCTAAATAAATGATTGTTTTAAGCCATTTAGTTTCTTGGTGTTTTGTTGCACAGCAGAAACAAACTTTATTTATTTATTTTTTTGTTAAATTTCTCTTTTAAGCTTTTTCCATTCTGCATCTACAAATACTTTTTGTAAAACAGTCTGGTCATGTCATCCCTATGTCATCATCTAATAGCTGCCAATTGCCTTTAGGATTCAAAGGCAACTTTACAACATGGAATGAAAAGGGTGAGCATATTCTGGTTCTGGCATCTACCAACATTTCTAATTTAATTTCTCATGATGTGCCCCTTGCTCTTTCAACAAACCATAGTAGGCTTTTTTCTTCTTTCAGAAGAGCTCCGTGCTCTCTACTAGCACATGGCCATCATATAATCCAACTGTTGCCTAAACTAACATCCCTGCAGGTAGTTTTACCCATGTAGTCATTATGCATCCTTCATATTTCAATTTGATCATCATTTTCATAGAAAAGATCACCCTGACCTCTCTGACAAGGTCAAATCATACCATTTGTTACACTTCCTTACAATGTAACAGTCCTTATAGAACTTATTTGCATTGTGATATTACATTTATTTGATTAATATCTCAGTTATTTTAGTAGAATGTAAGCTCTAGGAAGACAATGACCTTATCTTTCTGTCTTTCATTTCTAGTGCGTCACTGTGTCTAGCACATAGTTGACACACTGTAACTGTTGAAATAATAAATGAAAGAGGAAATTAATGAATTTAGTTGAAACATGTTTAGAACATAATTCTAAAACTTGTTAGCTATTAGAATAACAATGATACAATCCAGTTTTTAGAAGTAGATGACATTGATTCTGCATTATAGGACCATATAGGTTGCCAACGTTTAGTATGTTTAAGAATCAGCTGAGTAGTGTGTTAAAATAAAAATTCCTGATCTATAGTTTCAGAGAAGGTAGTAGGAATTTCTGGAATATCGCCCCCTAAGACTGCATTTTTTTAAAATTATTTTTTATTTATGATAGGCACACAGTGTGAGAGAGATAGAGAGAGAGAGGCAGAGACACAGGCAGAGGGAGAAGCAGGCTCCATGCACCGGGAGCCCGACGTGGGATTCGATCCCGGGTCTCCAGGATCACGCCCTGGGCCAAAGGCAGGCGCTAAACTGCTGCGCCACCCAGGGATCCCCCAAGACTGCATTTTTATTAAGCTTCCCAAAGTGATTTGTACAGATTCCATAGAATTTACTTTGAGGAATACCAACTATTGAATTTTGCTCACCTACTTAAATACCAGGCTATATTATGTATTCCACTTAGAATATTTCTGGTTACCTATTGAAATGTGCTCAGAAAACATAAATTGATTTTAATATAACTCTAAGGAAACCACAAATGGGAAAATAAATATGTGCTAAAAAACTAAAATAACAGAAACGAAAAATATCTATTACGCTGTAGCAACAAAAGCTTTTTGATTCATTTCTGTTTAGATTTATTTATCCTGTCTCTTCCCTTCTCCCCAATTATCATTGGTAATTGACAGCTAATTGCACATAAAGAGATGGAAACCCATCTTGTTCTAAGTCACAGAGAATCTGCTATTTCCTACGGAGTATATAGATTCAACCAATCGTAGCATGTGAAAGGGATTTTAGAAGTTTTCTAGTTCAACTGACACATTTTGGGTGAATGTCCTGATTAAGATGAAGGTCTCAATTGGGAATAATTTAGTTCCCAGTGTCCCCAAATTGTAAACTACTCACTCAAAAAAAGAGAAGATTGATATTTTGTTATTTTTGAATATACAGGCTCAGCTACATTCCTTAGTCTAAAGGCCTCTATAGCATTTCTTGGGTCACATGGACATGGATGTTTCTCCTAAGTAATAAAGTAGGAAGAGAGAAATCTAATCTATCATATGTTTAGTCTCTGAAGGGAATCTCCAGAAAATCAGGATGGTAAGAAGAATTATTGAGTAACTTCCTTACATTTGCTCATTTGACTCTCTCATATCTGTTTTTTGTGGTGATTTTAAGTAGTAAAATCCTCTTACAGTTTGGCAAAAATGCAGTAGTGACAATTTCAAACAACTGCCACCTAAAAAGAAGGATATAGATTGCTTTAAGAATGCTTTTTGGGGATCCCTGGGTGGCGCAGCGGTTTAGCGCCTGCCTTTAGCCCAGGGCGCGATCCTGGAGACCGGGATCGAATCCCACATCGGGCTCCCGGTGCATGAAGCCTGCTTCTCTCTCTGCCTGTGTCTCTGCCTCTCTCTCTCTCTCTCTCTGTCTGTGTGTGTGACTATCATAAATAAATAAAATTAAAAAAAAAAAAAAGAATGCTTTTTGGGATGCCTAAGTAGCTCAGCGGTTGAGGGCCTACCTTCCAGTCCAGTCGTGATCCAGGGTCCTGGGATCATTCTGTATGGGCTCCCCGCATGGAGCCTGCTTCTCCCTCTTCCTGTGTCTCTGCCTCTCTCTCTGTGTGTCTCTCATGAATAGATAAATAAATCTTAAAAAAAAAGAAAAAGAATGCTTTTCAGTCAAGAATATACTTGCTATGAAAGATGCCAAAGATGGGGCCTAGAATATGGTGGCACTAGTAAATACTTAGTGAATTTTATTTTTTCCTGCCTAGGGCTTCTTTTTGGTAAAGTGGAATGTCCAGAGATCTGCTGGTCATCTTGTCAGGTGACAAGCAGCTCCTCCCTTATTTAGAGCCGCTAGCCCAAGATAATCTTCTAAGATGACATAATAATTTCTGTAAAACCAGCAGGCTGTCATGGCAATTAGTCCCACATGCCTCTTGTTAAAGCACAGAATAATACTGTTACCACAGTAACCAGCAAGCACAGCTCAAGTAGGATTTTCAGCTGTTGCCTGTATTTTGAGCTGTGGAAGTGTCCTGGTTTACCTGTGTGCTGGTTAGCATCACCACTGGGAGAGGGCGGTAGCAACACGGAATTGAAAAAAATATATATAAATTCTAATGGGTTCATGGGAAGGTTTCTTTGTTCCTTACCTTCTACTTAAGAATTTAAATAATTACTTTGATTATGCAGGGAAGTCAAGCACGCGGCCCAGGAGTTTACAGCGGCAGCTCCTCGGTGCGCGCAGGGTCATGTACGTGTGCGCATGTTCGAATCCACAATCCGGTGTGTATTGGGTTTGGGGCCAGGCCTTGTACGGACAAGTAAAGCATCTCTGCCAGCTTCGTCAGCTGTCCCTTGAGCTCCTAACATCGTGAGGATGATGTAGCACAGGTTCCTCTGACCCGGTGGAGAACATACACAGAAGAGGATGGAACGGTTTAGTGAGAAATACACTCATGTCTCCTCTCTCTGTTTCTGTCTCCTTCCTTCCTCCAGCTAGTATAGGAACCAAATTCTGCAAGTAGGGGTGGGGCAAGAGGGCAGGAGAGCAGGGGCCTCACCCCGGCCCCCGCTCCCCCGGGGACTGGAGCAGGGCGCAGACGCCCAGCGCGGCCTCAGGGGCAGGGAGGACAGCTCCGCCGCACAGGGACAGGGGGTTCGCCTCTAACATGGTAGGAGGGCGGGAAAAATGAGCCCCTGAGGCGGGGGGGGGGGCGGAGGGGGCTGAGCCCCGATCCCTGGGGGCGCTCCGGGCGGAGGGGGCTGAGCCCCGATCCCTGGGGGGGCCCGGGCGGAGGGGGCTGAGCCCCGATCCCTGGGGGGGCTCCGGGCGGAGGGGGCTGAGCCCCGATCCCTGGGGGGGCCCGGGCGGAGGGGGCTGAGCCCCGATCCCTGGGGGGGCTCCGGGCGGAAGGGGCTGAGCCCGGATGGGGGGAACACAGTCAGGATCCTGCTGCCCCAAGGGGAGGGCGAGGCGGGGAGGGGGAGGGCGGGGACACCCCTGCTGTGGGAGGGGGGAGGGTGCGGGTCGGGGAGGGTGTGGGACAGGAGGGACCCCCGCTGTGTGTGGGGGGGAGGGTGCCGGAGGGTGAGGACCCTCCTCCTGCGGGGGTGGGGGGAGGCAGGGAGGCATAGACGGCGGGGCCCCCCTGCCGCGGGGGGCGGGGGCACAGGCCCGTGGGGCGCCCCCACGCTGTGCAGAGCAGCACCCCCCCTCCTGGCTGCCAGCACCGAGGCCAGTGCGGACTGGGAGCTGCGTTACTCACCGGGAGCTGCCCCCGGAGCTGGAGATCCGACCCCGTGTGGTCGCTCCTCCGTGTTCAAGGGGGGGGTGGAGGGGGAAGGGGCCCCAGGGCACAGGGCCTCCCGCGTCCACAGCTCACCTGAGCGGCACCCCAGGGGCGGGGCATCTCCCCAGGTGCACACACCTGAGGGTCCGGGCAGCCCCTCCCCCAGAGACCCGCTGGGAGGTCGGGGAGGAGCAAGTTCCCGACCCAGCAGCGCTGAGAAGCTCCGGGACCCAGGGAAAACCAGGGAAACGAGTGTACAGAACTAGAGGGTCCTTTTTTCTTTCCGTTTTCCATTACAACTCCTTTTTATATCAGACTAAACATTTCCAATATATTTTCTCTTTTCCCACCTTAACTATAATACTTTACTAGCTCTTCATTTTTTAGGTGTTTTTCCTTTTTGACTTTCATATTTCTACAATTGCATGTCTTAGATATATTTTGCACTTCTGGATTTCCTTCAATGGATTCAATTTCATTTTGGGAGATACACGAGATATGGTTTTTGTTTTGTGTTTTTTGTTTACCTGCCTCATTTTATTCTACAGTGGCAGAAGTTATACCTTCTAAAACATGACCAGCAGTGCCCAGAACCAGGTGGAACACCTTGCTGGTTCATTCTCTGAGATTCTTCTCTCTTCTTTCCCATTTGCCCCTCTCTTTTATCTTGTTTATGTTTTGGTGGGCAATGTTGGGGCTCTCTATAAGTATTGCTGGTTTATATAAATTTGGGATGGAGCATCTTCTAACATACAGAACTAAATACACAGAACCAAGAGGATTACCCTCTAGGACACCTCAGTAAACTACATTCTCTCTCCACTACCACTTCTTCAACACCAGCATCCTGCCCCCACCCTTTATTTCTTTTTTCTGTTTCCTCTTCTCTTTACTTTTTTTTTTTTTAATGTTTTCATATTCTTTGTGTTATTGGGCCTTTGATTTTTACTGCTTTGTTTTAAAACTTGTTTTTCACTTTAGTGGTCCTTTTGTTTTATTTTGCTTGGTTCTTCTTTTCCATTTTCTGGTCTCTGACCTCTTTGGAATCATCTAGGGTGGATTTTACTTAAGTTGTGGTTGATATTTTTGACTCAGCCCACTCATACAGCCACTCTGCACTGGACAAAATGACTAGAAGGAAAAATTCACCACAATAGAAAAACTGGAAACAGTACTCTCTGCCAAAGAGTTACAGAATATGGATTTCAATACAATGTCAGGAAGTCAATTCAGAAGTACAATTAGAAAGCTACTGGAGACTCTGGAAAAAAAGCATAAAGGACTCTAGAGACTTCTTTACTGCAGAATTGAGATCTAATCAGGCTGAAATTAAAAATAGATTAAATGAGATGCAGTCCAAACTGGAAGTCCTAACTGCTAGGGTTAATGAGGTGGAAGAGAGAGTGAATGATGTAGAAGACAAGTTGATGGTAAGGAAGGAAGCTGAGGAAAAAAGAGAAAAACAATTAAGAGACCACGAGGAAAGGCTTAGGGGAATAAATGATAGCCTGAGAAGGAAGAATTTATGTTTAATTGGGGTTCCAGAAGAAGAAAAGAGGGACAGAGGGCTGCAAACTATATTTGAACAAATAAGAGCTGAGAACTTCCCTAATCTGGGAAAGGAAACCGGCATTCAGATCTAGAAGATAGAGAGGAACCCTCCAAAAACCAATAAAAACCATTCAACACCTCAACATTTAATAATGAAACTTGCAAATTCCAAAGATAAAGATAAAATCCTTAAAGCAGCGTTGAGACAAGAGATTCTTAACTTATATGAGGAGAAATACCAGATTAACAGCAGATCTCTCCGCAGAGATCTGGCAGCCAGAAAGGGCTGGCAGGATCTATTCAGGGTGCTAAATGAGAAGAACATGCAGCCAAGAATACTCTATCCAGCAAGGCTCTCATTCAGAATAGAAGGAGAGATAAAGAGCTTCCAAGACAGGCAGAAACTGAAAGAATGTGTGACCACCAAACCAGCTTTGCAAGAAATTTTAAGGGGACCCCTGTAAAAGAAAGAGGAAGCCCAAAGAAATAATCCACAAAAACAGGGACTGAATAGGTATTATGATGACACTAAATTCATATCTTTCAATAGTTAACTCTGAACATGAATGGGCTTAATGATCCCACCAAGAGACTCAGGGTTTCAGACTGGGTATAAAAGCTAGACCCATCTATTTGCTGTCTACAAAAGACTCATTTTAGACCTAAGGACACCTCCAGCCTGAAAATGAAGAGTTGGAGAACCATTTACCATTCAAATGGTCCTCAAAAGAAAACTGGGGTAGCAATCCTCATATGAGATAAACTAAAATTTATCCCAAAGACTGTAGTAAGAGATGAAGAGGGATACTATATCATACTTAAAGGATCTATCCAACAAGAAAACCAAACAATCATGGTATTTATGCCCCTAATGTGGGAGCTGCCAAGTATATCAATCAATTAATAACCAAAGAAAAGAAATACTTAGATAATAATACACTAAAACTGGGAGACTTCAAGAAGGTGCTTTCTGTAAATGACAGACCTCCTAAGCACAACATAACAAAAGAAAAAGTCCTTAAATGATACACTGGACCAGATGGATTTCACAGATATATACAGAACTTTCCATCTGAATGCAACTGAATACACATTCTTCTCAAGTGCACATGGGGCTTTCTCCAGAATAGACCACATACTGGGTCAAAAATCAGGTCTCAACTGTTACCAAAAGATTGGGATTGTCCCCTGTATATTTTAATACCACAATATTTTGAAACTGGAACTCAATCACAAGAAAAATTAGGAAGAAACTCAAACATGTGGATGTTAAAGAGCATCCTGCTAAAAGATGAATGGGTCAACCAGGAAATTAGAGAAGAATTAAAAAGATTCATGAAAACTAATGAAAATGAAGATACAACCATTCTAAATCTTTGGGATATAGCAAAAGTGGTCCTTAGAGGGAAATAAATCACAATACAAGCATCCCTCAAAAAATTGGAAAATACTCATATACACAAGCTAACCTTGCACCTAAAGGAACTGGAGAAAGAATAGCAAATAAAACCTACACCAGGCAGAAGAAGGAGGATAATAAAGATTCGAGCAGAACTCAATGAAATAGAGACAAGAGGAACTGTAGAACAGATCAACAAATCAGGAGTTGGTTCTTTGAAAGAATTAATAAGATAGATAAACCTCTAGCCAGCCTTATTAAAAAGAAAAAAAGACTCAATAAAATCATGAATGAAAGAGGAAAGATCACAAGCAATACCAAAGAAATACAAACAACTTTACAAATGTATTATGAGCAGCTATATGCCAACAAATTAGGCAATCTAGAAGAAATGGACACATTTCTGGAAAGCCACAAATTACCAAAACTGGAACAGGAAGAGGTAGAAAACCAGAACAGGCCAATAACCAGTGTAGAAATTGAAGCAGCCATCAAAAACCTCCCAAGACACAAAAGTCCAGGGCCAGATGGTTTCCCAGGGGAATTCTATCAAAGGTTTAAAGAAGAAATAATACCTATTCTACTAAAGCTGATAGAAAGGGAGGGAATACTTCCAAACTCGTTTTATGAGGCCGGCATTACCTTGGTTCTAAAACCAGACAAAAACCCCACCAAAAAGGAGAATTATAGACCAATATCCCTGATGAACATGGATACAAAAATTCTCACCAAGATACTAGCCAACAGGATCCAACAGTACGTTAAGAAGATTATTCACCACTCTCACCACTGTTGTTCAACATAGTTAGAAGTCCTAGCCTCAGCAATCAGACAACAAAAAGAAATAAAAGGCATTCAAATTGGCAAAGAAGAAGTCAAATTCTCCCTCTTCTCAGATGACATAATACTGTATATAGGAAACCGAAAAGACTCCATCCCAAGATTGCTAGAACTCATACAGCAATTGAGCAATGTGGCAGGATACAAAATCAATGCCCAGAAATCAGTGGCATCTGCACATGAAGACTGAAGAAAGAGAAATTAAGGAATCAATCCCATTTACAATTGCACCAAAAGCCTAAAATGCCTAGGAATAAACCTAACCAAAGAGGTAAAGGATCTATACCCTACAAACTACAGAACACTGCTGAAAGAAACTGAAGAGGACACAAATAGATGGAAAAATATTCCATGCTCATGGATTGGAAGAATTAATATTGTGAAAATGTCTATGCTACCCAGGGCATTGTACACATTCAGTGCAATCCCTATCAAAAAAGATATCATGGACTTCACAAAGTTGGAACAAATAATCTTAAGATTTGTATGGAATCAGAAAAGACCCTGAATATCCAGGGGAATATTGAAAGAGAAAAACCAATGCCGGGGGCATCACAATGCCGGATTTCAAGTTGCACTACAAGGCTGTGGTCATCAAGACAGTGTGGTACTGGCACAAAAACAGACACATAGATCCATGGAACAGAATAAAGAACCCAGAAATGGGCCCTCAACTCTTTGGTCAACTAATATGAAACAAAGGAGGAAAGACTATCCACTGAAAAAAGGACAGTATCTTCAATAAATGGTGCTGGGAAAATTGGACATCCACATGCAGAAGAATGAAACTGGACCATTCTCTTACACCAGACACAAAGATAAACTCAAAATGGATGAAAGATCTAAATGTGAGACAAGATTCCATCAAAATCCTAGTGGAGAACACAGGCAACACCCTTTTTGAACTTGGCCACAGCAACTTCTTGCAAGACACATCTATAAAGGGAAAGGAAACAAAAGCAAAAATGAACTATTGGGACTTAATCAGGATAAAAAGCTTCTGCACAGCGAGAGAAACAGTCAACAAAACTCAAAGACAACCTACAGAATGGGAGAAGATATTTGCAAATGACGTATCAGATAAAAGGCTAGTTTCCAAGATCTATAAAGAACTTCTTGAACGCAACAGCAAAGAAACAAACAATCCAGTCATGAAATGGGAAAAGACATGAACAGAAATCTCACAGAGGAAGACATAGACATGGCCAACATGCATATGAGAACATGCTCTGCATCACTGGCCATCAGGGAAATACAAATCAAAACCACGATGAGATACCACCTCACACCAGTGAGAATGGGGAAAATTAACAAGACAGGAAACAACAAATGTTGGAGAGGATGTGGAGAAAAGGGAACCCTCTTACACTGTTGGTGGGAATGTGAACTGGTGCAGCCACTCTGGAAAACCGTGTGGAGGTTCCTCAAAGAGTTAAAAATAGACCTGCCCTATGACCCAGCAATTGCACTGCTGGGGATTTACCCCAAAGATACAGATGCAGTGAAACGCCGGGACACCTGCACCCCGATGTTTCTAGCAGCAATGTCCACAATAGCCACACTGTGGGAGGAGCCTCAGTGTCCATCGACAGATGAATGGATAAGGAAGATGTGGTTTCTGTATACAATGGAATATTACTCAGCCATCATAAAGGATGAATACCCACCATTTGCTTCCACATGGATGGAACTAGAGGGTATGATGCTGAGTGAAGTCAATCAGAGAAGGACAATCATCATATGGTCTCACTCATATGGGGAATATAAGAAATAGTGAAAGAGAGCATAAAGGAAAGGAGGGGAACTGATTGTGAAAAATTAGAGAGGGAGACAAACCATGAGAGACACCTAACTCTGGGAAATGAACAAAGGGGTAGTGAAGGGGAGGCAGGCGGGGGGTTGGGGTGACTGGGTGATGAGCACTGAGGAGGGCACTTGACAGGATGAGCACTGGTATTATATGTTGGCAAATCAAACTTTAATAGCAAAAACAAAAAATCAAAACAAATTATGTGTAAGTTTCAAGGAGAATATTAACCTCTGTAAAAGTTATCTTCTTCAAGGCCACTGTATAAGGTCATCAATTGTGACAATTTCATGAGACCATTGTGTGGGTATGTGTGTGTAAAGCTTAGTTTTGCCTGGAGGCTGCCTTTCAGTTGATCTTTAGCTATCTCTAAAATTGGTTTTTAATTTTTTATTCCTTCTCAATTCCAAAATGTTTCATTGTAATCACTGAATGCTACATGTGTTTTCTCCAGTGGCTAATTCAACAGTTAAATGCTTTAAGTTTTTTTTTTTTTTAAAGATAACGGTGTAATAAATAATGGTGGCTGATATGGATGTCATATAGTTGATGTAATTCTTATTGACAATACAGGTCTTACTCTGTAAATCTCTATTTTTTTGCTTTCAGTCTTCTCCAAATAGTCTGTCCATAATTAAAAAAAAAAAGGTGACAGTATGAAGAAAATTTAGTGGACACTCTTAGTGCCTGATGCAGATCTCTTTCACAACACGAGAAAAATCCATCCCATAGCTGCTGTGAGTTTACCTGCTACTGGTTCAAAGTCACTTTTCTTTCTCTGCAAAATTATCTAAGGAATTGCTTCAGGCCAGAGGTTCTCAACCTTTAGGGGGTATCAGAATATTCTGGAAGGGATGCAAAAGCACAAATTGCTAAATCCCATTCTACTTCCAGAGCTAGAGTAAGTAAGAATTTTCATTTCTAACAAATTCTGTATGCTACTGATGGTGCTGATCTGGGATGCTAGGCTTTAGGGAGCTGCCTTTTCAGGGTCACTTTGCCTTCCTACAGTGGAATGGCCAAAGAATAGAAACCTAGGACAATTCTTGGTTGTGATTTTTGCTCAAAAGACATCCTCTTCTTTGGCTCAGAACACCAATGGGCTTTTCCCTGGGTCCACCGTCTTGCTCAGCTCTTTCCCCTTCACTATATTGCTTCCCTTATTCTCTTAAAGGCTTTCCTGAAGCACATTCTGTGAATAAATCACATGCTACAAGCTCTGGCTCAAGCTTTACTTCTAAAAAACAAACCTAAGAAAAACTAAGACAATTATTTTTCTTCAAAATAATTTAACAATTTTGAAAATTATTAATTGTGTTCATACCATGTTGGTATTTTTAACCTTGACTTGTCAGATTTGTTACGTTGGGACTGGAGGATAGAGTCACTGTTGTTGGAATCAGTGCTGATTTTGTACTAGCTTCTGTTCAGACATGGTTACCAACTGAGCCAAAAGAAACCTCTGTTTTTGGACTTTATTGCCTCCTTACCTGCCCCCCTCTCTTCCCACCTAAGACTGAACAGAAAAATAAGTTCTGTTGACTGATTTTGCAGGTAAGACAAGCCAAAGCTCATATTTTCAAACTTAATCAACTTGCCTTAATGGAGATATGATCTATAGAATACATCTGTGTACACGTGATGTTAAATATACCTCTAGCCAGGAGATGTAGAGATATAAATATAAAAAATAATAAATAAGGAAAAGGAAATGTATCTGGTTTCGATTCACCTACCTGTATTACCATTACTGCCCAAATTATGTATTTTTATATTCCATTTTTTGTGTTCAACTATTAATAGATTTTTCTATACTTTGTTTTCATTCTGTTATTTTTTTTTTTAACAGAAGTAGTCTCATCACTATTCATTTAACAGATTAGCATTTATGCTTAATTTAAAGAAATTAACATGGAGTTGGGTCTTGTATTTTTAGTCAGCTTCTTAGGGAAGGAGTCATTTTGAGAGATCAATAAGACACTTCTATTAAATAAATTTAATAAACATAGGGCTTAGTAAATTATAGGAGAAAAGGAATTGCTTGTGATGTGGTTACTTTCCTATCCACTAATGTATATATCATGGCTTTTATAGCTCTATGGAAACAGGAAACACACACATGCCATGTTTTATGTGGTTATGTGGCCAGGTAAATTATGGATTGAGAAATACATGCTGTAAAATAAAATCTTTTATGATTACATGAAGAGTAAATTATGTTGATAAATTTAATTTGCAGTCCCATGACATGGAAAAAATTCAGAGGAAATATGCATTTGAGTGTATAATATTGCTATAAAACTGATGAAGAATTATTTTGAAGTGGCAAAAGCTGGGTAATAACCCATCAATATTTTATTAGTTATAGATATCCATCTATTATTTGTTCATGTAGGATTCAAATTTAGCAATTTTGTCTAGATAAACATGTCAGTGCAACAAGTGGAAAAGGCTCAAAAGGCTTACAGAAGGGAAATGCCATCTTATCTATTTGCCAAATATGCCTTCAGTGGAAGAGGAGTTGGGTATGGTTATACAAAGTCTAAATTCTGCTTCTCAAAAAGGAGGGTGTCTTGTTTTTTACTTAATTGCAAACATTACTCTATGCATTTTTTTTTGTTTTTTTGTTTTTTTGTTTTTTTTGGTTTTTTTTGCATTTTGAATAAAACAGCAGAGATTTTAGGATTTAAGTGCCTATAAATTGTTTTGTTGTTGTTGTTGTTGTTGTTGTTGTCGTCTTTAGGATTTTACTCCTTGAAGGGAAATGGGGAATACTTTCTCTTATTTTTCTCATTCTCAAATCAGGTTTTTATCCTCTGAGGCAAGCCTGTTGATTCCAATTCTAACACATACTACCTCCATAAGTCTATGTCACTTCACACGTCTCAGTTTTGTAGACTGTGAGGTAGGAAGTAGAACACTGACCTCATAACTACTGTGATGATTAATTCAATTTATATCTGCAAAGAATGTCAAGTAGTGAGTGTCTGTCACATTGCTCGGCAGATGCATTGGTATTTTTTATGATTGCCCTTAAGTACCCGTATTCTAGGTCTTTTTTTTTTTTTTTTTGTCTTTTAAATGTCATAAAAAACACTTATTTCAAATTCAAATACATTTGCTTTTTGAGAGATAAAGTGCCTAGCTCTTGCAAAAATTGTCAAACAAAACTATATTTCATTTTGGCACTTATAAAACAACTTAAAGCCCTCAAAAATACACTTGAGAGTTAAAGTTATTATACTAGTGTTTTAAATATATTGTCTGGTAGATAAAATAAGAGGTCAGAAATATATTCATGAAATTTTGGGGGCATTCTTATCTATGCTCCTACTTTCCACCTTAATAAGAGTTTTCATAGTGGACATTTTCATAAGTATATATGGACTTTCCATAGTTTCATAAATGAATACATTAATTAGTAGTAGCTTTATTTTTCATTAACTGTGAACAAATATTTTTCTAGGCCTGCTATATAACAAGACAGAGGCCTAGATTTTAGAGTTTTACATTCTAGTGAAGAATTACGTATTAACATCTGTTCATTACATGTCAACAAAGGAAGTTTTAGATATTGATAGGCACTCTAAAATAAAAGAGCTGGGCGATGTAGTAGAGAATAATCTGAGGAAAGAGGTGTATGAAGGAGTCACTTTAGCCATGGTGGTTAGAGAAAGCCTCCCTGGAGACCTGAAAGAAGAAGCCAAATTTGGGAAAATCTAGTAGAAGAACAATCATAGATGACGAAATCACAGGGTAAAAGACCTGAGTGTGTTTAAGCTACACGATAAAGGCCAATGGGAATGAAATGTCATGATGGAGTGGAAGAGAAGAAAGAAAGGAGATCAGAGATCTGCACATTGGTTGGAACGTCCAGTACCTTGTCGAACAGAATGTAAGTTGATATATTTATTCTGATTGCAATAGGAAGCCACTGGAGAATTCTAAGGAGAGAAGTGTGTCATGAGATTTACGCTCTCCGTAGCTGCAAACAGCAGACTATCAGAAATCCTAGGAGAGACCAGCTTATTAAAGTCCCATCTGTCAAATTGTAATATATTTATCATTTTAATAGGCACTGATCATATTTTGAAGATATTATACATTCAGACGTTATCTTGTAAATCATTGGGTTTTTATACCACTAACAACATTTGGACTCAGAGGTACAAGTGTGGGGAATAAAACTTTGGTAGAAGAATCACCCTGCACATCTCTAATCAGCCATTGTTCATAATTAGCTAAGCAACTGTTCACATAGGTACCTTCATGTTGCTTCTCTCTCTAGGCTTCCAAGCCTCAGTGGAAACCTGTTGTATTTATTGAGTAGTAAATTAACATCACAGTGCTTCAAGCAACAACATGTTTTTTAATTCTGTTACAATTGCAGTCCTCTGCCTTCCGTGCTGCAATTCTCTGACAACAGAGCCAACTCACAAACCGAGCGAATGCTGAGATAGCTTTGTCAACTTGGCAAATCATTTTATTTTCCTCCCCTTGTTTGGTAGAAAGAACAAGAAGATTCTCTTTTAGTATAAAAATAAAAAAAATGAATAGTAGAAATTGTGCAGAAACTTAATCCTCGAACATTGTATATAGGCAATACTGGATCATCCCCTTTCACAACAAGAAAAGGCATTGCTGCTCCACATGTTCTAATACCCTTAAAGACCCATTCAGGATACTTTCTGAGAAGCATCAACGGAAGTAGAAAGAAATCTTTCAAAGGAGCCTATTTTATAAGCTTTAAATGGAGAGCAACACTCATATACTCACACTGATACTATACAGAAGGAGAAATCGCCATTATAAAATAAAAGACGTGAATGTTCTTACTCCAAGTATCCTCCATGGAGTCACTTACACAAGGAATGACTAGGAAATCTACTGCTTTGAGCTAATTGTACAAACCAGAGGAAAAAAAAAAAAAGGTCATGGCAACCTCCCGACAGAGGTTATCAAATATGTTGAAAAATGTGTCAAAAAATAATGAGTTAAATTAAAACCAGGAACAAAGTGGTATTTGAATTTTGAGGCCAAATGGGGAGATTATTTATTTATTTATTTATTTATTTATTTAGGGGAGTTTATTTATTTATTTATTTTTCCAATTTAAAAACAGGTGTCTAGTAATGCTAAAACATGCAAAGAGAAACTGGCTAAAGTAGAAAGTGAAAGAGAGAAGAATGGTTCCTCTGCTTCTCTTATGTTGGGTGGGAGTGGATGGGCGAGGTTACCTGTTGATATTGGCCCTTTAAGAATTATGGATATGATTTTTCTTTGGTTCGCATTCACCTTATAATCAAAGAAAGGGCAGAATTATTAGATGTAGACCATGATCCTCAACTCAACACACTGATAAAATGCCAGTTACATTTTAGCTCAATTGCTTCAACAAGTATATCTCAAGTATCATCAGCAGCTGCTTATTTCTTGGCATTTAACTGATTTATTATGCGCAGGGAGCTAAACCAACAATCCACTTTCTTTTACATATTTCTAGAATGGGGATAAGAATATTTGCCTTTCTGTGATGCTTAGAGTCAAGAAAAAAATGTTTCTGTTGATCTATGCTAAACACACAAACTATATATTAGGTTGCTAATTCAGAATAATGATAATTGGTGAAAATTATCACTATGTCTCAGTTTTCAAGTGCATGTGACTGCTGAAATAGAAAATAAGAGGTTTCTGTTTTCTTTTGTGTCTTCGGGATATATTTACTTTATCAACTTGCAGAAGAATTCGAGAAAAGCAATTTGCTCTCAGCCCACATTTAAACAATTTTTTTTTTAATTTAAATTCAGGTTAGTTAGTTACACTAGTTAACATAGTGTAGCACTGGTTCTAGGAGTAGAACTTCATCCTTACATTTCACATCCAGTGCTCATCCCAACAAGTGTCCTCCTTAATACCCATCACGCATTTAGCGCATCTCCCACCAACCTCCCCTCCAGCAACCCTGTTTGTTCTCCTACTCATAATCTCTACGGTTTGCCTCCCTCTCTGTTTTTACCTTATTTTATTTTTCCTTTCCTTGCCCTACATTCATCTGTTTTATTTTCTTAAATTCCATGTAGGAGTGAAATCATGATATTTATCTTTCTCTGACTTATTTTGCTTAGCATAATATATCTCTAATTCCATCCATGTTGTTGCAAATAGCAAGATTTCATTGTTTTTGATGGCTGAGTAATACTCCTATATGTATATATATACATATATCTATATCATCTATATCTATATCTATCTATCACTTTTTCTTTATCCATTTATCAGTTGATGAACATTTGAGCTCCTTTCCTATTTTGACTATATGGTTACTGCTGCTATAAACATTGGGGTGCAAGTACCTCTCCAAATTAGCTCTTCTGTGTTCTTTGGATAAATACCTAGTAGTGCAAATGCTGGATCATAGGGTAGTTCTATTTTTAACTTTAAGGAACCTTAATACTGTTTTCCAGAGTGGCTTCCCCCACCAACATTTTGCACTCCCAACAACAGTGCAAAAGGGTTCCCTGTTCTCCACATCCTTGCCAACATCTGTTGCTTCTTGTGCTATGAACTAATTTTATAATTAGCCATAATTTTATGCTAAAATTATTTAGTCATTCTGGCAGGTATCTCACTGGGGTTTGGTTTATATTTTCCTCATGATGAGTGATGTTGAACATTTTTTCATGTTTGCTGGCTATTTGTATTTCTTCTTTGGTGAAATGTCTGTTCATGTCTTCTCATTTCTTAACTGGACTGTTTATTTTTGGAGTGTTGATTTTTGATGAGTTTTTAATAGATTCTGAATACTAGCCCTTTATCTGATATGTCATTTGTAAATGTCTTCTCCCATTCCATAGGTTGCTTTTTAGTTTTATTGGTTGCTGCCTTTGCTGTGCAGAAGCTTTTTATCTCGAGGAGGTCCCAGTAGTTCATTTTTACTTTTGTTTCCCTTGCATCTGGAATGTAAGAAGTTTGCTGTGGCTGAAATCAAAGAGGCTGCTGCCTGTGTTCTCCTCTAGGATTTTGATGGTTTCCTGTCTCACATTTAAGTCTTTAGTCCATTTTTAATTTATTTTTGTGTGTGGTGTAAGAAAGTGGTCCAGTTTCATTCTACGTGTGGCTGTCCAGTTTTCCCAACACTATTTATTGAAAAGGCTGCCTTTTTCCCATTGGATATTCTTTCCTGCTTTGTCAGAAATTAGTTGAACATGTAGTTGAGGATCCGTTTCTGGGTTATCTATTCTGTTCCATTGATCTATGTGTCTGTTTTTGGGCCAGTACCATACTGTCTTGATGATTATAGTTTTGTAATACAGCTTAAAGTCTGGGATTGTGATGCCTCCCACTTTTTTTTTTCAACATTAATTTGGTTTTTAGGGTCTTTTCTGGTTCCATACAAATTTTAGGATTGTTTGTTGTAGCTCTGTGAAAAATTCAGCCTGCATTTTAGCTTTCATAGTAGATTTCAACATTTTAAAACTCTGCACCTTTTATTGACTTTAATATTTCATTTACTTGGCAGGGTTAGGGGAAGAACTTTGCTTTTCTTAGGCTAAATTCTTTTATGGAAACCAAACTCATTATGATGTATTAAGTACTTTTCCTTGGAAATGAAACATGTTGACTGGTCCTCTCTTTGTTCAGGAAGGGAGAAAGCTGCCATAGAAACTACAATACCATAAAAGCCACAAGAGTAGGGGCACCTGGCTGGCTCAATCAGTTGAGTCTGATTCTTGATTTTGGATCAGGTCATGATCTCAGAGCCCTGGGTTTGGAGCCCTGTGTCGTGTCAGCCTCGCTGCTCAGCTAGGAGTCTGCTTAGCTCCTTCATCCTCTGTCCCTCCTCCCACTCACATGTGCGCGCTCTCTCTCTCTCTCTCTCTCAAATAAATACATAAATCTTAAATAATAAAAAAGCCACAAGAGTAGGGAATGTCCTAACACTGATCTTTGCTGGAGTTACTCATTCAGTACAATTTACTGAACTGAATTTTAGGAAAAAATAAGTTTGTGCCAGGAAGATTTGTTGCTTAATGTCTACCATTACACAAATATCTGTTCCCACACAGTTGTATATGACAGAGTAATCCTGGAAAACAAAATGAAAGTACACACTTTGTGTGAAAGGTACGTGATACGGATTTCATTGAACCGTATTTACATATTTTAGGTTATACTTTCTCGTGTATATAGATTATTCCACATCATATACAATTTTCTAAAAATGTGAACTATATTGAAATTTTGTATTCCATATATCTGAAGTATTTTAGTGTAATAAGATATACATTTTAACCTAGTAATACAAATTTGTGTGTATTGTCAATTTACATCTGACATACTCCCTGATGGACTCTTGGATTTAATACAATTAAACCATGAAGGAGAATAATATGGTGTAAAAGAGCAAGAGAATTTTGAAAATATTAAACAAAATTGCTTAAAATAAATTACAGTAAAAATTAGAAATAAATTGCAATGAATTAGTTAATGGCAAATTTTATTAAGTTGTAGAGAGAATTTAGAGATTTGTTCATCAGTTTACTACTGGACTTTTGACTTACATATATACAAGTTAGGAAAAAAAATACTACCTTTTTGTATTTGTTGCATAAACTTGAAACATTAATAAATGATTATTTTCATAGAAATTCTGCATGCTAGGTTATTAATTTTTAGAAGTTTTATCAGGCAATACAAGTAATATAGTGGTCATTTTGTCCTGGTTAGCATTTCAGTTAAAAGACTCTTTAATTTGATGTTTTTTATCTTTACTATTATTTACATTTCTTAAATTTGTGACCTTTTAAAAATATCATGTTGTAGTTCCAATCCATAATTAAACAGATCACTTTAAAATTATTCATATAACATAAAATATGCTGAAATGATAATATTAAAAATTATATTTTTAAAAGATTACATAGAAAATTATGGAGGCAAATAGTAAACTGAACTCAGAAAATACAGAATGTAAGTTTGCATATTCTGAGATAAGGAAACATGCGAAAAAGTATTTCTACATAAGTAACTCAAAAATTATGAAAAGAGCAAATAATGTTTATCTTTAAAATTATATGCATTAGACCAGCTATGTATTCACAGTTTCTTTCCTACTTGTCTATATATTATAAAATGTTGTCAATACTCATTAAGGTTTCATACTGTTTAGAACAAAGTACAGAGATTGTTGTTAAAATATTGTTTTTTGCTCACGTTTTACTGAATAATCATGAAATGTTTTCCAGTATAAACTGATAAGTTTTTGTCACTAGTGGCAGGCAAGACCCCAAAAACTAAAGAAGCATCATCATTCAACCTACTAATATGGTACTTTTGTAGAAGAGGAAAAAATGAGTTTATGTAAAAATTATTTGTTTAATAGTAGAGTGATATTCTGAGTACCAAATCAGTACCCTGACTGCCAAGGAAAAAATGCTCCCATGCATTTTGCTACTAAGAGAAGACACAAAATATTTATTGATGGCATTGATAATACACACAAAAAATCAAAATCAGTTATTTCACGTGATCTGCTACATTGCATAACCAGGAATATATTTAATATCTTGTGTAGTGAGAGCCTATAATTTCACAGATAAAAATCATTCCTTTTAACCTTGAGAATAAAAATTCAGTTGTTTAAAGCACAAATTCTGATATGAATACTTTGAAATCTAAAAGCTTGACTCATTACTCCTTTCTTAGACTATGCATTATTGGCTGTCTTTAAAAAAAAATCTAAATATGCCACAGGAATTAAGATATTCTTTTCACTGTTTAAACATAAAGACTGATTAAGACTTTATTAGGCTCTGGCTTGCAAATTGAAATACTCAACATTAAAAGGTTCAAATCTGATACATACATCATGTTAGCATATTACATAAGATTGTTAAACATTTTGGGGACAAATATTTCCTTATTTCTGAGTCCATGCCAAATATTCAGATTCATATTGTGAGACACCACCCACTTGCTGCCATTCCCCAAACTATAGCTATGAGTTGAGAATTTTAAAGATTATAGAGAAATAATTATATAAAAAAAGAAACTGGAAAAAGAATCTGAACTAAAGTTCAGTGTGTCAATTATCAAGTCTCAAAAAGATCCTTTAGAGGTCACTGGATAAACCATATAATCCCTCTTAAACATATGAATTATTAGTTTCATTAATATTATCATATTAACAAAATGTATTTTATCCATTTTAGTTTGGAACTAATCTTCCATCACCAAAATTTACCTACAATGGAGTTGGGCTCCAATTCCATGTTGAAGAACATTATGTTGACCTCAGTTGCAAAAGTTTGAGAAATACCTATCTAAGTGAACTGGTGAAAAAAAGAATACATAAATTTGGGATATAGCATACTATATTATTAAAAAATGGAACATTTCAGATTAATATATTTTTATTTCCATGGCCATCTCATTAGACTTCATCATTAAGGTTATTATCTTGCTTCAAATCTAACTGTTACTTTGTGTATAATATGCCTATGTACATATAATAGAACATTATAAAAGGCAATTGACTTTCCTAGCTGAAGTTTAACTCACATAATGACTAAGATAGTTTACCAGAAATTCTATTCTTTGCATGCATCTATAAAAAATACAATCTTGTTTAAAGTATAAAAAGATTTTAACTAATCAGATTAATTGACAATGAGATCAGTGTTCTGGTAAGAGAAATACAGTTTAGTGGCTCAATGTAATTCTTTGATGTGGAAAATAAACCTTTGGGGAAGTTGGACAGAGTAGACATACATGTATTATCATTTAATATAATAGATTTGCTAAATTATATTTATGACAATGACCATGCTTAATTAACTTAATCTAATGTATGATTTTCTAAAAAAAAATTACCAAGAGCAATTTTGTTCATGCCTATATTAGATTTAGATAAGTCAATTTGTTATTATTCTATAAAGTATATCTATCTTAAATTATATTTATCATGCCTTAAAGAGTTGAAGGCAATGCCACATTCAACCTAAGGGAAAGCTCAGTAATAAGATCAGATGCTTTTAAACCTTGCCCTTCCAAGTGCCCTTCCAACTTTTCATGGTTATAAAATCAAAATGACAATCATACATATCTCATATAATTTTATAAGATTTAAATATGATAATAAATGCAGATAGCATATAATTTTGCAGGGGGCATTTATGGATATCCTCTATTTAACCAATATCATCTCAGTACTCTTAGCATACCATTTTTAACTAAATATAGATCAACATTTTTATAGGTGTGTTGATAAAAATATCTATATCTGCAAGAGGGTAAGTAGAGTAAGTGTCAAAGATAAAGTCTTTTTATTCAGCATTTCCCATTCTTTCTACCTATCTCTCTTTGTGTATGTATCCACCGAAATAAAGGCAGAGCCGTATATAATTTCTGTATATTTTTTTCCATTCTATTTATTTGGTTAATAGTAATGGATACTTTGGATAAAATATTTTTCATTAGTGAACTTTGAGAAATATGAAATGGTTATTCCCTCACTAAAATTCAAAGATAACCCGAATAAGCTTAAAAAATCATGTTTTTGCAAAACCCCTTATAAAATTGACTTCTTTCTCTCTCTTTCTCTCTCTCTCTCTCTCTCTCACACACACACAAACACACACACAAGTAAAAACAAATACATTTCAGAAATCCCTGGATTCTACTCAGGAAGGAGAGAAAAGACTCACAACTATTCCTATCCTTGGAAGAACTATTCAGGGAGAGCGAACCACAAGTGGGGGAAGAGACATTAGTCAAACTTTAACAGACATTTAACAGTGCCACGTGGCCTCCTGTGGCAAAATAGAATCCAGAGCATTCTCCAAAAGAGGAAATCGCATCTACACACACTCCTTACCTGTTATTCTTCACGTATGCGATAGCAGTGAAGGAGCCAGGAGTACTGCGAGAAGTTCATTGAGAGCCCCCCTAGGTCTTTGGCTATAAAATGGTTCATCAGGGTTAAGAGAGCATGAGAAACACTTTGGGCGCTCTGGGCTTTCACCTACAAAGTGCTGGGAGGATGGCAAGAAAATGGTGAGACATACTTCTAAAGAATGTTGTATACCTAAAACTCATACGATACCTTATGTCCATCATATCTCAATAAAATAGTAAGGGAGAAGATGTCTACACATTTGTGACTCTAGTCATACAGAAGCTAGGAAGGGGGCAACTGAACTGGAAGAGGTTTACTCAGGCTCAGAAAACAAAGGGCAGCACTAGAGATCAAAGACTTCCACAGAAAACCAAAAAACCTGGCACTGAATCCTCAATGAAGGATGAGATTTTTCGACATATTTGAAAACTGGAAGTTTAACCATGAAACAGGAAGATCTTTGGAATCTTCCCCAGTGTTCGGATTTCTACTTCTGGTTCTATCCTCAAAATGTTCAAAAACAATTGTAGTCTGAACCATGTTAAGGCCATACAAAACCCGGATCCAGAATAAACATAGATTAGATTGACTTGGACTCCCTGTTTTGGGATAACAGGAAAGAGATATGCCCTTTTTTGTATATTGACATTATTTGCTTCAATCTCCATTGTAATTCCATATAAAACAGTAGAAAATCAAATATAAGATACATCCCCCTGAACAAGAAAATATGACCCAAGTCCAAGAAAGGAAATGGTTAATGGAAACAGTCTAAAAGATGGTTGAAATGTTAGAATTATCAGACAGGGACTTCCAAATAATTTGGTATAAATAATCAAATCATGTATTTGAAAAAGTGGAAAAATATGTGAAGAGGTGTGAACTTTCAGCAGAGATATGAACACCAAAATTGAACTGAATGGAATGCGAGAAATAAAAAATAGATCAGAAGGGAAGAAATCATTTGATAGGCTTACATTCAGACTAGCCCTGAAGAAAAGATGAGTAACCTTGGAGACAGGAAATAAAAAAAATACCTAAATAGAAAAACAAGAAAAATAGTTATAAAAGCACACCAGAGAGTCTTAGATTCTTGAGATACTTTCAAACAGAAGTTCCACCAGAAGAAAAGAAAAATATGGGAAGAATAAATTATGGAAAAGAAAATGGCTGAAAACTTTCCAGTTTGATGAAGGATGAAAACAGATCCAATAAATTCAGTGAATTTTGATCAAGGTTGTAAAGAGAAACCACATCCAGTTTTATTATACTCTCACTAGTGCAGACTACAGAGAAAGGCAGATATTAAATGGTGCCAAGAGAAAAAAATCGTATCAGAGAAGCAAAGATGTGAATATTGCTAACTTCCTATTAGAAATAAAGTGAGAAAAAAAGATAATGAGGTGACAGTATTAAATTTTGGGAAAAAAACTCACAATAAGTAAAATGGCAAAAAATAAGTGGAAAAATGAAAAAAAAAAACCCAACCTCACAATCGAAAGGCACCAACACTATTATTTTTCAGGAAAATCCAAGTTAAAATCCTAAAAACAAACCACTTTACTGAGAAGGGTGGCTAAAATTCTTAAAATACATACTGATATAGATGTGAAGCAACTGGAACTCTCATGGAGTGTTGGTGGGAACACAAACTAAAAAAACCTCTTCAGAATAGTATTTGGAAGCTTCTAATTAAGTTAAATATACATCTATCTTATGAATGAGGAATTATATTGCTAGATATTCATCGCTACCACCATTGTTACAAACGTATGTCCACAAAAAGATTTATACAAGAATCTAAATAGCAGCCTTATTCATAAGAGCCCATCCTGGAAAGAAATGACATGTCTATCAAAAGAGAAGATTGGAGAGCCTTGGTGGCTCAGTTGGTGAAGCATCTACTTTCAGCTCAAGTCATGGTCCTGGGTCCTGGGTCGAGCCCCACATCGGGCTCCCTGCTCAGTGGGGAGCCTGCTGCCCTTCCTGCTCCCCTGCTCTTGCTCTCTCTCAAATGAATAAAATCTTTAAAAAATAAGTAAAGAAAGAAAGAAATCTTCAAAAGAGAAAAGATAAAAACATTGTGTCATATTCACACAATGGAATACTACTCAGCAACAACAAAATGATAGTGAAGCTCTTTTACTACAGTAAAATGAACAATACATGTAATAACAACATGATTGAATCTCAAATACTTTATGTTGAGTGAAAGTGGCCAGACCCACAAAAAGATACATATAATGTAATTTTACTTTGAAGTTCAAGAACAGCCAAAATCTATCTATAGCATCAGAAATAAAGAATTCAATTTAGAGGCCAGGAGAGGGAATTTATTGGAAAAATACACGAGGAGACTTTCTAGGGTGATGGAAATCTTTGTATCTCAGTTTGGGTGGTGGTTCGATAGCTTTGTAAAACTGTCAAAACTCTTCAAACTGAGTTTCTTATTTGTGTGCAACTTTATTTTATAGTAATGATACAGTAGTAAAAAATATATAGATTGCATTTGGAAATACCATACTATGCTCAAGTATAATGTTTTAAATATAATTCATATGATACCTGCAATTTTGTGATTTCTTTCTTACATAAATAATATCTCAACAGGAAAGAGTTTTTCTCTAAGTTTCATGGTGTTCTAATATTTTAAACTTAGTCTTTTCTACTCTTAAGTGTTGCAGAAAACAAAGAAGACATGAGTAACTGAATACTGATAAGTTCCTATCACTCTTAAAAGTAAATATTGTAGGGTAAAATAACAAAATGTTTTCTTCAGATTTAAGCAATTTTTGTTCCCATTTGATTAAATTTGTTTTTAATATTTTAATAATAAATTTATCAATATTTTACAGACGTTATTCTGTATATGACATCTAGCCATATAAGTATGCTTACCTTAGTCTAAACTCTTATGTAGGAAATTACTAAGATAAAAGATACCTTAAGGGAAAGCACTTATTTGTTCATTAAACACACAGCTATCGATCACCCGTACACTCTTAAGCCCCTAGGAAACTCATATCATGACAGGATGAAAAGAAAGGACATAAAAAATAAGAGATAAAGTGTTTTTAATGTTTGCTCTCCTTTATTTTTCCTTTTGTTTGTGTTTTTAATTATGGGAATTAAACTAAGGAAGACTGAGAATGATTAAATTCTAGATGCAGGAAAAGGAAATGGGATTCAAAGTACATAGAGAGGAGACTTGGCAAAAATAAACCAGAAGCCAAAAAGTTAAGAATGTGAGCATATTGCATATGGGTAATATGAGCCCCTCAAAAAATTTACACCTAAAGTCTCTTTTCTCTGGAAAGTAAGGGAAGTAAAATCACCTAGTAAAGGTGAAGCTCTGTAATGAGAACATACCTTACTTCCTCCCCCCAACCCCCACTGTATACACTGTCAATTCACAAATTGAGGCTTCCTAAAGAGGACAGTGGTAGAAAGCTTTTGCTCTTTAATAGCCTATTAACTAAGCAAAAGTAATACTTTTCCTATATTTATTTGGTCAGGAAATGAAAATAACACAATATTAGGGTAAAAACTGCTAAATAACCTATCTGAGATTTGTAAATCCTTATTTTTTTGAGAGTCTTCTTAACTTAATATTAAAAGTCAATGAGAATATTAACTTCATAAATATAAATTCAGAGATTTTCTAAGATGAATTAATGTAATTTTTAAATAAAAGTAATTTTGAGTGTAGTTCTGATTTACCCAACAGTGTTATAACCAGAGGGTTTAGTCAAAACATTATCCTTAACATCTGTCATCTTACTAAATTAAGTTTCCGTGTCTGATAATTGGTCGAATGGATTTTGATCTAGGAAATTTTAACTGGAAAAAGTTATAATTTCCTATGGATGGAAAGAAATACATGCACGTACTGAAGTTAATTATGTGTTAAAGCCTATATACAGAATTCTAGAAACATGAAATGTGTGTAAAATTCTTGGTTATCAGTGCAGTTTTACAATATTTGCCAAAGCCTATCAATATTCTCAGCCAGGACAATTTAAACAAATACAATCTTTTGATACTATTAATTCCACTTTACTTACATCTAGATGATTTTTATTTTTATTTCTTCTAACAGTTTTCCCATTTTCCTGGCAACCTAGTCTCAAACTTCAATGTTAGATTAGGATAGGGCAGGAGTGCATCTATAAATGAAATTACCTAATATCTGAAAATATCAATATAAAATTGTAGAATCAATAGAGCTAGAAGATAAAACTAGAAAAAAAATTGTGAAATTAAAGAGAATTGTAAACAGCCCAATTGCAGGTGAGCAAGTTGTTTTAGGATGAGAATTGGGAGGCTCAAAAACACATGCTGAAAAAATTCTACACTAGCCTGATTAAGCATATGAGCTGAGAAGACTAAAAACAAAACAAATCCCCCAAAACAAAACAAAAAACCCTACGATCACTATAAATAAGTATGAACTTATTAAAAATTAACATCCAAATAGTAGGGACACCTGGATGGCTCAGTGCTTGTGTCTGCCTTCGGCTCAGGGTGTGACCCCGGACTCCTGGGATTGAGTCTTACATTGGGCATCCCTGCAGGGACCCTGCTTCTCCCTCTGTCTGTGTCTCTGCCTCTCTGTCTGTGTCTCTCATGAATAAATAAATAACATCTTAAAAAAACCCCAAACCATCTACATAGTAATTAATAAAATTTATCTAAAGTAGAAGTAATTTTAATCCTTAGGAATTCCTGGTCACTTTACTCCTAGCATAATTTTCCAATAAGGGAGATACAACCCAATTTGTATCTCTCTCTAGTCTTCTTGTCGCACCTTTAGGAGACAGACTTTTAGTTCAGTTTAAGGAAGAGCTTTTAAAAAACTAGGGCAACCCAATGGAACAAATTTCCGAGCTAAGCATTGCAATACTATATTCTGGAGGCTTGATGCTATCTCCTTGAGTTTTCTCCAGACAGGATTCTTATCAGTTTCTCACAATGTTTGGCATGTATACAACACTACATAGACAAGATGATCTTAGATGGTACATAAAAAATTATCAGGAAATACATACTCAAAAATGCAACTAACACATTGAATCTGATTTCAAAAATGATATTTTCTAGGACGAGTCTAAAATAGGTAGTGATTACATGCCGTGTTAGCTCTAAATGGAAATATTAATTTAACAATAATGAAATTATTAGGTAATATAAAAGTGAGAATGCGATAATAAGAGGACTACATTTGGAGAATGTGCTAAATTCTAAGATTTCCTGAGGACTTGCTAATGCCTAAAGCTTTCTTATTTTATAATGTCTTAGCTTTTAAATAGAAGTCCCCTATTTTACCCTTCTCATATTTTGCTTAATTAGTGTTTGCTCCCTCTCCTGAGTAGATATTCAGTAAATAGCAATTTATTTTATTTGATTATGTGTGTTCAAAAAATTTTAACTTTTTCCAGATGTTTTCATGTTTTGAAAAAATAATGTTGTTGGCTCTACAAAGGGGCAATTTGATATAATTCATGGTCTAAATGGAATGTTATCATATTTCAAAAAGTTCTCGTATCAATCAACTAACTGAAAATGTGTCCCCATAGCAATCAAACCTTTAAAATCACAAAGCAGAAACAATACTGCTCAGTTTTTAAAACCCTCTGGTAAATATTGGCAGAACTTTTTATGGTTTGAAATAATAAAATCATCTTGGAAAGTCTCTATGAATCCAGATCCATAAGAGATCAAGAAAAATGTTGGCAAAATATTTAAATTTTGCATTGTCTTCAATATGACTGACGACACATTTGATAATATTGACAGGCCTCAAAATTACAAATGTATTGTGTTCCTAGCATTCATTTTAAGTAGACTATTTATAACTTAGAACATATATTTCAATGGGAATAATACTATTAAGCTTGTTCAGTTCTCATCCTAGTCCGTAAATGCATATAAACTATAACGTAGCAAAAATGAACTGCTAATATTGCTGGCCTGAATTCAGAATTCTACATTTAGAAGACAATAAAATATCAAAAGGAAGAAACAGAGATTCCTTAATTTTCTGAGGGTAGGTTTTTTTTTTCTTGAGTTGTAGAAGTTTTATTTATTTTTTTGTTTTAAAAAAATTGGTCTAAGTTGTTTCAAAAATCTACCTAAATTCTAGTTGGTTATCATACAGTGTAATATTTGTTTTGGTGTTGAATTCAGTGATTCATTACTTAAATACATCACCCAGTGCTTACCACAAGCACCCTCATTAATACTCATCACCCTTTTATCCCATTCCCCCACCACCTCCCTCCATCAACCCTCAGTTAAGAGTCTCTTATGGTTCACCTCCCTCTCTTTTTTCCCCCTTCCTCTATGTCCATCTGTTTTGTTTCTTAAACTCCACATATGAGTGAAATATATGTTATTTGTATATGGTATTTGTCTTTCTCTGACTTGTTTTACTTAACATAATACATTCTAGCTCAAACTACACCATCGCAAATGGTAAAATTTCATTCTTTTTGATGGATGAGTAGTATTCTATTGTATATATACCACATCTTCTTTATCCATTCATCTGTCAATAGACATCGGGCTCCTTCCATAGTTTGGCTCTTGTGAACATTGCTGCTGTAAACAT
The DNA here is from genome assembly GCF_003254725.2 of Canis lupus dingo. NCBI lineage: Eukaryota > Metazoa > Chordata > Mammalia > Carnivora > Canidae > Canis > Canis lupus. Next base: position 5,445,270 of record NC_064245.1, read on the forward strand.
TGGGGTGCATGTGCCCCCTTTGAATCACTATGTTTTTATTCCTTGGATAAATATCTAGTAGTGCAATTCCTGGATCATAAGGTAGCTCTATTTTTAACTTTCTGAGGAAACTCCATACTGTTTTCCAGAGGGCTGCACCAGTTTGCATTCCCACCAATAGCGTAAGAGGGTTCCCCTTTCTCTGCATCCTTGCCAACATATCTTATTTCCTTTGTTGTTAATTTTAGCCATTCTAACAGGTGTGAGGTGGTAACTCATTGTGGTTTTGACTTGTATTTCCCTGATGATGAGTGATGTTGAGTATGTTTTCATGTGTCTGTTGGCCTGCCACATGTCTTCTTTAGAAAAATGTCTGTTTGTGTCTACTGCCAATTTCTTACCTGGATTATGTTTGCTTTTTTGGTACTGAGTTTGATAAATTCTTTCTTTATAGATTAAATATCAAAGTTGTATTATTATTTATTATCACAGTTACTATTTTTTTTGATATCTACTATTCTCCCTTTCAGTACCCTTTTCTCACCCAGTTTCCATTCTCTAGAATGTTCTGGGTTTTGCCCTTACTTACGGCACCCACCTTGCATCCTCCAGTCAACTCATTCCATTGACCTGCTCCAAGGTGTTTCATAGTTCAAAGTCATTGCCTTTCCACATGATCATGAATCCTGTTTATTAAGGGCTGTTGATTTAGCTATATTTTAGGAAAAATGTAATATGATTTAACCATGTTACACTAATATAAGATTGTTGCCCCCTTGAAAGCCTTAAAGATTACAAAAGATTATTTTTAAAAATTACAGTGATTGTTTCTGAAGATAATCCATTTTTTAAAATTAACTTTTGAACTTACATTCATCAAGGCTGATTATTTTCTGAGATGATTTGAGTAACATCATTTGTTTTATTATCATTCTAGTTTCTTTCATTATTCCTTCCATGAATTAATAAGATCACCAAAAATTCCAAGTCCACTTTCTCTCTCACAAAAGCTTATGTGGCCAAAGTAGTGAGCTCTGGTGGCTTGGGGAGAGTCAGAGGGATAAAGGGCCAGGAAAAGTCTATTGGAAAGTCAAAAAAATGAAAGGTATTTGCAACTGAGATTGTTGAAAGTGTTTTAGTCAGGGTTCTCCAGATAAATAAAGACAGTAGAATGTGTGTGTGTGTGTGTGTGTGTGTGTGTGTGTGTGTATGAGAGAGAGAGAGAGAGAGAGAGAGAGAGAGAAGCTTAAAGGAATTGCTTATGCCATTGTGGGGGCTGCCAAGTCTAAAATCTGCAAGATGGGAGGGCAGATTGGAAAATCATAGAATTGATGTTGTAGCTAGAGTCTGAAGGCATTCTGTAGACAGATTTCCTTCTTCTTTGAGGAGCTTGAGTCTTTTTCTCTTAAGGCCTTCAAATGATTGAATGAGGCTGATGGTTATGAAGGTTAATCGACTTTACTCAAAGTTTACTGATTTAAATATCAATCTCATCCAAAAAAATATTTTATGGCAATACCTACACTGGTGCTTGACCAAATATATGGGTAGCTTAGCCTAGCCGAGTTCACACATAAACACAATCATCACAGATCAATTTCCAGAACTATAAAAATGATATTTTAAAAAATATATATTTAAATGTAAATATAATTACACCCATTTTAATGTAAGCAATTGTATCATTGCATAGGAACATTTATACAGTTAAATTTTACATAGTAAAAAAATAGGGACAGAAAATAAACCAATTACCTTTTTACAATTTAGTACTAGTTATTTTTAATGATAAATAGCTTATATTGTTTGGATTTTAATGATTTGTTATTTAATGATTTGTTATTTAATCATTACAACTCTCATCTGTTAAATTGAGTCCATCGTTTCCTCAAAAAATACATTTGGAATATCTATTCACATAAAAATTAGTCCAAATTGAAAATCCTTCTTAAAGTGAATCTTGTGGTTCCATCAACTAAAGAGATGAATGTAAGAGTAGAGCATGTTTATATTTTGTAACTGGGTAAAATTCAAAACAATTATGTACATTCTCAAAAAAAAAAAGATAGTAAAAAATTCATCCTAGAGTGTAAATTTATGCTTTAATTTGGCAGCATACTTAATTTATACAGTACATAAACTTTTTTTACTTAGAATATGGAACTGTTAACCATCATCATTACCTCACTGCTCTTTCAACAATGAAAGGCAGTATTTTAAGGTTTAAAAGACTATAGATTTTCAAAATCTGAACAACCAAACAAGAAGATACTAAAAGCTCTTGTTCACTGGTATGATAATAAACACAAACACGTTCATAGTGACATTTTATGTTTAATGAAGTTCCTTTATTTAACAGATTATAATAAGAAAAGATGCTGATTTTTAAATGAAATACTTTTATCTCTGTATCTATGGCAATATAAATCACTCCTTTATGGTTATTATAATGCTGAGCAATGATAAAGCCGCATACACACATAATGAATACAAATGAAAGGTAACAGTTAGCTAAATAATGTGTGCCACATAGATGTATGAAACACTAATTTAGAAATTTCTAGCAACCAAAGGGAATATCAATGAGAAATAACCTAGAGCAAGAAAAAATCAGTTTGATGAATTGGGCTATATTAAAGAAGTTCTGAGACTTTTTCTTTTTTCAACTCTAGCAATAAAATAGACAAAACTTTCATGTGAGAAAGTAATATTTTACTCTTGGAAAATGAAAACTTCGAACCTTTTCCTTAAGGGAAGAACTTTGCATTTAAACCATTGGCTCTTTAGAGACATTTTCAGGATGAAAAAAAATCAAAAGATTCATTTTACTTGGAGCATTAAAAAAGATGAAACACATGGGGCTTCTGGTATTCCTCTCATTTAAGTTTAGTGTCACGATGGTTTGATAGGGCCTGAACATTCATTTAAAAAGATATGCCAAGTAATTAAAAATATTGCAGGTAAGTTGAACATTTGACCTATTTGCTTATTTTAAGCTCTGCCTCGGGATCACTCCTATTCCACATTGTAGGCTATTCCACAGAAGTTATAGGCCATGCATATATTTTAGTATGATGAATGTTGGTATTAAAAGGCTACAGTATGTCCCATCTGAGGCAGCACTTTATATCAATATAGAAACTTAGTGTGAGATTGAGGGTTACTGCAGCATCCTAAGGAATCAAGAAAAGTCATACTCTAATGAATATTCAGAAGGAACAACATATTAAAAAAACCATGTTTTATCAGCATCTCTAAAACAGTATTATATGTCTTAAAAGAGTACATTTTCATTTGGATTGCAACATTTGCTCAATTTTGTGCCTTAATTCACCCACTCATTCATTTATGTATTTCTTCATTTATTCAAAACATATTTATGAGCAATTATGAGCAATTATGTTTCCAGGAGCTCTTCTAAGACTGGAACACAGCCATGGATAAAACAAAAAGAATCTCCAATCCCTGGAAAATGAGGGGAAATAGAAAACAGCAAGATGAATAAATAAAATATATGGTGTCTTATGCAATTAAAAATAAAGCATGATGGGAATAAGGAGTGATGGGTGGGAATGGTGACATGGAATTTTAGTAAACACAATTAACAGAAGGCCTCGGCTTAACAGCTGCCATTTGAAAAAAGATCCATAGAATAAGAAGAGAGCCACATATTGATAACTGGGAGAAAAACCTTCCAGGCAGAAAGTAAAGCAAGAGAGGGGCACCTGGGTGGCCCAGTAGATTAAGTGGTTGACTTTTGATTTCGGTTTAGTTCATGATCTTAGGATCCTGAGACTGGGCCCCTCATTGGGCTCCATGCTAAGTGGGGAGTCTGCTTCAGGATTTTCTCTCTCTTTTGGCCCCTTCCCCCCTCTCCTCTCTCTCTCTCAAATAATCTAGAAAGAAAGAAGAAACAAAAAGAAAGAAAAGAAAAGAAAGAAAGAAAGAAAGAAAGAAAGAAGAAAGAAAGAAAGAAAGAAAGAAAGAAAGAAAGAAAGAAAGAAGAAAGAAAGAAAGAAAGAAAGAAAGAAAGAAAGAAAGAAAGAAAGAAAGAAAAGCAAATGAACAGGCCCTAAAATGGGGACATGATTGGCAATTTTAACAAACAGCAAGAGGTCCTGTTGCTGGAGTGAGGAAATGAATTCAGAGAAAGGACTAGACTTTCCAGGACTTTGTAGGCCTCAAGAACACTGGCTTTCCTTCTCAGTCTTTTTTTCTTATTAGAAGCATTATAGGACTTGAGCTAATATATTAAGACTTGAGATGTTAACAGTAACATTCTGACCACTGTCTTGGGAATTGACTGTATGCAGACAAAGAAGGAAGCAGTTATAGCACTTGAAAAACAGTAATAAAGTTAAAAGGCCTTCCCAATAATTCAGGTGAGAAATGACAGTGGCAAATCAGCTGCTGAAAACTGGTCAGATACTGCATCAATTCTGACTGTAGAACAAACGATATTGAGGCACAAGAGGATTTCCTGCTTCTCCCTCAAGGACAGAGGTCTTTGCTTCTACCTTAAATTCTACTTTCATGCAAATAATAAATCATTTTTAGTGTAAGTATGTCCTATAGAATGTGCAAGCGTGGGGCGTGCAATAAACAGATTTTAAAATATTTGTTTTGTATTTGAAATTTAAATTTAATTGGAAGTCTTATACCTTTATTTGTTGAATGAATCCAACAATGCTACTCCTACCCTTTCGGCAGCTACAGTGGCTCTTTACTTGCATCCGATTGGTGAGAGTGCTCTTTATTTCCCTGGATGCAGATATGTTTTCCTCCTACCAACCCTGACTCTCTAGAAGCATGGATTTTGCTTGGTTTTTGAGAGCTAGAGAGTATGCTGTCCTTCACTAGTAGTCTAAGATTTTTGCTCCAAGAAGAGCATATTCTGAGGGAAATGAGCAGCATTTTCTGTCTTTCTCTAGCAGCATCTAATCACTTCCTGCAGCCTGTACCAGGAAGAATGACTCTTTGATTTTCTACCATGTTCCCACACTTTTGTTGTTGCTGTTGTTTATTTGGTGTTTTAGTCTCCATACCTTTTTATGAACACCCTTTGGAGGGGTATCAAATTACCTGGGGTTTGGGGTTCTAGCTTTTCCAAACTGTCATCCTGCCCTATATTTGGCCTTTGAAAATTGGTTAACATTTTAGTCAGTTTCTTCTTATCTTTTTGTAAACATCCTCTTTCCCAGGCTCTGCTGAAGGTAAAAGATTTCCTGTGTCTAACCTCTTTCAGTAGTGACTTTTCACACTTTGGAGTTCATTTATTTGGTTACCTAGAGGCATCCTATGTCTGATTCATAAAAATTATGATTCTGCAGATTACTTGGACTATTGTCATCATTAGGATGAAAACAATATTCTCTTGCAGCTCCTACTGGCTCAGTGGAAAGAGACTATTAAAAGCTTAATCGAAATTTTGATACTTTATCACACTACTTTTCTTAAGCTTAGAGATAGGAGTGTTTATTCCTTATGGTTTGTCTCACTCTCTGTTTTTATCCTTTTTTTTTAAAATTTTTCCTTCCCTTCCCCTGTATCTTAGCCACTGAAATCAAATAGTCAGAAGGAAGTGTCAATAAAGAGAGCAGAAATTTAGATTGTTAACTCTTAACTAAATGAACAAATAAGAAGCAGGGCTCCCTAAGACACTACTCTGCTTGTGTTTTTACTTCATTTCTTGCTCTTGTTCAGCCTGATGTTGCTGGAAATGCTCATGGAAACATGTGACAAGCATCCAGTAAAATAATTTATTTAATTTATCTTAGCTCTTAATCATTACCCAGAAACCTGTGTATTTGCTTCATATGGATTCTTCACCTGTAGAAGTATTTTAAAATTTTCTATTCCTCAGATCTTTATTTTAACATAATTTTCAATATCATTAATGTCTTTCCACAGAGAGACATTATACCTAATTGACTGAGGATGGAGGCCATTTCCATAAACTTCCTCCATTTCACCACTCTCATCATTGCTTTTTTTGATCCTGCCTCAAAGGGAGATTCTCTTTTGTTCCAATCCAAACCAAACTACTACCTCTCACCTTTACCAAATTCCCACATGGAACAAATTAGCATTCTTATTTATTTGTGATTGGTCTTTCCTCTTATAACTAAGTCCTCCCAATTCCTCTTTCCATCCTTATACATGGCTGTCCTTCATTTTTATTTATAAAATATATTTGCCCAATATATCGTTGCTATTATTTTGAACAAATAGCTTGATAAATGAAGGGTAAGAAAAATAAAATATTTTATTTTACGATTCTTATAAGGTAGATCTACTGGTGACAAATTCCCTCAGTTTTTTTGTTTGAAAGAAGTTTTTGTTGGTCCGTCAATTTCGAGAATAATTTGAATGGATATAGAAATCTAGATGATTGTTTTAACACTAAAAATTGTATTCCATTCTCTTCTTGCTTGTATAGTTTCAAAAGAAATGTCTGAGGGTATTTTTATATTTGCTCTTCTGTACCTGGAACATTTTTTCATTTGACTTTTTTCAAGATTTTCTTTGTCTTTGATTTTCTGCAATTTGACTATAATATGCTTGCATATAGTTTTTTTTTTTTTTTTTTAGTATTTACCCTGCTTACTTACTGTTCTCCAGGTTTCTTGCTATTAGTTATTAATTCCAGAAAATTATCAGCCGTTGTTAGTTCAAATAATTATCTTGCCCTTTTCTCAGTCTTTCATATTCTTCTGGCATCCCCCAATGTGTTTATGCTACACCTTTTATTACAGTCCTGTGGTTCTCGAACATGCTGTTCTCCTGAGTTTTTTTTTTTTAATATCTATTTATCTCTTTGTTTTTCAGTTCAGATTTGCGTATCTTTAAGTTTACTGGTTTTTATCTTCATTTGTGTTCAGTTTAATGATGAATCCATCAAAGGCATTCTTTGCTTCTTTTATTCAATCTTTGATTTCTTGGATTTTCTTCAAACTTTTTCTTAGGGTTTCCATCTCTTTGTTACATTACTTATCTGTTCTTGCACATTGCCAGTTCTTTTCATTGGAGTCCTTTGCATGGTAAACATCATCATTTTAAATTTCCTGTCTGATAATTCCAAAATATCTCCCTTATCTCATTCTGGACACTTTCTTCTCTTCAGACTATGCTTTTTCTTGCCTTTGTACCATGTCTTGTGATTTTTTTTTTTGTTGAGAGCTGAACATGAGGTATCAGGAAATAAGAACTGAGGTTAATAGGCTTTTGTGAGAAGTAATATGTTTATCTGGCTAGGGTTTATGCTGCATTTAACGTTTTCTGTTGCTGAAAGGGTCAGAGGCTTCAATTTCCTTCTATGCCCTTATTTTTGTCTCCACTTTCTCTCAGTTTTCCTAGAGGCTCCTTCTTAAATAGGGTCTGTCCTGAAGCTCTGTCAGTAATAATCCACTGTTACTGTACTGGATCCCTGTGGAATTAGTTATAAGGTATTGGAGTGAAAAAACTTTATAATTCGTCATCTATTTCGGAGTGTGCCAGTGTCTCTAGGATGTGATCTTTAGAAGCATTTCTTAGCCTTTGTTTTATCTTCCCCCTGTGAGACCTGACCCCTACTAGGTGATAGAGGCTCTGGTAAAATATTTTCCTTTAAGGGCAGTTTGTTATGGGGAATATAATGGTCTGGGCATACTTTAAAATTGTTATTCTCCCTCTTATTCACCATGACTGAAAGTAGGAGGTAATTTCTCTTGGACCTTCAGCAAGAGCCTCTTTCCCTGAAGGAGCTCATGAAAGCACAGGGGTTCTTCCTAAAACTGGGCCCCCATGAGTTTGTAACTCTCAATGATTCCACATTTTCCTCTCAGTCATTTGTGAATTACTGGTTAAGAGTTCCTGCCTATTACTTGCTCCCTGTAAGCTATGATTCACTATATATGTCTGTGTCTCCACTTTTCAGAGCAGTGGTTTGCTATGTGACCTCAATGCTCTGCTGGATCTAACAAGAGCTGTTGATTATGAGGGTGTTTAGATTGTTTCTTGTTGTGAATATGGGAGTGATCATTTCCAAGATCTTTATATTTCAGAGCAGAAGCTGGAATTGTCTCTTAGAGTTTTTAAAACCTGTTATTTATACTAGTCTTGGAATGATTTTCATATATTGCAGAGTAAAATATATTTTTGTACATATCATACTTTGTGACACTTGCCACATACTTAAATTAATTACAATATATAGGGATAGTTTTTCCATCTCCTTACACTTTAATAAATATATCCTAAAGCTAAGATCATCTCTTATGTGCAGAAACATTTCAATCTGTGTCATTTTTGCAGCAGATATTTGTAGGAAACATGTTTCAATCATGCATGAATGTATTTAACTACCAGTTTTTCAAACTTGATCCTTAAATATTTTTATTTTCAGAGATAGTTTCAGATACTTAAGTTTTTCTTAAGTTAAAAAAATGATTCAAGCTCAGTACTAAATAGATTCTTACTGACATACAATGTTTATTGTGTAAAAATTTTCTTTTGTTTCTTAACTTTGATATTTAAGATCAGCAGTTTTATAACAATGCAATTAAAAAAAATTTGGTCTTTGCCTTTTTTGAACCAAATCTACCTTAACAGATAGGATTTTAGAAGATTTCCCCTAGAGAATTACTTCAAGCTATTTAAGCTGCCATTGGTTCCTGATTTAGCATTTTTAATAAACTTCCTAGGGCAAAGGATTAATTTCCCTGGACCCTCTTTATCCTTGATGTAAAAGTATAATGTTTAATCGAGGATGGATCATTGTTTGCCTGCTGTCTTCCCTGTGTGTTTATGAATAAGTAGATACAAGTTTAGGGGGTGGAAGAAAGCCAGGGCAAAATAAAAGTATTCCCAATCCTTAAAATTTGTTGCTAAATAAAAACAGCAACTAATACATATGAATGTAAATAGAATTACTTTTACTACATTAAAGTGAATGCATTAAAGAAACATATGTCTACCGAGGCAGTTTACAGCCAAATAGTTGCATTAAATTGCCTACATGCTTATTGATCCTTATCTAAAACTCATCTAAAAACAGAAGTTCCATTATCTTAGCAAAACTGTGGTTCACATAGTGACCCAGAAATTTGAGGCTATTGCATTAATAGGGAGAATTAGATTAGTAAATCAATGCTCAACAGTTCCTCAACATTGTAATAAGTCTAAGAAAATAAATATAATTATTCCTATTATTACATATATACATGTAAATATCCAGAACACAATGATTTCACAACATAACTTTATTATTTGTAAGATTTCCTAGTCTCAAATTTGAACCACATAAAACCCTTTTCAAGAAAATAAGAAATTAGATGAAAAACCTTATATTAGCTGGAAAGAGGTATAAGGAATGACAAACGACATGCTAATTAAGAATACTCCTTATTAAAAGCAAACTTCCTCTCAAGGTTTCTAATAAGATCTGGTAAAACTTATTTATGACAAAAATCTTACCATGGTGCCATTAGTGAAGCACAAGCTAGAGCCATTGACAACACTTTTCTTCATGATAACTAAAGATCATATTATCTCATATGTGTCACTCTTATTACTTCTTATTGATGGTGACTATATAATATATTGTCAAATGAAACACATTTGAACATAAAAGATGGCACTTACTAGATAGGATATTGAGACAACAGGCTTAAATTGAGACTATCTCAGAAAAACCAAGATCTATTTGGTAATGTATAATAAATTTCAGTCTTTTGGCTACATATTTCCTTCTACCAAAAGAGAAATATTCTAAAATTACCAATGTTTTCAATGGTAGAATGTGTATGATAACTATGAAATATTTAAAAAATTAATTTTTAACCATTCTCAAGGTCAGTTTTAAAAATAATAAGAAAGCAATCATTTTCAAAAGAAACTGGTTAAGTAAAAGAATTTAAAATCAGATCCTTGGAAATACATCTAACATGTATTTCATATATAAAAATTCCATCATCTGCATACTTTTACAAATTAGAAATTCATATCTAGACTCTTTAACAATTTCCAAAAGGAAAAGATTTAATGGGATATGAATCCATAACAGTATATTAATCCACTGTGTATTTTTTTCTTTTTATCTATGTCTTATTTTCACTTTTAAAAATTAATAGACTTTTTTTTGGTGCTGTCATAGAGTTACAGACAAATTTAATGAAAATTACAGAGAGTTCCCATATATACCTTCACACTACCCCTTGCTTCCCCTATTAATATTTCACACTAATATGGTACATTAGTTAGTTACATTTGGTGACCAAGAATTGACATATTATTAACCAAAGCCCATAATTTACAGTAGAGTTTACCCTTCATTTTGTGTATTCCATAACTTTTGATAAATGTATATGTATTCATCATTACAGTATTGTTCTGCATAATTTGCCTCCCAAAAATTCCTTGTGGAAAATCAGTAAGGACCAAGTTGAACTGAACAACACCATCAATCAACTGGGTATAATTGGCATATATAGACTACTTCATTCAATAACAGCAGGATTCATTCACATTTTTCACAACTCACATGAAACATTCATCAAATTAACCACATTCTGGGGCATAATATTTATTTATTTATTTATTTATTTATTCATGAGAGACAGAGAGAGAGAGACAGAGAGAGAGGCAGAGACATAGGCAGAGAGAGAAGCAGGCTCTCTGCAGGAGCCCGATGTGGGACTCAATCCTCGACCCCGGGATCATGCCCTGGGCCAAAGGCAGATGCTCAACCGCTGAGCTACTAAGGCATCCTCATCTTAACTTATTTAAAATAATAGAAATCATGCAATGTCTCCTCTTGGATTATGATAGAATTAAACTAGAAATCAATAACAGAAAGATAATTGGAAAATTCCATAATACATGGAGATTTTAAAACATACTTCTAAATAATACCTGGAGCAAAGAAGAAATCTCAAGAAAAATTTAACAATAATTTGAGCTAAATGAAAATGAAAACACAACCTATCAAAGTGAAAACAGTATATAAAGGGAAGTTTATAGCTTTGAATATATATATTAGAAAAGGAGAAAGATCTCAAGTCAATCACCTAACTTTCCATCTTAGTAAACTCTAAAAAGAAGAAAAAATTAAATCCAAAGTAGTAGAAGAAGAGAAATAATAAGAATTAGAGCAGAAGTTGATGAAATTAAAAATGGGAAATCAATAAAGAAAATCAACAAAAACTGTTTCTTTGAAAAGATTAATAAAATAAAAAAAGAAAAGAGTAATAAAATCAATAAGCCTCCAGCCACACTAAGTAAAAAGAGATAGGCCACAAATTACTAATATCAGAAATGAAAGAAGGGGCATTACTACCAATCTCATGGAAGTTAATAAGAAAAAGAATATTATGAACAACACTATGTCCACAAATTCGATAACCTTAAATGACCCAATATGTCAAAATTCAAACAAGAAGAAATAGAAGATCTGAATAGATTCATATCTACTAAAGAAATTTGCTGATAGTTAAGAAACTTCCAAAGCAGAAAGCAACAGGCCCAGAGAGGACAGGGAATTTTTAGGGCAGTGAAAAATACTCTGAAAAAAAAGAAGAAGAAAAAGAAAAAGAAAATATTCTGCATGATATTATAATGATGATTGTATGTGATTATACAGTGTTCAAATTCAGAGAATACACTATACTAATAGTGAACCCTTAAGTAAACTACTGACAGGGTAAATGTAATGTGTCAATTTAGGTTCATCTTTGGTTAAAAAATGCACTATTCTTGTGAATGCTATTGCTAATGGAAAAGGAGGTATATGCGTGGAGGCAGGTGGTATATAAGAAATCTCTATACCTTACTCTCAATTTTGATATAAACCTAAAACTGCTCTATAAAAAGTACATCTTTAAAAACTTTCTCCTGTGGCCCATTTATTCATTCCTATCTACCTCACCCCAAACTTCAGGTAACCACTAATCTTTTTACCATCTTTACAGTTTTGCCTTTTCCAGAATATCTTAGAGTTGGAATCATGCAGTACACAGCCTTTTCAGAATGGTTTCTTTCACTCAGCAGCATGCATTTAAAGTTCCCTGATATCTTGTTGTCATTTGATAACTCATTTCTTTTTATCATTATAATAATATTACATTTTGAATATACCAGTTTATCCATTTACCTATTGATGTACATCTTGGTAGCTTCCAAGTTTTAGCAATTATGAAAAGGCTACTATAAGCACTCATGTGCAGATTTTGTGTGGACATGTTTCATTTCCTTTGGGCAAACACTAAGTAGTGCCATTGGTAGATAATATGGTAAAAGTATGTTAGGTTTGTTTTTTGTTTTTTGTTTTTTGTTTTTTTTTTTTTTGAATAGTGACCAAAGGCAGACATGGGCCTACATCTTTTTCTTTTTTTAAGATTTTATTTATTTATTCATGAGAGACACACACACACAGACACACACACACACACAGAGGCAGAGACATAGGCAGAGGGAGAAGCAGGTTCTCTGCAGGGACCCTATTGTGGGACTCTTGATCCCGGGACCCCAGGATCACGCCCTGGGCTGAAGGCAGGCCTAAATCACTGAGCCACCCAGGTGTCCCAGTAGGTTAGTTTTGTAAGGAACTGTAAAACTGACTTTTCAAAGTGCATCAATGTACCATTTTGGAGTCCCACTGAAACAAGTGAGAGTTCTGTTGCTCCAAAACTTCATAAATAATGTATTTGACATGTAAAAATTCCATTGTCTATAGACTTTCAAAAATTCAAACTTCACATATAAGCTCTTTAATATCACAAAGTAGGAGTTTCAACAGCTATGAATCTATTTATCTAATTTTTTAAAGCAACCATTTTTAAAGTTTTAGGAGCAATTTAATCTTCTCAAGAAAGTTAGCAATTTCTTATGCAATTAAAGATAAAAACACAAAACAAAAATAATTCTATGAATTCTTGATGTGTAGATTTGAAAATATCTATAATCTTTTAGCGAGCAAAATTCATGATTAACTTGGTTTGTTTTCATCTACATAAATGTGTTGATTATATTTTTTACTTATGATCATTATTACAATACACAAAACTAGAAAAATTAAAGCCATGATATATTGTATTAAAAATATAAAACCAGGATTTTCTAAATAACTAAACTTATTTATTCCACTATTATAATTTAAAATCTATTATTATTAATATTTTGAAGGAGAGCCAATAAATATTTTTACTGATAGATAAAAGAGTTTAGAATACTCTTTTATTCCATTTTTACATCATTTATAAAATATCTTTATTATGTTTTGTTCTATAAAGTTGAAAAGAATAAATTAAATATGAGATTTTTCCTTATAAAGTAAATTTTTAGTAATATTAATGATTTTTGATATTTATATTTGAAACTCCCTATATTGTGATGTGGTATTTTGTTTAATGTTCTACAAATTAAGAGAGATACTAAGAAAAATAACATGGTATATAAGTAAAATCTTGGAAATAAGCACTATTAAGAGAGAATAAGGAATGAGAGAAAAGAGACTATATCAAAATAAAAGTAAAACTTTCACTGCTTGCAGATGACATAATACTACTCTATATAGAAACTCCTAAAGACCTGTAAAAAAAGTACTAGAACTAATCAATGCTTTCAGTAGGGTCACAGGATACAAAATCAATGTACAGAGACCCATTGCATTTCTATACTCTAATAATGAAGCAACAGAAAGAGAAATTAAGAAAGTAATCTCATTTACAATTGCACAAAAAATTATAAAATACCTGGGAATAATCTTAACCAAGTGGTTGAAAGACCCATACTCTGAAAACTAAAATAGCGATGAAAGAAATTGAAGACAACACAAAAAAATGGAAAAGTATTCCACGCTGATGGATTAAAAGGACAAGTATTGTTAAAATGTCTCTACTACCCAAAGCAGTTTACACATTTAATGCAATCCTTATCAAAATATCAACAGCATTTTTCAAAAAACTGGAACAAACAATCCTAAAATTTTATGGAACTGCAAAAGACCCCAAATAGTCAAAACAATCTTGAAAAAGAAACACAAAACTGGAGATACTGCAACTCTCGATTTCAAGTTATACTACAAAGCTGTAATAATCAAAACAGAATGCACTGGCACAAAAATCAACATATTGATCAATGGAATAAGATAGTAAGCCCAGAAATAAACTCTTGATTATATGGTCAATTAACCTTCAACAAAAGAGGCAAGAATATGCAGTGGGAAAAAAACAAACAAACAGTTTTTTCCACAAATGATGTTGTGAAAATTGGACAGCTACATGCCAAAGAATGAAACTGGACAACTTTCTTTAACCATACACAAAAATAAACTCAAAATGGGTTAAGGACTTAAATGTGAGACCTGAAACCATAAAAATCCTAGAAAGCACAGGCTGTGCTCTCTGGCATAGACTGTAGCAACTTTTTTCTAGATATGTCTCCTGAAGCAAGGGAAATAAAAGCAAAAATAAAGTATTGAGACTATATCAAAATTAAAAGCTTCTGCACAGCAAAAGAAACAATCAACAAAACTAAAGGGCACTCTCCTGAATGGGAGAAGATATTTGCAAATGACATATCCAAAAACATGTTAGTATTTGAACTATTATAAAGAACTGATATAACTCAACAGCCCCAAAATAAATAATCCAATTAATAAATTGGCAGAAGACATGAATAGACACTTCTCCAAAGAAGACATTTAGATGGCCAACAGACACACACAAAAATGTGCGATGTCATTCATCATCAGGGAAATGGAAATCAAAACCACAATGAGATATCACTTCATCCTTGTCAGAATGGTTACAATCAACAACACAGGAAACAATGGGTGTTGGAGAGGATGTGGAGAAAGAGGGATTCTCTTGCACTGTTGGTGAGAATGCAAACTGGTGCAGCCACTCTTGAAAACAGTGTGGAGGGTCCTCAAAATGTTAAAAATAGAACTACCCTAGGATCTTGTAATTACACTACAGGGTATTTACCCAAAGAATATAAAAAACACTAATTTGAAAGGATATATGCACCCTTGTGTTTATTCCAACATATTTGTAATATTCAAATTATGGAAGCAGCCCAAGTGTCCATTGATACATGAATTTGGGTAAAGAAGATGTTGCGTGCACAACATATACAGTGGAATACATTCAGTCATAAGAAATAATGAAATATTGGCCATTTGCAAGAACATGGATGGAGTTAGAGAATATAATGCTAACTGAAGTCAGTCAGAGAAAGAAAAATTCCATATGATTTCACCCAATATAGTCAAGAATCAAAAGAAAGGAACAAAGAAAAAATAGAGACTAAGAAAGACTCTTAACTATAGAGAACAAACTGATGGTTAGCGGAGGGGAGATGGGTAGGGACACAGGTGAAAAAGGTGATAGAGATTTAAGAGTATACTTATCATGACGTGGATTGAGTAATATATAGAATTGTTGCATCATTGCAACAAGGTGCATCATTGTACACCTGAAACTATTATCACTGTATGTTAACCATACTGAAATTAAGATAAAAAACTTAAACAAAAAAATACCAAACAAAAAAACATTTCTTAAAAAAAAAAAAAACAGAAGATTTAAAAAGAAATACTAGTGTTCTGACTAAGGAAACACTGACTGTTATTTTCCTTCTAACTTGAAGCTTATTTTCACACCTGGAAAAAAAAAAAGGCATTAAAAAAAAATTAGTCACTCTTTCTACTACTTGGTTAAAATTGCCCTCCCAATGTGAACTAACTTCCTACAGTAATAATATTTGTAAAGTGTTCTGGTGCTGTGAAGAATATTTAATTATGTGATTATCTTTCATGATGTGTGTAGTTAATTGTCCTTACGTCAAATGTAAATGATTTTGAACAATAAAAGTGAATGAGTAATGTTCTGGCTGTGAACAACAGATGTCATGTGGATTTTGATTTCCTAGTCATTTATAAATATTTCTTTTCAAGTATAGAAAAGCAATTAGTTAAGATTACAGACTAATACCATTCAAATCTAAGTTTAAGAATGAAAAGCAATCTGAATCATGGAGCAATGGAACACTATATGGGGAAAAAACTTGTTATATTCATGTTCTTAAAGAAACACAAATATGATTTGTATAAATTATGGATAGGCTACTTATAATTCCTTGGAACAATTAGTGCATCCTCACATGAAGCAATGTCTTTCTCTGCTTCTGCCCAGCGCCTCATAAAGTCTTAAACACAATAATCTGTGTGTATTGAATGGTATATGTAAGAGTAAAAAATAATAAGGCATAGTTTTTTAGTTTGGTGGCTATTTTCCATTAGCTAACAGGCATCTATCATCCCCTTTTATAAAGAACCTATATAGGTTCTTTAAAACAGAACCTATTTCCTCAGTAACCAGCTACCCATCTACTTGGAGCCCACATAATTTAGGTCGAGTGATTACAATCCTGAATCCAGGGTGAGTCATGTGACACAGATCCAGTCAACGACATCACATTCCTCACCCAGAGAGTTTTGGCTCAGAGATGGTAACATGATTCATGCCCTGTCAAACTCTTGGAACTTTTGCTTGAGTGATTAGGAGAAAGGCAGACATTCTTCTGCACTGGAATTACTGAAGTGACCAGAAAATCTTGGAGCTCAAGGAATCACGAAGAAGAATCATTTTGCTGAGGAGGGAAGCCAGAACAGAAGGAAATAGAGCTGTGAGGCGGAGAAAGATAAATATTGACAAAGTCATCTGAGCTGCTGGCTTCAGCCATGTGATACTTCTTGCTCTAATTTGTTAAAAAGATTCTCTTCGAACCAAAATCTAGCCAGGTTCCTCTGAGACCTTTCTTGACTAGGACTCAACCCTGGTCTAATAAGACTTAAACAAACATGAACATTTTCTAATACATCAAGGCTACATCCCTAAGATGACCCTAGTATTACTTAAAATGTCTGCCTGAGAAAACACAAGGATGCCAAATGGGTTTACTGTTTGTTCTAGTCAACACCCAAAGATGGGGCTCTATCTCCCAGTCTCTGTGGGAGGGTAGGAGCCTACCTTCCAGAAGCGCTAGTTAGCAGATGCAGATGTGTTTCACATGGACCAACCCTATATTTGCTTTTTATAATTTTCCACTTCCCTGACTCCATTGAGACTGCTTATCCCCCTCCCTACTCTTGCATCCTTCCTTGAGGGCTCCCACGCACCCCTGTACACACTGCAGTTCAGCTCAGTTCATGGTACGCTCTTTTCCCTACTGCAATAACCCATTACAGATGAAAATCTGTCTTAACCACTTTAACTAGTGTCCAGCATTGTTTATCCTTGACACTTGTTTATGGGAGCCAATAACCTGACATGTAGCAAATGGAGTTCAGTTTATCATCTGCAAGCAAAAGTAATTAAAATTAATTTATTGTGTATTGCCTGGGAGTTTGATTTCCTCCCTCCGTGGGCCTATGTTCGTATTTTGTAAAGATGATCACGAAGTTACCATCGTGGGACAATCATTCCATGGATCCCTCTTTATTTCTGGAAGGAAACAAGCATAAACTTTGTGTGATGGTTACATTGATATTGGCTAGATTGGAGGAAAGGTAAAAAATGTAGGAAAGAGCTTAAAGACACTGTAATTTTTTTTCTAAAATGCTTACTATTGACAGCTACAACTTGTCTCTTCACAATCATTTTTTTAAGGCGGTCTTCCTCTAATTATTAGTTTCCCATTCAATAAAGACCTTAATATTTTCTGTCACCTTCTTTCTTTTTCTCCTTCTTTCTTTTTTCACCTTTTTTCTCCTTGTTCCCTCCCTTCCTTCCTTCCTTCCTTCCTTCCTTCCTTCCTTCCTTCCTTCCTTCCTTCCTTCCTTCCTTTTCTCCTTTTTTATACACACAGGCTAACTACAAAGTGTCTGTAAGGCAATATGCAAAAGCAAAAAGTCCTGTGCTTCAGAGTGAGATAAGCTACCTAAACTGAACGAATTAATACTAACTTTTTTACATTCTAAATTATGATTGGAGAAAGCCAATTAGGACTTTTTTTTTCTAACTCTTTTTAAATCAAATCTTCAGCTAAATACCATGTTCAATGTAGCTTTAACTGTGGAGAAGAAAGAAGGATCAGACATGGGCAATTGAGATGAGTAGACAAATATAGCTATTGACTTACAGGTGTAATTGACTTAAAATACTCAAACAATGACCTATGCCTACAAATATATGTTATATCATCACATTAGGGAGTCTCTGTTTCTATGAAAATCGTATGTTGAAAAAAATGATACTAATCTTCAGAAAAGTAGTAGTTTCTGCAAGCAAACAGAATGTGTAAAACAGGAATAGTTTTTTCTTTTTAAGATTTTACTTATTTGAGAGAGAGATGCATGAGCAGAGGGAGGGGCAGAGGGAGAGGAAGATGCAGACTCCCCGTTAAGTAGGGAGCCACAGAGGTAGGGCTCGATCCCAGGACCCTGGGATCATGACCAGAGCGGAGGGCAGATGCTTAACTGGCTGAGCCACCCAGGCACCCCAGGAATAGCTTTTAGAATTGTTACTCTCCAACTTAATTGCAGACTGGAATCAAAAACCTTGATGAGATGAGCACTGGGTGTTATACTCTATGTTGGCAAATTGAATTTAAATTTAAAAAAATTGTAAAAAAAATCAAAATAAACTGAACAAAAAAAAAAGAATCAAAAAGCAATTCTTTTGTTTTTCAAATTTTTCATTAAATTCTGGTTAGTTAACATATAGTGTAATATTGCTTTGAGAAATATAATTTAGTGATTCATTTTTCTCTCTTTTTAACACTGATGTCTCATTTTTTGATCTGCAGATTCTGATCTAAGTAGTCTGGAATTAACGCTGACTAGTTTAAAAAGACAGTAGGTATAATGTGAATCCAAGGTTGAAAATTACTCTTTTGAGATTCCATGTCAGGGGCAGGCTTCTAGGCCTTGTGGGGCATTTCTACAGTGGCCTCCAGTGTAGTTGTTTGATACCAGGTGCTACAGATTGGTGATTAAATAAAGATTGAATATTCTTTGAAGGTTAATATAGCTCCCTGCGGAGGGGCTCCTGAGTGGTTCAGTTGGTTAAGCATCTGACTCCTGATTTTGGCTCAAGTCATGATCTCAGGGTCATGAGATGGAGCCCCACGTGGATGGAGTCTGCTTAAGATTCTCTCTATCTGCCCCTCCCCAACCTCTCATGCTCTCTCAAATAAATAAATAAATAAATAAATCTTAAAAAATGTAGCTCCCTGTTGAGCTAAATATGCTTTGTATTGGAACTTAAGCAATATCAATATTATTTACACAGGAATAATGTGGATGAGTTCTTAATGAATTTTGAAAGAAAATATGCAACCATTGTGAGTTAAGGGACTCCTTGCACAGTATTAGTTTAATGTAACAGAAACATTCCCTTAATGGAAACTATTTTGAGTGTATTACAAAGCATAGAGTGTGTTTCAAATTCTTCTATAAATGGCTTCAATTGGCAAAATTATAACGTATGTTAAGTTGAATCCATTTGTAAATTTTATAAAATTACTTGATAGTAGTTATTTTTCACAGGCAAAGATATGAACTATTTTTCAGATTCTTATATGATTCTGGGAATTACAGCTAGGTATGTTGTCATGATGTTGCTTATAAGACTTCATTTCACTTCTGGCTGTAAGAAACTTAAAATTATCTGCAAAATATATTTAACTGTTATAATTCTTCAATTGTATCTTATATTCCCCTAGAAGAAATACATTTTATTATCAGATACTTTGCAATCTTGTAAAGGCCTGCAGGTAAACAGCATCCTAAAATCATCACCTTATCAAATAAAGCATTAGGAGCATTTTAATAAGTGTTCATTGTTTATTAGTGTTAGGAAAATAATTATTATTATAAAATAAAGTTAATATCTGGATCCTTCATTTGAGTATTTAAACTTTACATTGAAAAAATATATGAAGAGGGATCCCTGGGTGGCGCAGCGGTGATCCTGGAGACCCCGGATCGAATCCCACATCGGGCTCCCTGCATAGAGCCTGCTTCTCCCTCTGCCTGTGTCTCTGCCTCTCTCTCTCTGTGACTATCATGAATCAATAAATAAAAATCTTAAAAAAAAAAAAGAAAAAATATATGAAGAAATTTAAAAAATAATGTATGCATACGTCACACATTCATAAGGTAGCAAAAGCTATCGTTTAGTTCAGAGTCCTTAGTGGATAAAGATTAAATTCATAGAAATGGAGCCGCTGACTCAATGAGTATGTTATTTTACTTTTGAAAGACATCACCAAGATATCCTCCATAAAGTTTAGACTAACATTCCAACTCAAAATAGGTGAGAATAATTCATGCCCAGCTCTTGTAAACATAGATTTTAATCTGATAGGTATAAATATTTTTACAAGACTTTTTTTAGGCATGTCTTAATCATAAGCGTGTTGAGCATATTTTCATGTATTTACCAATTTGTTTATATGAAGGCTTTAAATTCTTTTAAAAGGTCTATAGTTGTTATGTCTGTGTGTGCCTGTGTGCCTCTGTACTGCAAACATGTTGCAAATGTTTTCCTGGTTCATTGCTTGACTTTGGGCTTCTGGGTGTTTTGAAAAATGCAAACCTCAAAATATTACATCATCCAAATGATCAATTATTTGTATTGCATTTTTTCCGATTTTGTTTCTTGCTTAGGAAAGCCTCCCCCATTCTGAGATTATGATAATAAGAATATCACATTATTAATTATTGTAATTATATAGAGTATAAATTATTAATCCTCTGCCATTTTCATAGAAATATAATGCTTAGCAGGCGAGAGAGATAAAAAGAGGAGAGACAAAAATCAAAGAAAGTAACTGCAACCTAAATAAAGACAGACAATGTGGCCAGAACCTCAGGAGTTCTACATTTGTTTTCTAGGGCTGGAGTAACAAATGACTGCAAATTGGGTGGCTTAAAACAACAGGGATTTATTCTCTTACAGTTCAGGAGGCCAGAAGTATGAAAAGGTTTCAGCTGAGTTGTTTTCTTCCTTTTGAAAATTCATAGTGAAAATATCTGGGTTTTCATTTGCCTTTGGGAAGTACTGAATCAATAAAAATTTCTATTTCTCTATTTAAAAATTTGTATTAACTTGTGCTCTTAGAAATTTACCCATTTAAGTTAAATATTCAAATGTATAGTCATAAATTTCATCATAATATCATCTTATTACCTAATTTTAATGTGTGTAGGGTCTGAAGCAATGTCCCATTGCTTTTCAACTTTTTCAAAGTACCAACTTTCAGCTTTGTAGATGCTGTGTCATGCTCGTTTTTTATTTTATTATTTTCTTCTATATTCTTTATTTTTTCTTTTCAGTAAGATTCTCTAGGTTTAATTGGCTCTTTTGTTCTAAATGGTAAAACATAAAATTTTTAACAAAATAAATTTCCTCATAAACATGGTTTTAGTTTTCTCACATGTGTTTTCATATGTAATATTTTTATTACTCTTCTGTCCAAATTTTATTTTAGTTTTGTGTTATTTCTTTTACCGTAGGTTATTGGAGTGTTATTTCTCTCTTAATTCCAAATATACAACTTTTTAAGTTTTGTTTTTAATTAATTTTTATATCTAAATTCTATATTCACATGAGGGTTCACTTTTTGCATTCCACAGCTCTAAGGGTTTTCTAAATGTATAATGTCATGTATCCATCATTATGGTACCACACAGAATTGTATCTTCATCCTAAAAATCTCAGCACTTCATCCATCTATCCTTCTTCTCTTCCATACACTCTTGGCTCCGCTGAGATTTTACTCTTTCTCTCTTTCTAGTTTTGTCTTTTTTGAGAATGTCAGATAGTTGGAATCGTACAGGATGTAGCCTTCTCAGAGTAGGTAGGTTTTCTCTTATGTTGCCTACTAGGAATTTTACAATTTTGTGTTTTAAATTTAGGGTCATGATCCATTTTGAATTAACTTTGTGGAAGTTGTAAGGTTTATGTCTAGATTCCTCCTCCTGCTCCTTCTTCTTCTTAATCTTTTTCTTTTTCTCCTTCTTCTTCTTCTTTTTTTTTTTTTAAGATTTTACTTATTTATTCATGAGAGACACAGAGAGAGGCAGAGACACAGGGAGAGGGAGAAGCAGGCTCCATGCAGGGAGCCTGATGTGGGACTTGATCCCAGGAGCCTGGGATCATGCCCTAAGCCAAAGGCAGATGCTCAACAGCTGAGCCACCAGGCATCCCTCTTCTTTTTAATGCAAGTGCCCTGTTGTTCTACTATCATTTCTTGAAAAGACTCTGTTTTCTCTATTAATTTTCTTTGCTCCTTTGTCAAAGATCAGTTGTCTCTATTTGTGTGGCTCCTTCTATTTCCCCTTGCAGTTCTACTAATTTTGCCTCCAATTTTTGACACTTTCTTGTTAGGTACATATTCATTAGGAATTGTTAGACTATCTTGGAAAATTGACTACTTTATCATTATTTAATGCCCCTTTTTGCCCCTGGTCATTTTTCTTGCTCTAAAGTCTGTTTTGTCTAAAATTATATAGTTCCTCTAGCTATCTTTGGGCTAGTGTTAGTGTGGTATATCATTCTCCATCCATTTAAGTGTAATCTTTCTATGTCTTTATATGTAAATGTAAAGCAGATTTCTTATAGACAACACACAGTTGAATTTTTTTTTAATTATTCACTCTTATTCTCTCTCTCTCTTTTAATTGGTATATTTAGACCATTCTCATTTCAACTGATTATTGACATGGCTGGATTAATATCTACCATATTTCTGTTTTATATTTATTTATTGTACTTTATATTTATATTTATTGTACTTTTTCATGGTTTCTTTTTAAATATTCTCCTTCTACCTTCTTTGGGTTTACTGAGCATTTTATATGATTCCATTTATTCCTCTCTCTTAGTATATCAGTTACATCTTTTAAAAAAATCAACTGCCACAGAGTCATAATATACATTTGCAATATATATTTATATATACTTGTCATATACATTTACAACTAATCTAAATCCATTTTCAAAGTACACTGTATCACTTGAAGGACAGTGCAGGTAGATTATAACAGAATATTCCCAATTCCTCCTGCCCTTCTGGTATAACATTGCTGTTTATTACTTTCACCTATTCACATTGTATGATCTTTCAGTACATTGTTCTGGTATTATTTTGGGTAAAGTTATCTATTACTTCAGTTCAGAATTGAAAAAATAGAATATTTTACTTGACTTTAGTATTTCTTCCCTAGTGCTTTTCCTTATTTTATGTAAATCTGAGTTTCTGACTTTATTAATTTCATTTTCTCTGCATAGTAAGAAGGATTTTGTGAAGTTTTTTGTTTCTGGCAGAGTTATACTATGTTGAGTGTTTGCTGTAGCTGTAGGTGTCAGAGCCTTCAGTTTCCTCTAATGACCTTATTTTTCTCCCATTGTCTTTGGGTTTCCCTAGATACTCCTTTTTAAATAGTCTGTGTCACGTAGTAGCTCTCTCGGGTTTAGTCCTTTATTATTATTATTTTTTTTTTATGCTGGAGCCCTGTTGAAGTGGTTATAAGGTATACAATGATATTTAAAATCTTCTGATTAACACTTCTCTTTTTTCTTCATGGCCTAGAGTAGATGGGCTAGAACTTCAGGAGCACATTATAAGCCTTTTCTCCTTCTTCTTTTCTGAAACAAGAAAGCTGGTTAGGGCTGGAGCTGACTAATTGCTCTTCTCTCAGGTCAGTTGAGGCTCTGGTCAAATATTTCCTCTTGAGGGGTGGGTGGTCTTTCTTATGAAGAACAGAGTGCTCAGCATATACTTCAGAATGGTTGCTTTCCCCCTTTTTTCTGCCTGAAGGGGTAGGCAATTTTTTTCTAATTTCACTAAGGATATCTGGTGAAGCCCCTGGAGGTAAAACTAACAAGACTAACAGAGTGCCTGCATGTCGGGTTGCAGGTCTCTCAGGTCTGGGATGTAGGGTTTTTGACTCAGAGGCTAACCTACCTTCAACTCCAAGCAATTCACCAATTGCTATTTAAACATTTCTACTAGTTGCGGTCTTTAGCAGCCTCTGTTCCTGTGAAGCTGAGATGTCTCTATTCACATCTCTCCACATTTCAGAGCAGTGATTTGTCCTGGAGCCTGTCTCTCTGATAGTTCTGAAAAGATTTGTTGGACATTTTGTCAACAATTTTCCTGTTGTGAAATTGGAATTGACAACTTCCAAATTCTTTATAGGCCCAAATGGAAATAGTAGACTGGTTTTGTCTGAATTGATTTTGGTTTTGATTTTTAACTTAATTCCTTATGTTCACGGAAAACAGAATTATTTTTTGGCCTAGTATAATGCCAGTTTTTAGTAAATATTCCCTTAGAATTTGCAAAGAATATGTATCCCACAGCTTTTGGTGTAGTGTTTCACATACGTCAATAAGACTGTGTTTCGTTCAAACCATTTATATGCTTACTAAAATTCGTATTCCTTCCAAAGCAGAGAGAAGCTCTTCCTATAGATTTTAGATATTCTGGGGCATTTGTTTTTCTACAAATGAATAGATTTTTAATTATTTTGCTGCATGTATTTTCAGACTATATCATAAGTTAGATATCACCTTAAAGAGTTGTCTTGTCTTTCCAATGTCTCTATCATTGATAACATTTTTTACCTTAAAGTCTATTTATGTAATATGAATGTGGCCTCTAAGCTATTTTGCTTAATGTTCATATAACATACTGTTTTCCATTTTTCCCATTTAACCTTTCTATATTTATCTATATCCCTCAAAAATATAATTTTTTTTTACTTTATTTCCAGCCTCCCAATCTTTTCCTTTAAATCAAAGCATATGCCATTTACCTCATTACATTACTTACATCATTACTGATGCCTTTAATTTTAAATTTATATTTACTGTTTACTTTTTTTGTATCCATTTTATTATTGTTTTTGTTACTTTTTTGGACTGATTGTAATTTAAAAATAAATTTCCTCTTCTATTTGCTCTAGTACCATCCAGAATTTGAAACATGAATTCTTGATTTACCAAAGTCTAAAGAAACTGTGAAAGTATTATTCATATTTATATACCCACCCTACTCCTAACTTATCTGTAAGATTATTGCATATTTATTTTGTTTATAAATTTCATGATACATAATTTAAAAGTTTTGTTCCTATTAATATTTATTCAGTGAGCTTCATTTTCTTATAATTTTCTACAGCCAAAAGAGCATTCATTTTTATTTTACCAGTATTAGAAGTACATATTTTTGTTTGCCTGAAATTGTCTTCTTAAAATCTTTTTTTCCTTATTTTCATTTATTTATGGAATTCAACACAGTCAAGAAAATATTGAATTGTTTTCTGACTTCCACTGTTTTGGTTAACATGTTTAAAATTGTATGTTTAATATTTTTAGTTTTTTCCATGGGGATTTCAGAATTTTTGATATAGATGTTTTCCAGAAGATTGACCAATTATTTCATTTTTTCTACTTTATCCCTTTTCTCTACAGCTTTGATATGCCTTATTTATCATATATTGATTTCTTTATATCATATTTATTAACTTCTTTACATATTTGGATATTTTTCTGAATTTACTTTCACATTGAGTTGCTGTGTGCTTATACTTAGGTTTCCATTAGTTATATGTAATATATCATTATAGAAAACTCCAAATTTGTATCAATACTCTTGACAGTAGCATGCTTTTAAAACTATTTCCCAGGGATCCCTGGGTGGTGCAGCGGTTTAGCGCCTGCCTTTGGCCCAGGGCGCGATCCTGGAGACCCGGGATCGAATCCCATGTCGGGCTCCCAGTGCATGGAGCCTGCTTCTCCCTCTGCCTGTGTCTCTGCCTCTCTCTCTCTCTCTGTGTGACTATCATAAATAAATAAAAAAAAAATTAAAAAAAGCTATTTCCCAGGTTTTTCTTACGTGGTCTACTTACCATATGAATTTTATCATTTTTGCCTAGTTGAAAAATCTTGTTGGTACACTTAATGAAAAGAAAAAAAAGGTTTGTCATATTTTCTAACATTTTGAATGCTTATTTTATTTCTTATTAAAGTTTGCAATAATTTTTGAAAATACTTTTCAATAGAGTATAAGATGACATCCAACTGGGGTTTGGTATTCTCCACCAATCTTGCCTGGTCATTCTTACATTTTAATATATAACTTAATCATCACTCTCCACCTGTCAATTCCTCTGGTAAGTTTATTCCCCCACGTATATTTTTCACCTCATATTTCATTTTGTTGTTTTTGATAGTGTTGCTCTCACTGATGTTATTGTTTGATTGGTTGTTGCTTGGCTACTGTCTCATTTTGTGGATCATAGCACCCACATTTTTTAGTTCTGAGGAAAAGTGCGTGGGAGTAATTTTCTTTTAACATTCAAAAACTGAAAAAAAATGTTTTATTCTACTCTTACCTCTGATGGATAGTTTTCTACGCATCTCTCTCTCTCTCTCTCTCTTTAAAGATTTTTTGAGAAAGAGAGAGAGAGCATGAGCATGAGCATGAGCATGAGCAAGGGGTTGGAGGAGCAGAGGGTGAGGGAGAAGCAGCCTCCCGGCTGAGCAGGGAGCCCGACAGGGAGCTGGATCTCAGGACCCTGGAATCATGACCTGAGATGAAGGCAGATGCTTAACCAACTGAGCTACCTAGGAGCCCCTGTGTGTATCCCTGTGACTAAACATTGTTCCTCATCTTTACCACCCACCCCCCAGTATTTTCAAAGCATTTGCTCTTTCGTAAAATTTTCTTCTTACTCTTCCTTGTGTAGATACTCCTTTGGTGCCATTCGTATCAGTACAACCCATGATTCCTTCCTCATCATGCTGAGTGTCACCAAGGCTATACTGTTTTTGGTTCATTTTGTCCAGAGATAAATCTCTAATCTTCTGCTGAGGTAAGGAAATTTACCTGATAGAGACCCAAGAGGACCTACGGGCTCCAAAAATTGCTTTCACCCACTTCTCTTCCCTCAGTCCCACTCTATGCTTTCAATTCAACAATACATGTTTGCAGTGCCTGGTTTCATTGCATTAATCAGCTTGCTTTATGATGACATTCTCTCTTCAGGTATTTATGTTGTAGTCACTAATTTTATGCCTTTTCTATTATTAATCATTTTATTAAAAAGGACCCATGAAAAAGAGCTCTTATAACCATGTGGATACAGTTTTAAAACTACAGATATTTTTTAACAGCATTGTACATTGTGTCTTTGTAGCAAAAAAAAAAAAAATCCAAAGTTTTAGTTTTTCTGTTTGATTGTTTTCCTTTACATTATAAGTGGCCTTTCCTTATTTGTTAAGATATCCATTCAGATGACACCTTTTCAGCAAAGTCTTCCTTGACCATGTCACCAATGCTATCATTTACTATCATATTGTGTGTTTATACTGATTTCCTAGAATTTACCTGAAATAATTTATTATATTTCACAGAATTTATTTGCCTGACTTGTTCAATACTATATACCAATCTCATTCAAAAGTGCCTGTTTGGAAAAAATAAAAATAAAAAAAGAAAAGTGCCTGTTTGGAGATACATGGTAATATGTTTGATGGATGAAAGAATGATAAATGAAGATGACATTTTGTATATTTAAGGTTTTGGTTACTGAAAAGATGTAATAAAAGATTAGCTATTGGCACAGGTCACATTAATTGTAAGCATCTTGGCAAGATTAGGCACTTAATACATTTTTGAGTTAATAGAGATAGAAAGAATTTCAATTGTCACCTCAGATGGAGTTTTCTGTAATATATACCCATTTTTCTTTTCTTTTTTAAAAAGATTTTATTTATTATTTGAGAGAGAGATTAGAGAGAAAGCATGAGTGGGGGAAGGGCAGAAGGAGAAACAGACTCCCGCTGAGCAGGGAGCCCAATGTGGGGCTGGATCCCAGGACCCTGAGATCGTGACCTGAGCCAAAGGCAGACTTTTAAACAACTGAGTCACTTAGATACCCTACACCCATTTTTCTAATAAGCAAAGCCCATGGGTATCAGAGATTGCATTATCTGTTCAGAGTATTAACCATATGATACTAACCCTTTAAATTATTTTCATAACACTCCAGTTGAGTTTCAACTAGTAAATACTTCTTATTTCCATTAGAAAATACAAAATCCTAAAATGTGATCTTGTTACAACTTTAGTTTTCAATGTTTTGGTAGCTTTTTGCCTCTTTTCTTTTCTTTTCTTTTCTTTTCTTTTCTTTTCTTTTCTTCTTTTCTTTTCTTTTCTTTCTTTCTTTTTTTTTTTTTTTGGAAAGAGAGTGTAAGTGCACATGAGTAGGGTGGGGGAATAGGAAGAGGGGCAGAGGAAGAGAGGGAGAGTCCTAAGCAGGCTCCACACTCTGTGCAGAGCCTAAGAGGCTGGGGAGGGGGGGCGGGGAAGGCTCAATCTAACAACCCTGAGATCATGACCTAAGGTGAAATCAAGAGTCAGTTGCTTAACCAACTGAGCCATCTAGGCACCCCATTTTGTCTTTTTAAAGATCCTAGGGCAACATGAGTTCTTGCTATATGAGCCCGGATGCACGATTTGTACTTAGATGACATTTTCCTTCTGTATAGAAGAATCAATGTCCTGCTGTTTTACTATTTGTGAACTTTTACACATTATTATATATTTATCGTTAAAAAAATATACTGAAAGAAAAGTCCCTCAAAGGGCTAGAAAAGAAAAATTGAAAGCTTTAAAGCATCAGAGTAAAATGCATATTTCATGTCATAGTGGTAAGTGCTGCATTATATTAGCAATTTAGCTATAGGATCAGTGACTTTTCTGTCCTTTATTGAATTTCTAATATCATAAGAAAGTTACTAATGTGATAAAAGTCTTAAAGTATTACTGACTTTCTATCATGTTCTTGAAGTGAATTTTTATAGCATTAGCAAAAACAGAGTTTCAGAATACCATATAAACTGACCAAAATGATAATAAAAAAGCTTAAAAAATCAATAATACAGTTTATTCAGTTGATCTATTTGAAGCTTCTCATATTTCATTTTCAGATCTTTCTCGTTTAGTGGCTCCTGCTCATTGATAAGAGTCGAGTTGCAAAATCCCAACTTCCTCTGAAACAACATCTAGTTTTTAATAGATTGTATTGCTAAGAACACACTGAAAAGTGCTGGTAGTGTTATTTACAGAAAAAATGGTAACAAAGTACTTGTAACACAATTAATGTTACTGTCAGCTTTAAAAAATCCTCAGCAAAAATAAAGTGCAGTGACTGAACCACACTCTAAATGTTATCAGCTGTCATTCTGAAGATTCTTTCCTATTTTAGGTCTTGTACATATAGAGTGTTTTCACTTGTGACAGACAACATCATGTATTAGGGGAGTTCCTTTTAAGCATAATATTGAATATGAAAAATTAGAAAAAACAAGAAAAAATTTATTTTTCTCCACTTCTACAGAGACTAATTGTTATTCTTCAGCATCCATTCAGTTTTACTAATATGAAGACATTACAGTTGTTCATAATTGAAATGCAACAAAAACTGACGCAGAGACAGATTTTAAAAATATACAATATTCAAACTAGTTTAGACAGATTAACTCTTCCTTAGCAGCAATTCTGTATTATTTGAGAAAAAGAAATCCTTAAAATTTGCTTGCTTATTGAGGGTTTTTATACTGTCTTGTAAAATAGCTACTTTGTATTACCTACTGATCAGCGCTACTTGTTCAAACATTTTCTAGTATACTCCATGTGTAATTAAATGCCAAAAAATGGAATTTGGAAGATAAAATTTAAAAAGTGTTAAACATTAAGTAAGATATTTGGTTCTATAAATCTCAAAAAAAGTCACAAAAATTATCCATCCCCCCATACTTTGTTTCTGTAATAGATCACAAATGGAAGTTGGTGATGTTAGCAAAATAACTAAAAAGAGCTAACTATTTTTTAATCCCTTGGTTATTTCCCATTTCTTCCCAAATAGATATACATCATTGATTGATTTCTAACCTTCTATAAAATTGATTTTTAATATATTATTAGCATTCTGTATAGCTTCTCCTTGTACTGTGTATCTTTTGAAGACTGTAGTAGAATATTATAGTTTCCCACAATTTTTTAGAGTTTAGTAGTTTGTATTTGAGTAAAAGAATGAGGGAAATGAAGATTGCCAAAATGTCTATTGTAACAAATCTTGAATCAAGGACTTACACGTCATTTCACTCTATGTTCCCATAAGTCTTCTTCGCATAGTGTTCACAATGTGCCTGTAACCACAGTGCTATGCACTTTTGTTTCCCTGACTAGAATGTAAGTCACATGTGGGAAAGTTCTCCGTAGACCATGACACTTAGAGCATGACCCAAGAAATACAGAACAATTCAGAGCACATCTCAAAAAGCTGTTTGAATTAATCTGATCATTTATTCCCTAAGACCATTGTTTTCACATAAAATGGATGCCTTACTCAATTTAGTTTCCAGAATTTTATTCATAGTTTATTTGATGAGACAAAAGTTGTGGTGGCACATAGGCACACTGTTACAGACATGAAGTTCCACATAATAGCATGCCAGTCACTTCCAGCCAAAGTCCAGCTTGGGCACACCTATAGTATAATAAGTTGCATTTGTTTTGTGCGGCAGCAAAGAAGACATTCCTTGGGGACCCATGGGAGGTCTCAGTAAGAGCATGTTAGATGATTGGAGGGAAGGCTTAAGAAAGTGGGGACTTGTGACAGATTGTACCCTGTCAAGAATTAGGTAAATCTATGATTGGGTATTTTTAAATATTGGGAGGGATGACTAGACAGGTGGTAAAGGTGTAATATTCACCAGAAGTGGGGGATGTTTGTTATTTAAGGATGGACAATGTTTCTTTTTGTTTGTGTTCAGATATGATTACTTGGTGGTCTTGTTTTTCCTGTGATCCGTCATGGTCAGAATAGCCTTGTGTGATGTTGAGGTTCTTTGAAATTCTCTAGGTTCAAGAGGAGAACATACAAGCTTAACTGTGAGTGCCAGGCTGGTTCCTGGCTAACACTAAAGTCTAGCTGACAGCTCCAGGAGAGCTCAGGATGCCAAAGATCATTCTTCTCTTCCTCAATTATTGGCATATCATTTAAATATATATACCAGCAAACAAAATATTCATTGCATCTATTTGGACTCTGTATTATAAAATATGCATTGGAGAGACTGACTTAAGAAGTTCTTTGTAATTGTTATTATTCCTCAAAATTATGTCTAATACTTATTTTTTCAGTAACCTAGCGAATCAATAGAAGTAGAAAATCAAATATAAATAATTAGTCTGCATGGGAGTTTAGTCCCCATATATGTGGAACAGGGCGACTTTATTTATTTATTTTTTTTTTTATGGTGGCACCTGTGTTTGTCTTTCATTTTTTTTTTATTTTATTTATTTATTTATTTATTTTTTATTGGTGTTCAATTTACTAACATACAGAATAACACCCAGTGCCCGTCACCCATTCACTCCCACCCCCCGCCCTCCTCCCCTTCCACCACCCCTAGTTCGTTTCCCAGAGTTAGCAGTCTTTACGTTCTGTCTCCCTTTCTGATATTTCCCACACATTTCTTCTCCCTTCCCTTATTTTCCCTTTCACTATTATTTATATTCCCCAAATGAATGAGAACATATAATGTTTGTCCTTCTCCAACTGACTTACTTCACTCAGCATAATACCCTCCAGTTCCATCCACGTTGAAGCAAATGGTGGGTATTTGTCATTTCTAATAGCTGAGGAATATTCCATTGTATACATAAACCACATCTTCTTTATCCATTCATCTTTCGTTGGACACCGAGGCTCCTTCCACAGTTTGGCTATCGTGGCCATTGCTGCTAGAAACAGGGCGACTTTAATCTCTGTTTCACTAACATATCATTTCTAACAACAGCAACAAAATGCTAAGTACAAAAAAACAGCTTTCCATATTCCCGAAAGAAGCTGATTTATGCTCTTTAGTATTATCCCGTGAATTGATGCTGGATACTTTGGGCAGTTTGAGGCTTATTTTGGATGTTCTTTTAATTGAATCTTCCAGAGGAGAACCAGACTTTTGCTTCATCAATGTGTGAATCAACTATTGCCCCTCTCGGAAAAATTGCATTATAGGTACAGAACAATCATTATGAGCCTGTAATTGTCAATTTAAATATTATTAGTTGTGTTAATTATAGGTAAATGCTAGACAAACCGCGTTCAGGCACGGACTCCCGTGTGGAGGCTTGGCAGTCTTTGCATGAGTATTCCATCACTGCAGTCCTGTTTTGGAAAAATAGATTAAAGTTTCATGAATGTGAAATTTAAAGCTATATTCCTGAGCTCTCAGTGAAGGATCTTTTAACTAATTTAATAAAAATGCTCCTTCTTATGGGCCTGAGGAGTGAAGTCCCAGAAATTGATAAGAGACTCTGCCTAAAGGCAGAAGAAAAGGCTGAGCCTTCGTGAGATTATCATTTCCACAAGTTTAGCCTTACAACTGCATCAGAGAACCAATAGTAATTTTATTTGCTTTGTAAATCTAGAAAGAAGATGGAGCCATTGTGCAGGGTGGAAGGCAACTATTACCATGCAGCCCAGGTGCCTTGGAGTGCCTCATTCCATCTTAGCAAGAGTGCAGGCTTACGGGTATTTTTGTCATCCTTTCTGGCCAAACTCCCACTCCCCAATATTGCCAAGTGGGACTGAAATGAAAGCATTCAGACCCAGGAGAGGATTTATGGCTGATATTGAATGGAAAAAGTTAATTGGATATTCTCTATGTAAGGACACTGCTGCAATTGCTAACTGTATTCTGGTCACAGAAGAAGCCGTGTGTCTAGGAACATGATGATATAGCCCCTATTACTGGTCAATTAAGAGATAACAACAGTGTGGCAGTAATTTGCCTCTCCATCTGCAGCAATCTGTCACTAACTTTAAAAGCCACTTATCCTAGGAAGACAACCCGAAAATAAACCTCAGAATTAAGAATAATATATAACCAGCAAAGAAAGATTTCAGGCAACAGTTGCCGAGCAGCAAAATCAATCTGACATTATTATACATTATTTTGTATGTTCTAAATATCCTTTCTGTTTCACAGAGAGGTTAAAGATAAATCTTGCCTTCGGTGTATGGAAAATGAAGGGAAAATTGTCTTTTTACAAATAACGGAACGTTTGAAGTAATTTGTTTTTTATTATTCCTAAGAAAAATTTCAGATTTGTAGATAACATAAACATTTTGATTTCCCAGGTTTGCTTTATGTTAAAACATATGCACAAACAAAAATTAAACTGAGGCACTAAATTTCAATGAGATTTAACCATGTCTCTCTGTTATACCATCAGAAAATTTCTAGATCTCTAGGGGACATTATTAGCTGTCATTTTCCTCATATTAATTAATTTATAAAGTGAATTTCTTACCAGTTGAATTACAAAAAAAAATTGATATACATATATTGCTCTACCTAAGCTTTGTGGGAAGGTACTATGTTTCTATTTTATAAATAAGGAAACTCATCAATAAGAATAGTCAAGTTACCTGCCAAAGATCATATAATTAGCGTCTAAATATACTGCAATCTTTGTACCTACAATCCAGTAAGAATAGTAACAAAAATGTAGTCACAGAGTTAACACATTGTAACTATGTAGCTAATCTCCTTAACAGATTTATATATGAATCATAAATTCCCAGTTGACACGGGATAATTATGTATTAATCTCCCTAACAAATGTGAATAATAAATATTGAAAAAGGTATTCAATCAAAGTGAATTATGAAGGACATCACAATTTTGTCTATGGTGATTTTTCATTTATTTGGGTGAAGGTATAGGGAGTAGCGTCAGTAAATGCTAGGTTAGCAGGAGGTTAACATAATAGTGTTTAACAACAATAGGATCATAGTAGTATCTTATTTCGTTAGGCTAGGTAGGATACAGAAATGTCAATGAAGGAATTACATTAGAAACTTATTTGAATTCAATGTAATGGGGTGTGGGGTGGTTTTCTTTCTTTTTTTTTTTATCATCCTCTCCCCTGATCATCTTAAAAACCACTCTCCGCTTAAAAAAAAAAAAAAAAAAAAAGTTGACTTTTTGTACTATAACTGAGACCCTGTATTTCATAAGACATGCTGTGTGGTTGCATGTTTTCTTGCTTCTCTCGATATAAATTTCCAAGTATGCCATAAGTGTAAAAACCATTTTCAGAGTAGAAGTAACTAGTCACGATCTTCCTTTTGTAAATGTCTTACGGATGCTGAAAGAGACTTTTCTTCTTAAGGTTTAACGAAGTTGCCATATTCATTTTCAACCAGAATATTAAGTGCCGTTGAAGCTTGGAAACCAGAATTTCTTTGCTAAAAATATTTGTTTGAAAACTGACAACTCCTAAATAGTAAGAGAAAAAGAACATCTAATAACAAGATCATATGTAATCCTATCAAAATCTTCAATAAAATAACATAGTCTTCCCGTTTGCTATTTTTTATCAGATTTATATGTTTTACATTGCTTTGATGGTTGACAAATGCTCAGTAAATTTCTCTGTAGGAATTTATTTTCAATCTTCAAATTTACATTTGACATTTAAAACTATCATTACAATTCTCACCATTGATGCATATCATAAGTTACTCTGTTTTATTTACTGTAGTTTCATGCATGTGAGAACATACTGCTAAATTTAAAATATCAAGTTTACAATTTTTCCATCTCATCAGGTGAACTATTTGAAACAAAACTCCCTGTCAACAGTATGTGATACATAAATTTGAAGAAAATATTTTTCAGTTAAATTACGGTGGGATTATATGTTTCAGTTTAACATTTCAAAATATTTGCAGTCTTCAAAAGTTCTGGTTTCGTTTGAGACATCATTTTTGGTTTTCATTTGAGATGAGAAACTCAGTAATTATTTTTGTTTGGAGGTAATTGTTTTTGGAAGCAAATAATGGGTTTGCTAATGCTAAAAATTGCCTCTGGAAATGGACACAAAAGCAACTTGAATAGCAACAGAAAGATTAGAGTGCTTGATATTAGTGGCCAGTGTCATTTTTAAGGGAACTTCTTGTATATAGAAAAGGAAAAATAATCACGATACTGTCAATGATCATAGTTTGATAGGTGTTCCTGTGGTCAATCCATAGTATGTTGCATGTGCTAAGTATTTTATCAACATTTGCAGAATTAAATCGATATTATTATCTAATCTGCACTCCCCACCCCTCCCCAAACTACTTTGACCAAGGCTTCCAAAATAGATAGAGGGCTTATGTCATTCGATCAGAGTTATTTTGAACAGACATGTTCAAGGTCTTGAGATATGCTTAGCATCTATGGATACTTGGTCATCATTCAGACGGCTGTCTTTCTCCTAAAAGAGTTTGGTCTATACTGAAGATCATTCCTGTGCATATAACTTGAACAGTAATCCGTCAGATATCTCATGTCAGGAAGTGATTAAATCTTAACCAAGAGAAGGACAGGTCTGCTAAAAAAATAAAACAATATTCAACCGTCTTAATAAACTAATGTACTAATAACAGATTTTTAGACAACTAAATCAGTTGCTTAAAGCTGTATGTGTGTATCATAGCAAGAGAAAAGGGTATATGTGTGTGCAACTTACTTGTGACCAGGTAAGCAATTCCTAAGAGTATTCTTTTTTTTTTCCCTAAGAATGTTCTAAAGGTCAGTACAACATGTACTAAGATATGAACTTAAAAAAAAAATCACATGTAGTAAAATTTATGTTTTCATTTGAAGAGTAGATTACATTTGAGTTCCTAAGAGGTGAAGGTTAGGTCTGGCACGCATTATTTCATCTCTCAGATTGCATCAAAAAATTCAAATTGGCGACCTTTTAAAAAAATCATCATAGATAAATGGAAGGGATATATTCTAAAGGAATGATTTGCATTCAAAGAACGTCTTGTGAAATAACATGAAGCATTGATTGCAGCAACAAGAAACCGTTAATTGTGCTCTCCTGGGGATAAACACCAAGTTCAGTTTCACTGAAAAGTCAAGAATCACAACTAAGGAAATTAATGTTTGACCATAAAACCTTCACCAAAGTACCTACACATAAGATTCATACCAGGTACATTTGAACAAATATGGATGCACATATCTTGTCAAAAAGTTTTGTTTCCCATCTGAAGGAGAGATCTGGCAAAGGTATCAGGAGAACCTTTGAAATTTAGGATTAAAGGGAAAGCTTTTTAAAATTTTTCTCAGAAAAGGGCTTTGAACACTGGCAATTGCTACATTTACTTACCGTATGAGTTGAATTTACACATTATTATACATTTACTTACTGCCTCAGTTGGATTTATATATTATTATATGTAGGGAGCATATGTTGAGTTTTCTCTTGGGTTTCCTGTCAATTCTATGCTTAAGTATTATTTTGTTACCTTAAACATTGATTCACTCCATAAAGGAGAGTTTCTAGACTTCAAAATATTTGAAACATTTAGAATTGTTATGTGAATATGTATTACATATAGGCATTATAAATATATTTTAAGTATTCCTTTTACCTTTGAACATTTTGTGTTCAATCTAGTTGCTTTCTGCTATAACCCCAAATTTGTAGCTTCATAAATTATTCTTTCAACCATGCCATGGTTTCATAGGAAAACTATATCAAATGATTTTGGTATATTTAGTGTAACCATTCTTAAACTGTGGTTGTACATGAAGCTTTTTAAATGCCTTTGTACATACAAAATTCAGGAACAGAAATTAACCTATGTTTGAAAATTAAAGAAAGCATCAATAATTTAATACGCTGTGATTTAAAGAAAAGGCAAAATAGTAGAAAGAAAAAGACAAAAGTAATCAAGGTCTTTTCATAAATCTTTAGTAATTTGTAACGTTTCTCTTTGCAGAAAACAGGCCATGTTTCCTAAGGTTACCTTGTAAAATGTATGCCTAGGACTGAATATTTCAAAAGTATTACAGTGTTGTAATCTACATTTCTTTTATGATAAAGTGAATTCTTGAAAATAGAACAGATTATAATCATAGGTTATGAAGCCTAATGTTTAAATACGATTTGGAATAGGAAAATAATTCAGTCATACTATCATAATTAAATTTAATTTGCCAAAGAGACAATACATTTAATTTGTTTTGTATATCCCTGGACTTCCATAATATAGTTTAAAAAGAAACTACAAAAACGAGACCCAGCGTGATGCTTTTACAGTATTTATGATGAAAGTCAACATTTATCACAAGGCGAACATCTCTATCTTATAAGCACCAATGTATTTTAGAAGAGTTCAGTTTTCCAACTTTGATCTCCAAAATGATAACTCTGTAATCCTTAATCTATACTGGATTAATCAACCTACACTTTCCACAAACTGTTTGTAGTCCTAGTCTTTTTTTAAACCTCTTAATGTTTTTATTTTAAACAATTTCAGGGGACAATTGAGTTTCCCTCTGAAGAAAAGGGGAAAAAGAAAAAAAAGGAGTGTTAGGTGTCCCAGCCCCTCTCCCTCCCCCACCAGCCAAATAAATCTCAGGTGCAGGGCATTTCCATTGTCTCTGAAATCTTGAAATCAATCTCGTAAGAAGTGGCGTCCAAGGGAAGGGCGGACAGGATTTGGCAGCAGTTGAACATGCACCAGGGAAGCTTGCCTGCCCCTGAGGGACAGCAGGTCAACTGTGAAGCCAAAGCAAACTTTAAGGAGCAAGGTAGGCCTTCAGGGCGAACAAGGGCGTGCCTGCCATGGGAGACCCCTGGAGGAGGTAGCCTTGCTTCCTTCAGGACACAGGAGATGTCACTAGCCACTTGGACCCTGACGCTGGCTTTCCACAAGGTAGGTGGGCTCCATTAGCAGGGCTGGGTGGTCAGCACACAGGTGTAGACACAGAGCAGGGCCTTAGGGCTGATGACCAGCATGGTGTCTGCATGCAGGGTCTCATTGTGGAAGAGTGCGCTGCTCGTTCTCCTTGTGCAGTTGTTCATCTTTGGGTGATGTTTCTGCAAGGCAGGACCTTGGTGGGCTCCCACAACGACCCATCATAAGGACTGTTCTCTGGATCGGTTTCTAGTATAGGTCCTCCCTCTTCCTGGTCATGCAGTTCAGGGCCCATATTGTGGTGATTGTTTGGCAAAATATACAAATATGGAATCATTGTGGACTTCCGTCCAACCTTGGACAGCCATCTGTCAGGGACATGCCAGTGATTTCATGCTTGTTTGGGTCAGACAGACGTTGTGGTCAGCCTAATCCCAAAAATGACAGGGAGAATAAGTTGTCACAGTTGTCCCAGGGATGAAGCGTGTTTAGTTCTCTTTTACAAGTAATACTAATTAAAATGCCAAAACTGAGGACTTCTAGAGAGTTCATGAGAACATGACTCAGAGAAGGGGCCATTCTTACACTCTCATTAATTTAACATGGATTTTGGTCATTCTAGTATGTGAACAATAGTGACTTATTGTTGTTTTAATTTGCATTGTTAGCATTGTTCTTTTCATGTATTTTTTTGCCCTCCATATGTCATCTTTGGTGAGGTATTTATTTAGGACTTTGACTTGTTTTTGAAAATCAGGTTACTGGTTTTCTTATTGTTGAGTTTTAAGAGTTCTTTGTATATTTTGAATAACAGTGCTTTAGTAGATGTGTCTTTGAAAACATTTTCTCCCAGCCATGGCTTGTTGTCTCATTCTCTTGATATTATCTTTCACAGAAGTTTTTAATTTTAGTAAGTCCAGATTATCAATTATTTCTCTCATGGATTGTGCCTTATTTCTGTCTAGAATGTCATCATCATTCCCAAGGCCATCTAAGTTTTCTCCTATGTATTCTTTTGGAAGTTTTATAATTTTGCATTTTACATTTAGGTTGATGGTCCATTTTGAGTTAATTTTTACAGAGATTGTAAACTCTGTGTCTAAATTCATTTTTTGCGTATGAATGTCCCATTGTTCCAGCACCACTTGTTGAAAATTATGCCTCTTTGTCAAAAATAAATTCACTATATTTATGGGGGTCTATTTGTGGACTCTCTATTCTGTTCTATTGATTTATTTGTCTTTCCTTTCACCAATACCACTCTGTCTTGATTGTTATAGCTTTATGATAAGTCTTGAAGTACAGTGGAGTCAGTACTCCAACATGATTTTTCTCTTTAAATATTAACTGTTCTGTGTATTTTTACTCTCTATATAAACTTCAGAATCAGTTTGAAAATACCTACAAAATAACTTTCTGGGACTTAGGGAACTGCATTGAATCTATAAACATCTTTACAAAATTGAAACTTCCTATCTGTGAACATGAGTATCTCCCCATTTACCTTGTTCTTTTATGTATTCATTCAATAGAGTTTTGCCTTTTTCCTTATATTCATCTCATAAATGTTTTGTGAGATTTATTCTGAAGTACTTTCATTTAGTGGGTGCTAATGTAAATGGTATTTTGTTTTTAATTTTAAATTTCAGTTTCTAAGTGCTGGCATATAGGAAAGCAGAGGACTTTGTATATTAACCTTGTATCCTGCTATCTTAACCTTGTATCCTGCTACCTTACTATAATCACTTAGTAGTTGCAAAAAAAATTTTTTTGTCAGCATTCTCAGATACTCTACACAATTATGTCTTCTGTGAATAGAGACAGTTTTATTTCTTACTTTCCAATCCATATGCCTGTTACAATAAATAAATTCAATAAGTTGTAGATATAAATCAACATACAAAAATTAGTTGTGTTTTTATACACTAGCAAAGAACAATTTGAAAATTAAATTGATAAGACAATGCAATTTACAACAGCATAAAAACAGTAAACTAATTTGGAATAAGTTTAACCAAGGAGGTATAAGATGTGTACTCCAAAATCCAAATATTGTTGACAGAAATTAAAGATGGCCTAAATATATGGAAGTACCAACCAGGTTTATGTATTAAGAGATTTAATACTGTTAAGACAGTACTCCCCAGTGCAGTTCAGTGCAATCCTTATCAAAATTTTAACTGCCTTTTTTGAGAAAATGGATAAACTGATCCTAAAAATCACATGGCATTGAAAAAGACCAAGAATAGTTAAAATATCATGAAAAAAGGAGAACAAAGTTGGAGGGAGAACATTTCCCAGTTTCAAAACTACTGTGGATCTGCAGTATCCAAAGTAATGTGATCCTGACATAAGGATAGTATATAGAATAAGAGAATAGACTCAAAAGTCCAACAGTAAATTTATACAGCTTTGGTATATTGATTTTTGACAAAGATGCCAAGACTATTCATAGGATTGTAGGAAAACCACAAATGAATGTGGTTACCCATATAAAAGAATGAAGTTGGGATTTTGTTAATTTTCATGATTTTGGATTTGGCAGTGGGATTTTAGATATGATACCAAAAACATAAGCAACAGTAACAGCAAAAAAGAGAAATCAGACTTTAGTGAAAAAAATTTACATCAATATATGCAATCAAAAAAGTTAAAAATCAGCCCACGGAATCAGATAAAATATTTGTAAATCATATATCTGATAAGGGTCTAATAACCATAATGTATAAAAAAATGCTTTCACCGTCATAATAAGAAGTAAACAACCCAGTTTTAAAAGTGGACAAAATACTTGAATAGACATTTCTCCAAATAGGATTTTGTTTCTTGGCCAGTAAGTGCAAGACAGTTATGCTTAACCTCATTATTCATTAAGGAAATGCAAATCAAAACCATAATGAGGTTCTACTTCATGTTTGCTAGGATGGCAATGATAATTTAAATATCAAATAAAAACAGAAAACAAAACAAAACATATGTTGGCAAAGATGTGGAGAAATTTGAATCCTCATATGTTAGTGGGGGTAACAAGGTTCAGCAGGTATGGAAAACCATTTAGCCATTTTTTTCAGAATTTCAACATAGAGTTACCATGTGACTCAGCAGTTTCATTCTTATCCTTAGACCCAAGAGACTCGAAAATGAGTGTCCAAGCCAAAATTTGTACATTAATGTTCTTATCAGCATTATTCACAATAGCTAAAGGGTAGCAACAACCCAATGTCCATCAGCTAATGAAAAGAAAACCAATGGATGGCATATCAGAAAAAGGAATATTATTCTGCCATAGAAAGGACTGAAATAGGGGCACCTGGGTGGCTCAGTTGGTTAAGCATCTGCCTTCACCTCAGGTCATGATCTCAGTCCCAGGATCCAGCCCTGCATTGGGCTCCCTGCTCAGCAAGGAGTCTGCTTCTCCCTCTCCCTCTGCTCCTCCCCTCCACCATTCTCTCTCTTTCTCTCAAAATCAATCAATCAATCAATCAATCAATAAAATCTAAAAAAAAAAAAAAGGCAACGATACATGGCACAACATGGATGAACCTTGAAAAAATGTTAAGTAAAAAGTCAGACACAAAAGACTACATATTTTATGATTCTGTTTATATAGAATGCCCCAAATAGGCAAATACGTATAGACAGAAAAGAGATATGAATGGTTCTAAGGGCTGAAAGGGGAAGGAGATGTGGAGTGGATGATTAGTGGATATTGAGTTTGTTTAGGGGATAATAAAAATATTCTGGAATTAGATAGTATTGGTGGTTGCACACTATTGTGAATATCCTAAAAGTCAATTAAATGTATGTTTTAAAGTAGTTAAACTGATGAATTTTCTGTTTTGTTGATTGTATCTCAAACAAACAAACAAACATAGGTTTTAGGATCTAAAGAAAATGAAATCTTATTAATTTGAAAATTAACAGTATTTAACTTGCAGTCATATGGACTGAAGATTATTTGGTATTTAATTAACAAGGCAGGAAACCACAAATGTTGGAGAGGATGCAAGAAAAGGGAACCCTCTTACACTGTTGGTGGGAATGTGAAATGGTGCAGCCACTCTGGAAAACTGTGTGGAGGTTCCTCAAAGAGCTAAAAATAGACCTGCCCTACGACTCAGCAATTGCACTATTGGGGATTTATCCCAAAGACACAGATGCAATGAAACGCCGGGACACCTGCACCCCGATGTTTCTAGCAGCAATGTCCACGATAGCCAAACTGTGGAAGGAGCCTCGGTGTCCATCGAAAGGTGAGTGGATAAAGAAGATGT
This sequence comes from Canis lupus dingo, assembly GCF_003254725.2. NCBI lineage: Eukaryota > Metazoa > Chordata > Mammalia > Carnivora > Canidae > Canis > Canis lupus. Next base: position 5,487,300 of record NC_064245.1, read on the forward strand.
GGTTTATGTATACAATGGAATATTCCTCAGCCATTAGAAATGACAAATACCCACCATTTGCTTCAACGTGGATGGAACTGGAAGGTATTATGCTGAATGAAATGAGTCAATCGGAGAAGGACAAACATTACATGGTCTCATTCATTTGGGGAATATAAATAATAGTGAAAGGGAATATAAGGGAAGGGAGAAGAAATGGGTAGGAAATATCAGAAAGGGAGACAGAATATGAAGACTCCTAACTCTGGGAAACGAACTAGGGGTGGTGGAAGGGGAGGAGGGTGGGGGGTGGGGGTGAATGGGTGACGGGCACTGAGGGGGGCACTTGACGGGATGAGCATTGGGTGTTATTCTGTATGTTGGCAAATTGAACATCAATAAAAAATAAATTTATTATTATAAAAAATAAAAATAATAATGATAAATAAAAAAATTAAAAAAAATAAAAAGTTAGTGGACAATTTAACATGCTGTTGAGTAAAAATAAATACAGTCAAGCAAGAAGAGACTTTGTTTAAAAAAACTATTGCAATGGGGAGAATGCTCCAACTACAAGATTGAAGGAGTAAATAAAGCTAGGAAGAACTGGTTGTGACTGTAGTTGGGTAGGCAGGTGGTGTTACTGAGTTACTAAACAGACAATATTTTTCTTTGAGGACAGCCAGATCTTTAAAGGGTCTCTTGAGGTTCTTCTGACTTCCAGTGCTTGCTTTAGCTCAAGTGTGTGCCCAAACCTAGGGCCTTTGGGAAGGAGGGTAGCTTGATTTTGGTCAGGTTCATGGGTTTTTCATCCAGATTGGTCAAAGCTAATTAGTAATATGAAATATTGCAAGGGAAATATCTAATCAACAACAACAAAAGGATAATTTGTTATTTAATCTACTTGTAGGTGTCCGAAACTTTTACAAAACAAGAATATACTCTTTTAAAATATTCCTCATCTCTTTGGTTTTATACTATGCCCATAAAAGCTCTATGCTGGAGTATTTGTTAAGCTGTTTTCTGTTATTGCAGCTCCTGGAAGTCAGTAACTGTATACTTCTTTAGAAAAGACTCTATAGTTCATATAACACACTAATTTAAGGAGAACTTTCTTCCCAGTTATTTCAAATCAATGAGGCTAGCTAAAAGCACTTGAAAGGATCATAAAATAATCAAAAAGTAGATAGCAGTTGAGATTAGCGGAGTTCACACATGTGATAATGATGAATAAGAGTGCAGACATCCACACAGGTAGAAAATGATGAGGGCTTCCAACAGTTTAAATGTGTGTGTGGGGCTTTTTGTATGTTACCTAAGCTGTATTTATTATCAACTGATGTGTTAGTATGCAGAGAAGTTCTTACAAGGTAGCAGAAGGAGAGTTCCAGTTAGGCCAAGTAGCTTGAGCTTCATAGCTTTTCATTTCATGGTCCCTTCTTAGGTCCTGGGAGGAGCCCTGGCAATGGGTTCACAGGCCACATGTTTCTGTAAATTTTGTTGAAGTAAGATATTTTAACCATAACTACTTAAAACCACTGTTTCTTTCCACTCTGACCTTCCTTCATTTTTACTTCCCCTGTGTCATGGTTCACTGATGGCACCATGAGATTTTTTTTTTTTATCCAGCTAAGGAAAAGTTAACTTTGGAATATGTTCAGTTTGAATTTAAAAGGGTATAATTACGTGGCTCACATTTCTTTTATATATGGCTAAGTTATTGTTAGCTGCCCAATGTAGGGATAGATTCTAGAAATACTTCTACTGTAGCTGATAGTGTTGACTGCACAGCATTGCCCAAAGTCACAAAGGACTAGGTGGTATTGTGGTATGGATTTGTCCTATGGTACCTGGCATGGGAAGAGTAGGAGAACTGGATGGAGCCAGAAACTGGCCTGTGCAAAAATCTTCCAAGCACCAGTTGTATAACATTTCATTTACACCCAAAGTTATCAACATCTAGTCAAAAGAGAAGTTCCTTCTTGCAGGGTATATAAGAATATGCTCCATATGATTTTTAATAGAACATCAAAAATTCATAAGGCACAAACCTGGAACCATGCACATACACACGAATGGTATCGCGTGTTTTAGGCATCCCAACTATTGATAATAAGAATAAGAAAAATACATGTTTTGATTAAATGAGCTAGAAGAAAAAAACAGTCTTTTTTCTCTTCTGTGAGTAGAAAAAATACTATAAAATGTTGTCATATGAAGAATGAATCAAAGAACATCCTGCAAAAAAAAAAAAAATCCAGCAGAGGAATATATTATAGTAGTGTGAAAGGGAGTTAGCTCATGTATATATTATTATATCTATCAATATTTTGTGATGATTTTAATTTATGGGGGTTTGCTGAATAATGGCCCTCAAAGATATCTGGATCCAAATACCTAGAACTTGTAAATATACCTTCAATAGAAAAAGAGTCTTTGTAGATGTAAATAGTTATGAATCTTCAGATGGGGACACTAGCCTAGATTATCTGGTGGGACCTAATGCAATAAAGAATGTCCTGAAAGAGAGAGACAGAGTAAGAATGACACAGATGGCAATGTGACCATTCACACAAGTTGCAGTGCTATTGGCTTTGAGGAAGAAGGAAAGGGCCACAAATCAGGGAACATAAAAATACAGTTCAAGAAGCTGGAAAAGGTAAGGAAATAGATTTTTCCCTGAAGCCTTTGGAGGGCTCATGCCTTTATCATGAGACTAATTCTGGAACTTCTAGCCTCCAGAACTGTAAAATAATGTATTTGCATTGTGGTAATCTGTTGCATTTGGCTTCACACATTGTTTCACAGATTGATCTCACAAAAGCTGGTTCCAATCCTGGGTAGAGTTGCACAGGTACTTTGAGAACATCCAACCATGTTCACCAATGTTGCCAATGAACTCATAAATGTAAATATATGCTCAATATCTTTTTAATGCCAAGCTGGTAATGATGGGGAGCCATATAGCCATAACAGACTAGCACCTAGTGTTAAGTCCTCCAGAGATACTAGGACCACAAATTGATCTGCTTAGTAGATGATTCTGGCATTAAGTGGCCCTATACTACTTTGGGCAAACTTTAAGATTAATTCTGATCATGAAAATACAGAAATTTGATTAAAAGTAATTACCATTCTGCTCTGTGTTCCCATAAAATATGTTATTTTTAGATGCCTGTAAATATAGCCATCTAAAAAAGATAATTTAATATTAATGCTTGGTTAGAGAAGTTTTTTTTATATACCATTTTATTCCTTATAGGATATCAGAGAATTAAAAAGATATAATATTGTAAAACAATCTGAATTCTTTGGAGTGTGGAATTCAAAATTAGCAAGGGGTTATATAGATGGAGGAAGATATGAAAATACACTTAATTCTGAGAAGAGAGTAATAACTTTTTTTCTTGCTTTTGTACTATGCATTTAACTCCTAGTCAAAACAAGAATTCCTTATTTTGTGACTCATCTTTCTGAAAAGGGATAGTCTATCTCTCTCACTCTTGTTCTCATCCTGTCTGTATCTCTCTGTGTTGTTCTACAGGGAAGTATAGGAGCAAGACCCTTTATAGGAGTTAGGCATAGAGAAATAGCACTATTTCTAGTGGTCAGTGTTTAGAATTTCTATTTTATCATATAATTAGGTGTACTTGACATTTTCTTGATGAAAAAAAGAAATAAATGAAAGCTGATGACAGTAAAGGGGAATGATGTTTCACAAGTTAGTTCTTAATTTCTCTTTTATTAGAAGTACACTAATAAGCAAGCTTGAATAAGTTCTGTTATGATTGCTTTGTTTCATATTTTTCTTCCTAGCAAAAGTGTGATTTGGTGAATTAAAAATTTTTTTAGAATGTTATTGCCATATATACGCATACAAATAAAAACAATAAATGGCACCTGGCTGACTCAGCAGAGCATGCAACTCTTGATTTCAGGGTCGTAAATTGGAGCCCCACTTTGGACATAGAGATTACTTTAAAAACATTTTTAAAAATAAAAAATAATATTCTCAGTAAATATCTGTTTGAGGGTCCAACTTCATTATTTTTCTTGGAAGTGCACATTAAAAATGTGATGTGGTACTGCTGCACACTTAGTGGAATAGGAAAATTTAAAAAGATAGCATCCAGCATTGGTGAGGGTGTGATACAGGTTATACCATGGAAGTGCAGCTTGGTAAAATCACCCAGAACTTTTGGGAAGTTTCTTGTAAACTAAACATGCATCTACCCTGTTACACAGCAACTCAACTTCTAGGTATATTTCTAACAGAAGGTGTGCCCAAATATTCATCAAAAGACATTGGTCAGAATTCTTTATAGCAGCATTAATTATAATAGAAAGAAATCTGGAAACCACCAAGTAATGAATCTGGTGTAGAATGGAATAATTCCCAGCAATGGGAATAAATGATTTAAAACAGCAGATAATAATATGAATGACTTTCTCAAAAGATGTCAGACACAAAAAAGGACTGTTCCATTGACACAAAAGTACAAATGCAGGCAAAACCAATTGGTAAACATTAGAAATAAGGCTAATGGTATTGGTTGAGGGTGGTGAGTAAGGGAATCTGCAATGGGTTCTTAATCGGTGTGCTGGTTACAACTGATAAGTTTGATTTGCAAACAAATTCATCAGGATTTATACTTATGTGCTTTTGATTACACATATTTTTTTACTTCAACAAAAAGTTTTAAAGTGTATCCCCTAAGTCAATTCCTATTTTCAATAAAGTGTAAGACTTACGAAAACCACTAAAGGAATAAATATCATTTTTTCATTGCTCATTCCTATTGTTTTTGTCTTTACTCCATGTATTTAGCTGTAATCGTTATGTACCCAAATCTTCCAGATACCATAATAATACAATGTAAAAAGTTCAATCCAGACATGGAATTTCAGGTTTCAAGAAAGAGAACTCCTAATCAAATACCTCTTCCCATAAGATTCCATCCCATAATGAAGAGTTGACTTTGTTACTGGAACTCAACAAACGATGAGCACCTGGGACATATAAATTAAAAATCACCAATTGTGAATGTCAGACTTGAAGTTACTTAAAGGCATTTTCTAGATTAGATCATCAGTTTTATGTGGCTTCTTTTGTTTTTGTTTTTGTTTTTGTTTTTTTCTTCATGCTGGGAAATGTGTATTATTGTGAAACAAATGCTGAGCTCAGGAAACTCCTGCACGAACACTGTTAACTTCTAGCAAATGATTTTTGACACTGTTTTCTGGTCCAGTTATTCTGAAAATGTCTAAGTATGCTTTGAATTACTTATTATTTTAATTTTCCAAAAATAGTGTAATTATTCAGGTGGGGCATAGAGAAGGTCACAAGCAACTCTATTATATCAATTTATCAAGTTTTCTTATTTTTTATGTTCTATAGAGTTCCAAATTTTTGCATGAGGGAAGATTCTCACCTGTATTAATAATGCACACTAGTAAAATGCATTGGTTACTAAAGAGGAATGATTTGTATCCATACACATCTCTCAGAGTTCAGAAGATTTGGCTGGCCGCTGTCCTTCTTCTCCACCAGGTGAATATGATAGCTGTCTCTATATCTGGCCCAGTCAGATTTTGGGGAATTGCTTTTTTTCCAGATATAACAGGATCAGGTTAGCTCTGCTTTTGGATTTAAACACTCTGATTCTCTTTGACCTTTGATTAATTCCTGATGACAGCTAGGTGACCTAAACGGTTTATGTACTGATCTATATGCCTAAATGACGTAGGATGCTAAAATCCTACTGCCTATAACCATAGAAGTCACCTGAGTATTGATCCTTTCTACTGGAGATTTACAAACTGAATAATGCAACCTGTTGAAAAAAAGTCTTTCTATTAGTGAATGAAACTGTACTTGAAAAGTAGTTGGATGTTGTGAACATTTAGCTATGTTTTGTCATTTTAACTTCCTCATGGGATGCCCTGGAAAGTGCACCTTATTTTCTACTTAAGTTATTTTTATTTTATTGTGCTTTACAATTTCATCCTGTTATATGTTAGCAGAAAGAAATGAACATTTATTGGCCCCTCCACTAGATGTATTTTGCCCCTTGCCCTCCTTCCTAAAACTCCTGTAACACCCCCACCCCCCCAAACACACACACACACCAGAGTCTGCAGTAGACTTGAAATGAGGGACACTGATTTGATTTCTGCTAACTCTTTTCACCTGGAGGCAGGTCTCACCATCCAATCAAAACAAGAGTCATTCTGGAGTTGGGACATTCAATCCAATGACTTAGTACTGTCACCTAAGAAAACACAACTAGTCTTGCCTAAGGCTAGTAGAAGTGGAATTTTCTGTAATTATTTGAGGACAGTCAGATCTAGAAAAAAGAAATTCTGCAGGAATTTCTATCATTTTTAATGCATTTCCTCCCCCTGAAACATTAGCCTCTTTTATGAAGTATATTTTTATAGCCTTCTTCTTTAAGTCTTTCTTTGCCTCTTAATCCTACATTTTTGATCAGAAGAACTACACTTTGTTAGTTGGACTCTCCTTCCATTTAGCCTTTACAGTATGGAAACAGGGGTGAACGTTTATGATAGCTGAATCAAATTCATCCTTTTATCTTAAAAGTTAAATAGTCCATACTCTTAAAAGAGTCATTAATATATTCTAGTACAGGGGCAGTGCTTTTTAGTTAACAATGGACTTTTACATACAATTACATTCTCATTCTTACTCTCATAATAATTCTGGGACTTTTTCCAGGGCAGCTGTGATGATTTCTTTTTTCAGTGAAAGAAAATGAATATCACGTAATTGAAGTGCTCTCTGAGTCCCCCCTTGATTCCAGTGAGTGTTATTATTTTAACCTTACTGCTATAGATTAGTTGGTATAGCTAACTGGTCCATCTTGTGAGTTCCTTGAGGGTTTCGATGGGTCTTGTTGGGGGTAGCATAGGATGTGTCACATAATAATGTGTGTGTGAATGAGTTCTAAATATATTAAACAGAGTTGGTTAAAGGTACTGACTAGCAAATGGGAGAAGTATTATGTAGATTTGATCATTCAGCTATAAGTTTTGAGATCTTTTCACTAATAAATGTTGCTGCCTGACCTTATATTTAGGTAACAAGCCAGTTAAGACCTCTGAATTAAGTGACAAATATTTTATATAACCTACATAGCCAACTGTCAGTAGCAGTGAGATAAAGAGCAGGAGAATCCTTTGTAAAAAACCTATTTTGTCTTGATTTCTACTTCCCAATTGAGCAGATGAACCATTCACTTCACCATTTTCTTATCTTTTAGTGGAAATCACTTGAAACTCTTCCTGTTGTTACTGCCTTTGTAGATTTAAGTTACATTGTATTTTAACTTTTCAGAAAATATGTCAAGAAAAAGTACTCTTTCTTAGCATTAAAAATGAAAGATATATATACCAGATGATTTGTAGGAATTTGGGGGTGAAAATTTGAATGGGTTAAAGGAGAGGCTTAAAGTGAAACCAGAATAGAGTGACTTATTTATGCCTATTTGTGAAGATAGTTCAATGAGTAAACTAATTTTCTTCCCCCAAAATGTAAAAGAGAAGGAAAATGAGGTAAAACAGTTATCGACTAGTTTGAAAGAATAAAATATTGGTTGAGTGAATTTTGAGATTAATCCTGAACCCTAAGAATTACAAATTTTTCTCTCATGCAAATCAAGAATAGCATCATAAAGAGTGTTACTCTTAAGTTCATAAACTTTTGGAATAATGTATTTTAAAACTGCATGCAGTTTGGAAGTATAGCATTACCTACATGCATTTTTTTTAGGAAATCTTTCAGTAATTAAGTCAAGACGCTTAGCTCCTTGTGTTTTAAAAGCATTGAAATCCAAAAGTTATATCACAGAAAGTACAAATGTGTAAACCAAAGAACATTATATATCAAATATAAATTTAGTAGTTTTTAGAGGGAGAGGCTGGGAGGGGGGAGAAAAATTATTTGATCAAGGCCATTTGATCAAGCCTATTTCTATATTTTTACAACCAGAGGGCCGAGGTGAACTTTGCACAGTCATGTGGTTCAGTCCTGTGCCTTGAGGCAGAAGTACATCACTGAAACATGAGAATCAATACTCTTTGTAGAGACCCTCCCCACCCAGAAGATCATCCCCAGACTTCTTTATGACCTTTGACTATTTACCTTGTGGCTATTTAAAATCCATATGGTTTTCTGAAGCCTGAGGTTCCTTTAACAGAAATGAATGATAAGCTTGAGACAAATGAGCCCCTCTTTAAGGAGATCTTTGATCACATGTCTAGAGATTAAAGTTTTTAACTAGAAGAGAACCACACAATTTAAATCAATTAAAAAGCCAAACACCAAATCATTAGCATACTTAAATAAAAACTGCTCAGATAATGTTATTACTAAAATGGTTTGTTCATTTAGTAAGAGAGACCTACTATCTACGCTTGGTAGAAAAATATTTAATGGCTATAACTGTGTTGGTATTTTCGGTTGAGGAGATCTTTGAAAGAAAATCTACTCATTCTTTACTTCATTAGAGCCCTTTTCCATGTGGGATAGGTCAGAGAAGAAAAAGATTTAACCAAACCAGGTACAATGTTTAAAAACTAACAACAGGAATTTCAAATCATATATAATTGCTATTTATAAAAGCTTATTGGTAAAGGGCATTTTAAGGAGCTCATATTTACATTGAGTTCTAATAATAGTGTATTATTCTGAGACCTTAAGCTAAGATTATTTTTATGCTCAATATGTCATAAATTTCCTAACTTCAAAATCAGTAAGTCTTAACTTACTATTTTGCTTTTCTTTTCTCTAGTTGTGGCACTATTATTCTTATAACAATTCTATATCTACTCCTCCTTCTATCTGTTCCCTTTCCCAGAACACATGCAGATATAATAATATTTGATGGCATACATATTTGCCGAATGAATGTTGTAATCAATGGGTTGTATGATTTAAATGTGTTCATTTTTGCAGTATTTTTTGTTTTAACAGTCTCTATGATGTTTGAAACCATTTTTGACAAGCATACTTCAGATACTTAAAATACAACCTATAGATTTAGTACATAGGATCCTGTAGTGCATTCAAAATTTACATTTACATTTATAGTTACATCCGATATTTTCATTGCTCCTGAGACTTTTCCTATTTGTTTTCTCTATGTTGTTTTTTAATACACTCCATTTCATTTGGATAACTTTTGCTTTGTTCTTTTTTTTTTTTTTAATTTATTTATGATAGTCACAGAGAGAGAGAGAGGCAGAGACACAGGCAGAGGGAGAAGCAGGCTCCATGCACCGGGAGCCCGACGTGGGATTCGATCCCGGGTCTCCAGGATCGCGCCCTGGGCCAAAGGGAGGCACTAAACCGCTGCGCCACCCAGGGATCCCTGCTTTGTTCTTGATAATGATAGCACTCAAACATATAAAAGTAGAGAAAAGAGTATAAAGAACCTTATTGTACCTATCATCCATCATTAACCTCAACAATTATCAACATATATTTATATTCTTTCACTTTCTCTCTCTATACAATATTATATTACAGATTCTGTGGAGGTTTATATTATCTCTCCTGACATATTTAATTAGATTTTAGATGACAATAAGGTTAATTACTCAAGTTTCAAACTGATGTTTCTGTGAAAATTGATAATACCCTAAATAACTCAGTCTTATCTAGAAAATATACTATTCCTAGAACTGACTATGTGATCATAAGGAAGAAATAAAAATCAAGACATCTAGACAATTTTGAGAGAAAGATGTGTCAGGATCATATATTGTACAATTAGGTTAGAAAGATAGATGAAGTTTGTGGACCATACATATCTACTAACAAGCAGAAATTGGAATACAATTTAGGTTTGATTTTAGGATTTATTGAGCCCATATCACATCAATATCTTTTAGGTGAAAATTAATAAGGACTTGGTACTTGAGAGCACTAGTATTTAATTTTATAATTTTGGGGAAATCTTCAACAATTCATCAACAGCAAATTGAGAAAGAAAACTAAAATTTTATGGCATAGGGAAATTAAAGCAAAACATCTTTCAAAAACTATTCTAGAGGAGAAACAAATACTTTGCAAGAGAATAATTTGTTTATATAATTACTTTAGACAAAAACAACTAGTTAAGCTAGAAAAAATTAAACCTATAGAATATATAGTTTGAATATTAAAGCCAACATAATAAAATTTTTTAAAAAAATAGCCATTTTGGACAAGTATTGAAAATTTATTCTCAAAACTAGAAAACTATTGAAAACTAATCATTTTCAGAATCTTTTCCGGGCATATACTCTAGTATTCCATTTGTTCTTTTATTTTTGCTTTGACACAGCTTTGCCTGGGCAACTGTAGTGTTTCACTACACCCAGTGATACTCAAATACAATGGGATTTTGAGTCCGTAAATCTTGAGCTCAGTATAGTGGAATATCCTTTGGGGGATATATGTAGTTAGATATTCAAAACCAAGTATCATGGTATAAAGGTGATGTTATAATACAAGCTTTGAAGAAAGTAAAAACAGGACCTAATCAAGAGAAATGTCTCAATGTGTAAGGACATAGGTAATGATATATCTCTTCATTGTGGTGTAATTTCACATACTTGCATATTATCAAATGATAGAAATTTGGATTTCCAGTGCAGTGATATTTCAAATAGAGGTATTTGTATGTGCTATAGCTGGTGTCACGAACTGCTATACCAGGTGTTCTCAGTTCTAGTGCTTAAAATGTCTAAAAGATATTCTCAATGAAATGAACCATGAATATATGCTGGCTTATCAGAGAGTGAAGCATGCTGTTACCACGCTTTCTTTCCAAAGGAATTATGGAGAATGCTCTGCAATTTTGAAACAACCAGTATCTTAAAGTTCATTGATTTCTGCAGAGCTTTTGATAGCCATCCCTCCCCCCTTTAATTAGGTGTATTCAGGGAAGCTATAATCTCTTCCACTGAAGTCTTATTTTGAGGATTGTAGGTGAAATCCATGGAGGAAATTAAATGCTGATTTGATGATAGACTCTTTCATTACAGTGACATCTTTTTTCTTTCCTCAACTATTATGTTATTTGAGACATTGCTGGGAGAGCATTGTGGAAATTAGGGTGTGCATTTGGGTACAATAAGAAACTTCTTATAATAACGTTAATCCTACCTTCATCATGCCATCTTTTGGCCCATGCTAAAATTTAAGGAATTTGCGTAAACTCTAATCATAATTAAGGGAAAGTGAGGTGTTCATTCTTTTTTTTTTTTTTTTAAAGATTTTTTTAGTTTTTAAAGAGTGTGTGAGTGTGTGAGCATGCATGAGCATGCATGAGCTGGAGGGTGGGGCAGAGGGGGAGAGAGGGAAATCAAACTGACTCATTGCTGAGTGGAGCTCAACATGGGGCTGGATCACAAGACCCTGAGATCATAACCTGAGCCAAAATCCAGTTGGACACTTAACCGACTGAGCCATCCAGCCACCCCATGAGGTTTTTAAATAAAAATAATAATAGTTATCATTTAATTTGTGCAAATTCTAGTCTTATATAATACCTAGATTATATATACATTATATATACAGTATAAACTGTATAATATGTATAACTATATAAACTGCATTTACAGAATGCAGTGTAAAGAGTCTTTGTATATTTCTAATTGTTGGGAATAGTTGTAATACTAATTAATGCTATACCACATAAATCATTATTTAAGGTGTTACTGCCTGTAAGATCTATAGACTGTACAAGTGAACTAATTGAAAAATCTCAATTCCTGGATAAGATATGGTTCTTGGGACACCTGGATCGCCCAGTGGTTGAGCATCTGCCTTTGGCTCAGGTTGTGATCCCAGGGACCTGGGATAGAGTCCCGCTTCTCACTCTGCCTACTTCTCTGCCTCTTTCTTTGTGTCTCTCATGAATAAATAAATAACATCTTTAAAAAAGAAAAAAAATGTGGTTCTGAATATCTTTTTCAAAATCAAGGTGCATTCTCAAGACTAATTGGTAATTATAATAATTGTGTTAAATATGGTTATAACATTTTCTTTCTTTGATTTTGATTTTGCATTGAAATTATATCAGATATATTGTTTGTGTATTCTCTTTTTGAGAAAGAAGTATGATATACATTTAAACAAATAAATTAAATTAGGATAAGTTTGACATTCTAGTTTTTTTAAGAACAATTAGGTAGTGAAAACAGTTTTTGCTTTTAGGTTATTCTTGAGTAGTTTTTAATGAAACCTTCTTAAGAGGACCTTCTTCCATATGTCCTCCTCTATTTTCCAATGGAGTGTCACTTTACAAATGTGCTGTTTTAAAATTGTAATTGCATTTCTTTTAGCATTAGAGGTGTGAATCATTCATATTTGAACCACAATGCATACACTTCCTAAGAGCCCGCTTAAAAAAATTATGCTTCTAAAAAGGTTGTTAATGGAAATATGCGTCACTTTATAATTAACCAAACCTACAACAAATTAAAGTGCTGATTGTGAAGGCAAAATAACACTAATCTATAATTATAATCAGGAATAGCAGCAATTGAAAACTGTAGCCAACTCAAGACAAAATTTTTATGAAATACAAGAGCCACGGGAGATTTCTTGGTGGAATCTAAAGTAAACTATAAAAAAATACACTCATATAATATGTTTTTACACGTTTTTAAGGTCTTAATTACTTATTTAATATTGTACTGGTTGTTTGTACATAAAAACAAAACTACAGGGAGTTTTCTGCCGTGGTTTTCTACAAAAAAAAAAAAAAAAGAAGAAGAAGAAGCAGAAGAAACCCCCCCCCCCCCCCCCCCCCCAGGATTTGAACATCTAGCTCAGTAACCTCCACTAAGAGAATTTGTTACTTTAGGCTGGCAATATGCCATCAAAATCACAATTAAAGGACAAAACTAACAAACCAAATAACAAGACAAAGAAAACAACATGCATCAGTTTTCCTGTTGTTAGCATATCCTACCACTTTAAATTTAATTCCTATATATTGATGCTACTGATGGAACATTTTTCTTCCTAGAGAGAAAAATATAATTCCACAGATACGTGTGTTTTCTAGATGACACGGACTTACAATTTTTAGTGGTGAAGTGTAGACATTTAGAGGATCCCATATGAATTCTTGCTAATAAAGTCCATTCCTCTAGGTAGAAGTTAATTAATGTAATAATTACTTGATCTGGACTGCTTAGATTCAAATGCAATTTCCTCAGATTACTAATTGTTATCTCTCTAACCTCTGTTTCCTCATTTTTGGACAATAACAACAGCATCCATCTTCTAAAATTTCTGTGAAGATTAAATGGGATAACAAAAGTGTACTGTTTTACATGGTATATGACACGTAGAGCACACTCAAGCATTTTTTCACTATTATTATTGCATATGGCACTGTAATTATTTTCTACCATTGCATGAAGAAAAACCTTAGAAAACTGTCTAAAGTTTCCACGTTAAAATATTGAATTCATGTTCCTTTTCAATTAAAAATCTTTTTGTTTAGGGACATCTGGGGGCCTCAGTAGTTGAGCGTCTACCTTTGGCTCAGGGCATGATCCCGGGGTCCTGGGATCGAATCCCACATTGGGCTCCTGCATGGAGCCTGCTTCTCCCTCTGTCTGTGTCTCTGCCTCTCTGTCTGTATCTCTCATGAATAAATTAATAAAATTAAAAAAATCTTTTTGTTAAACATCATGGCATGTTAGAAAACTGATATATTTCATGAGTTGGTTTGACTCTGACCTTGTTTCGAATGAGAGTTCACAAAAGAGATGTTATCATGTTTCTTCAGTGAGAAAGAGATGCTAATCATTCATAGAATTGAATGAATATTGAATATTGTTGAATATTCCAAAATCATTTCTAGGGGTTTTATATAGTCTGTGAACAAGATTTAGAGTACACACATGTCAGCCAGATATAAATTCAGAGTATCACTTTTTCCTTTCTTCATTCACTCACATGCACATTACACGTACACGTCCTTAATTTTTTTGATAAAATTCTATATCAAGTCCAAGAAATGTAAGGAAAGAAATCTAATCCTATAATAATAATTTCTCCCCAAATGAGATAATTTCTTGTGGAATCAATTGATGTTTCCACTATAAATAAAATGCTAAGAGATGTGTGCTTAAGATAGTGCCCTGTCCAGGCAATATATCGGCACATCTTTCCCTCTGGGTACAAAAATAGCATTTTTTCCCTCCCAAATTCGTGGTTAGCATTTAGTTTGGGAAAAACTTTGTATTCATGATGGATCTTCTTAAAAGGTGAGAATAATCAGTAATGATAAAACCATTAGCACAATGATTTATAATAGATTTTGTATACATCAATGGATTGACTGATTTGATTGGCTATGAGAGTAGATATAAATTTAAAAGATTATCCATGAGAAGATGCCACCTTTCCTTAGAAAGATATGAATAAATTTACTTAACATAGAGACTATCTATTATAATTAAAGGTTATTTGTACAAAATATTGCTTTGTTATTAGAATGGAAAATTATTTAGTTATGTTTTATTTATATCTCACCTTCATGAGCTATTTGGTTTACTCATTACAAACTTAGCTGTAAAATAAAATAGTCTTTTGAAATTAATACAGAAAGTCAGAAACATAATTATAAAGCTAGAGTGGATTTTATATAATTACATAACCTTTTCAAATTCCAGGAGGTTTCATTTGTTCCCTAATTTATGGAAATAACTTAGGGGTACATGAGCAGTGGTCATTTACTCCAGATGTTCCCAGATGATGGTCAAATGGACTGTTACAGGGTTGGTTGTACAGGTGTCACCTAAAAAAGTTTTTTAGGGAGACTTAATCATGGAGAATACTTAGTAACTCTGAGGTGGAATCTATAAATCTGTGTATCTTACTCTTACTTGATTTTTCTAAAAAAAAAAAAAAAAAAAGTCAAATCACCCAACCACTGTTTTTTTACCTGTAAGAAACCTGGAACCCAAGACATTAAGAAACTTGTTCGGAAAAAAAAAAAAAGAAACGTGTTCGAGATCACAAAACTATTGAGGGACAGAACCACAACTAGAAAGAGTTAATCTTCTGATTCATAATCTTACTCAACCATTCTAATAATAACTTATCATTATATTTCTCCCAAAGTTAATATTTATATTATGTTGCAACGCTTGCATCTTTCTAAAAATAAGTACATTGCAAAGAAAAAAAGAAGTTCTGTCTTCAGGGTTTCTTTTTTCTCCCTCCAACTCTACTGAGATAGATTGATTTATAACGTTGTGTAGGTTCGGTTGTACAACCTGATGGTTTGATATATGTATATATGTAAAAATGATTACCACAGTAAGCTTACCTAACGAATTCATCACCTCACATGGTTGCCATCTTGTGTGTGTATGTGAGTAGATTTAAGATCTACCCTCTTAGCCTCTTTCAAGTAAACAATATAGTATTGTTAACTATAATCACCATGCTGTGCTGTTAGATGCCTAGAAATTATTCATCTTATAATTTCAATGTCTGTACCCTTTGACTAACACCTCCCCATTTTCCCCAGTCCTTAGCCCTGGAAACTACCAATTTATTCTCTGTTTCTAGGAGTTTGGCTTTTTTAGGTTTGTACATATAAGTGAAATCATACAGTATATTTCCTTCTCCATGTGACTTATTTCACTTAGCATAATGCCTTTAAGATTCATCCATTTGGTTGCAAATGGCAGGTTTACTTGTTTTTTATGATTGAATAATATTCCTCTGTGTGTATCACATATACACATATATACATGTGTGTGTGTGTGTATATATATATATATATAGCATTAGCTATATTAGCTATATATATTAGCATATAATATATATTAGCATATATACTATATATTTAGATACTATAAATATATATATTAGCATATATACACACACACACACACATTTTCTTTATTCATCTGTCCATGGATATTTAGGCTGTTTCCATGTGTTAACCATTGTGAATAATGCTTCAGTGAGATACATGGAGGTACAGATATCTCTTTGAGATATTGTATTTCCTTTTGATATATAATCAGACATGGGATTTCTGATCATAGGCTATTGTCATTGTTTTATTTATTTTATTTTTTATTTTTTAAAGATTTTATTTATTTATTCATGAGGGACAGAGAGAGAGAGAGAGAAAGGCAGAGACACAGGCAGAGGGAGAAGCAGGCTCCATCCAGGGAGCCGGCCTTGGGACTAGATCCTGGGTCTCCAGGGTCAGGCCCTGGGCCGAAGGTGGCGCTAAACCACTGAGCCACTGGGGCTGCCCTGATTGTTTTATTTTTTGAGGAACCTCCTCACTATTTTCCACAGTGACTGTACCAATTTACACTCTCACCATTAGCACACAAGGGTTCCTTTTTCTCCATATTCTTGTCATCTCATGTCTTTTTGATAATAGCCATTCTAACAAGTGTGACCTGGTATCTATATCATTGTGGTTTTAAGTTGCATCTCCATGATAATTAATGATGTTGAGCATCTTTTTGTGTACCTGTTGGCTATTTGTATATTTTCATTGAAAAAAATGTCAATTCAGTTTCTGTGCCCATTTTTAAAGAAGATTTTGTTTATTTATTTAGAGATAGAAAGAGTGAGAATAAGTGGAAGGGAGAGATAGAGGGCAGAGGGAGAAGCAGCTTCTGCACTGAGCAGGGAGCCCAAGGCAGAGCTCCATCGCAGGACCCTGGGATCATGACCTGAGGCCAAGGCAGACACTTAACCAACTGAGCCACCCAGGTGCCCCTCTTTGGCCATTTTTTAATCACAGAGGTGTTTTTGTTTTGCTTGTTTGTTTCTCCACTACCCTCCCCCCCCCCCCCCCCAGCTATTGAGTTCTATACATTTAATAAGGTATGTTTCTTACTCTTCTTGTATCCCTGGTGCTGAGGACAAAAAATGTTAAATAAATAATAGATTTCCACACTGAATTAAATTGCTATTTCAAAGATACTATCACAGAAAGAAAATGACTCCTGTATTACTACAACATACCTTCAGAGTTAGCATGTCAGAATTTAATCATTTGTGGGTGCCTGGGGTGTAGGGAGTTAGTTGCAGTGAGTATGCTATGTTTGAAAGTCCCCAAGTGATTTTGACAAGTTCCCACTCAACAAAGCTTTTCTGTTCTCCTTGAAAACCATTGATTTAAAAACATATGCTTTATTTTGGAATCATATCAAGAAGAGGCAATCGCAGTAGTTTCCTAGACTCTTTTTTTCTTAATTTAATCAAGGCTAAAGATATTTTATTTTGCTATTTGTTCCAGAATGTGAGTGCACCTTCAGCTTATGGGTTCTGTCGTAAGATGGTCATATGCATTTTTATGAAGTTTTGAAGTGTTTCTTTTCTGTATCTTAGAAATACTGTACATAGGTACTATCTGTGTAGAAACTGTTCCTTTCAAGTGGGAAGTACTAAAACTTTGAATGTTCTTTGTCCAATTTTTTGTTTTCTCAGACTCCTTTCTCTTTTCATTGCATATCCTCTTCCTTGGTAATGTCTTCTATTTTCTTAGCCCATTTAAATGTATAAAATTTATAGCTGTAGCTCTAGGTAAATATCTCTTAAGCTTTAATCATATGCATTAGACTGAATTTTGTACCTCTCAACTTGGCTATCCCAGAGGTGATTCTAACTCAGCCTGTTTATAACTAAACTCATCACCTTCCTTCTGTGAATGGTTTGATTTTGAATTTTCTATTCCAGTCACTGAACTATTATCCATTTTTTGATCAAAACAGAATCAAGTTTTTTTTTTCTGATAAGCAGAGAATTCTACCTTTCTTTACCAATTTATCTTTTTTTCCCCTAATTACATGTAAACATTAGCATTTATATTAGCTATCACTTCCTCTAGGCAGACTTCCTTGGCTTAAAATGTCTGAGTTAAGTGTTTATTATTACATTCTATTGTAATTGGAAGTTTATTGGTCAGCATCATCATCTGTGCTGAAATATGGGACATTTCATAAAAAACCTTACTATAATTGTTATCCATGAGCTGTTGCCAATCTACAAATTCCTACTAATCGGAAATGCTATAAGAAATTGAAAGTGTTTAGAAACTATTTTGGCAATATGACAAAGTAACCTGACATTTGATGGGTGTAATAATAAAGAATTTGGCCATGTATTTCTATTTCACTTCTCTGGTAATATATTTTTACTATGCCATACAAAAATACCAGTCAGTGATAGTTTGGGAATCACTACAGTAGAGGCAGGGATTTTATAGTCTGTGACTGTCAGTTGCAAATTATATCACCAGAACCCAATGCAGAGCTTTACTCATAGTATTTACATTATTTTTATTGATTTTTTTAGAGGCAAAAATGCTATATATATATTTGAATATATATATTCAAATCTCACTTAAATTTGGCAACCAATGCTTAAATGAAGCAAACTTTTCAAATCTTAGAAAGCAATAAATATTGTGAAACACAACACTCAGGAGAAAGCATCTTCTATTTTTGGAGCAGCCAACAACTCTCAGTTGTAGGCATGACTTTCAAAATTCTCATTTGGAATAAAATCAGATTTTGAAATACCTATTTTCCCTGAAAAGTTATTTGCAATATTTTTAAATTTTCTAGTGTTTTGTCAAAAATTATTACAAACTCTTAAAAATGTTTAACACTTTAACTGATAGAAATATATATATTGCCTTTAAGATGGGCAAAAGAAGTATAGATAAGTTTTATAACTTCCGTGAGTCTTTCTCTTCAAGACTCTTTTTCTCAAAAATCTTTTATTTTCTAAAAACTCTTCCCTCCTCCCATCTTTACTTTTTTTTTTCTTGTCTTAACCAGAACTTTGGAAAGGAATTTCTTGAGCAATACTTTCATAATAAATGAATGAGTGTGTCTACAAAGATGAACAGTTTACAAATCAACTTTTGCAGTTAATGTTGTCGTAGATTATGTAATTATGTGTTCAGACTCTGCCTTTAGGACCAAGGCACTCATTTTTAGCTACTGCTGGGTTTTTTAGAATAATTCACAGCAAAAAAAAAAAAAAAAAGAAAGAAAGAAAGAAAGAAAGAAAGAAAGAAAGAAAGAAAGAAAGAAAGAAAGAAAAAATAATAATTCACAGCATATTCCCTCCTTAGGAATTGGCTTTTGCTGATAATGGCTATCTTACTTGAGGTTATACTCTTCCTGGGAATTTCCCACATTTAATGATTAGTAAAATGAGGAGAAAAGGGACAAATGACTACTACCATTGCTTCAGTTTGAAACAACTGCAGGTCTCTCCTAGTTCCCTAGCATCTCATGGATGGGCTGAGGTCTTTGTTATAATATTTTTACATTTCAGTTTCTCCCTCTACTCAAACTTGTTTTCTCCTTTCCATACAGGAATAGTTTCTGAAAGCATTTTCTAATAAACCATGTAAATGGAGATATACATCTCAGATTCCATTTTCTAGGGGAAGCCAACTTAAAAGAATGAATAAAACATGTTAGACTGGGATCGTACCTTATAGAGGCAGTCAAAAGACATATAAACTGAAACAAGTTTAAAAATATGGTAGAAGTCACAAAGGAGAAGCTTATAAACTAGTGGTTCAAATCTAAACCAAGCCTACTCACAAAGTATTAAAATGTAAATAGAATATCTGTGGGTAGAAATACAACAGTGACTATCTGGAGCAGTGATCCTGAAACTTCATTAAACAAAAGCACTATGTTGAAAACTAACAACAACAAAATTCTGGGCAGAAAATACACAATAACAGGCTTCAGAGAGCAACTGCTCATGTCAACTGTAGTCGAAGTCCATTTGTGTGTCCCTAGTGTTGAAACAAAGAAGAAAGAAGAAACAGGATTTAAAAAACAAAACAAAAAAAAAAAGCAAGAACAAAAGAGGAAATATTTTTTATTAATTTTTTTCAAAAGAATCATAAAATTTTGCATAGTGAAATTTATATTGGCCCACTTTGAAAAAAAAAAGGCTTTTCTCCATTGAATAGGAATTAAACTAGAGTGATTTATAAAAGTTTATCTCATGTTGCAGACATTTTGAGTACATGCTCTCTGGGCTATGTAAAAATCAGTCCTGGCATTTTAGAGTGAGAACAATTATTATTTTTCTTTTTAAAGAGCATATATGTTGGTAATGTGTGGAGTTTTGACCTCAATGTTTTTCTTAATCTACAAATTTCCCCTTGGTAATCTTAATCACTTCCATGCGTATGACTGCTACTTTT
Source organism: Canis lupus dingo (assembly GCF_003254725.2). Classification (NCBI taxonomy): domain Eukaryota; kingdom Metazoa; phylum Chordata; class Mammalia; order Carnivora; family Canidae; genus Canis; species Canis lupus. The sequence continues at coordinate 5,507,528 of NC_064245.1, forward strand.
TCCTAATGACTTCTAATTGCTTGCTTCCAAATTCAGATCTCCCCTTGGGATATCAGATATAAATATATATTTGTCTGCTCTACTTTCATGATTGTGTTATAGTCTTTTAAAGTTCATCATAATCAAAAGCTTACTTTATTTAGTCATCCAAATGTGACCCCAGCTTGTGCTTTACATTTGAGATGATATGATTTCCATCTACCCTGTTGGTCAGACTCTTCACCAAACCCTTTGTTTCCTCATTAATTGTACACAATTTGGTGTTAAATCATTCCTGAAGACTTTATATCATAAATATCCCTTGGATATAATCCTTCTTTCTTTTCTTGTTGATAGTGACTTGGCTCAGACCTCGGTGATCTCTTCCCTAGATTTTTGCAATCATTTACTTGTTTTCCTCTTCCAGTTTCTTTCTCAAGTGGCCAAGAAAGCTAGATTTCTGAAACTCCTCACTACGTCTCTTCTTTGTTTAAGAGATTAAATTTCTTAGTATATTTTAACAGGCTTTTTGTAAACTTTACCCTACCAACTTTTCTACCTACATCTTACATTAAGTTCCTACATTAAGTGCTCTGGATTTGTAGTTCTGTCTTGCCAATGGCCATGGGTAGATACAATATTTATATTAAGAAATAGAATTGAAAAAAATTTAAATATTTTAATTTATTTCCTTAAATATAATAATAAATCATTTCCTGGAAACATAAATGTGTTGTATATTTTATGAAAAGTAACCGTAGTTTCAAAATCATATAAGAAAAGATAGCATGGATTGGACAAAGCTCTTCCATATCTTATTTTATACGGAACAATGAACTAGATTCTTGGGTTTGCTTCTGCATTCAACTCATTGAAGTATTTTTTTTTTTTTTGGTTGCAGTATATGATAAAAATGTAGCCTCATACAGAAAAGCAGCTGGAAAAGGAAAGGGCTTTTAATAACCATTTTGGATAATCATGGACATTTTTCTTTGATATCCTATCCAAATTGTCCCAGTAGTAGTCTCTCAAAGACTAGTTACAATATGGAATCTGAATCCATATGAATTAACTTTGTATACGCCATTATATTAAAATTAACTGATCTGTCTTACACTTTGAGCAGATATTTACATCTTTCAGAAAATTTTGGCTCACTGATACACAACTTTTCCAATTTTTGATGCAATCTATTACAAAATTGTGGCAGATAAAATTTTTCCAAAATGCTATTTGTGTAGAGGCTCAAATTGTATCATTGGGGAAAAAAAAATCATGTCATTTTTTTAGTCTGCTTAATGTGACTAGCTCATTTCATTTATCTTCAAGAAATTTTCTGCCAAAAAAAAAAAAGGAAAGAAAGAAATTTTCTGCCAAATGCCCAACTCTGTTTTTTGATTACCAACCCTTTGGAGTCAAAGTGGAATTTAATTAGAAAAGTGGCTAGTTGAGATTACAACTCAAACAATTATAAAACTTTGTTTTTTCCCCTTTGATACATCAGGGGTACTGTGGTATGCAGTGCCATATGCATACTTCCAGTTTATTATGGTGAGTATTAAGAACACATGTATTCAAGAACCAAGATTTACTCCGCCTCATTGAAGACATTAATTTTTAATAAAAGTTTTTCCTTTTGCTACAAGTACCTGATGGTAAAGAATGCAATGACTGCTAATACAATTTTGGCCACCCCCTTGATTCATGTTAAGACATATAGCAATTTTAGTCATCGGGGCTTTCACATGCTATATTTGAACCTGACACAAAAATGAAGTATGTTTGTTTTCTGTATATCCTAGGTATTTAAATTGTATATGTATATATTTATATATGTTTTATATATTTTTAATTGTTAATTTTTTCCCCAGAATTTTAATGTAGCTTAAAAATACTAAAACACTGAAACTTTTTTACCCCAATGTAGCTCAGCATGGCATTGTTATTTATTTTTTATCATGAATTTTTGCATAAATTGTGATTCTTAAAATATTGCACTAAAATATTATTTGTCTTGATTACTAAGCTTTTTGGTTTTCCCTTAAATTTTGCCTCACCCTGATTTCTACCCTATTAAATCACTATTGCTTTGGTAATATCAATGCAAAGTTAACACAATAAAGAAGGCAAATGACATCTTAGTAGCAACAGAAACTTAGTTTTGACCTCATAGACCTCCTGAAATAGTTTTAGTGGCCATCACTGGGTCTCACTTTAAAAACGCTGCTTCAAACTAAAATAATTAAAAAGTCATTTAAAAATAATTTATATTTTTAATAATTAACTCTTCTCCTTGCATCAAGTCCACAAAAAGAAAGTAAAGCTATGGGCTTTCAAAATTGTCACTATTCAGTATAAGGAAATAGATCAGTTCTTTAAAAGACCTATATGTTTAAAAGACTTGTTATAAGAGACATTGAGTGGAGATATTAAGCAGATAAGTGGCAATATTCTCAACATAGGGGGGAAATCTTCCTTTATCCATTTTTTTTATAATGAAGTAAACAAAATCTGTAAGCTTGTATGCTGTTCATATGTAACTTATTGAAGGCCATTTTCAGAATAACTTTCTGAATTTTGGCCATAATATAGATGATTATGTATCATGTGATTTTGTGGTTGCTCAAATGAACAGTCTCTAACTGCTGCTCATTATCATTATCATTAGAGTGAGACATTTCTAATTATTTTCAAGATTATAAATGCCTTGAAATTAGGATCATACTTTTTACACCTTGAGATTCCCTACATCATTGAGTATCATGATCTAAACATAAATGTTTATTAAATTGAATTGACTGCATAAGCTGGAGGTTTACTAGCCAGGGTGATATGATTTTATTTTCAAGCCCTAAGAAAATAAAATTTGTTTAACTAAAAGGACAGTCTATGTTTCAGGTAATAGTAAATTCACGTGAAACTCTAGAAGCTTGAAAAATTATTTTCAAAAATCTGTCATGCCTAAGAAAAAAGAGCTCTTAGCTAGAAAAACAAATTTACATAGCTACTAAAGTTATCTCTCAAACTTCACCTTAGCTGATCAACTTTGTGTGTGGATAAACTATACATTACCATGTTTTCAAAAATAAAGACCTTAAAAGATAAAGAATAATAAATTAAATGAGCAGGGCATTTAGAGATAGCCTTTAAAATTCTGGATTTTCTTCATTACAAATATTTGGTTAATGGTTAACCTTTTATTGATACTATTAGAGGAAGGAAAGAGTTAGTATGATAATTCTCTTGCTATATACAATAGCTTTGTGTAGTACGTGAAATTAAGAAGCTGAATTAGGCCACACTGCCAGAGCAGATAGAAAAACGATTTGCCCGATTAAAGTATAAGTTATTATTAGAGCTATTTTTAGGCCATGTGTTAAGTATGAAATATCCGTAAACAGTGAGGTCAGGGTCAGAATCTAGGAATCATATGACTATAGCATATAATGTAAATAAGAATCTGCATTCACTAGATGTCATGGGTGTTCAGCGTTGACACGAAGAGCAAGACGGTATTCTTGTGTGATAAGGAGTAGGGATGGACAATTTTAATCACTATGTGATTACCACTATGACAACAATAAAACCACAGTTTTATTCTAGGAAATGTTTTCTAGTAATTTATTCCATTCGAACCACCTCAAGAGGTAACAATCTTACTGTTGGATGGAAACAGAAAGCCTAAGAGCTTCACATAAACTAGAAAGCCAGAGGATTTATAAACTGACATTTTATCCCATAGAGGTTTTTATATAGACTCGCTGCATTGCTTAGTAAGGAAAATTCTTTTAGCTCACAAAAGGATTTAGACTGAGAAGTTCAAAAACTGGGTATTTTTAAAGTGTTTCTACTTCCTTAAGTGCTCAGCTTTATGAGACTAAATCAGGGTTAGGGTGGAATGAAAGTTGCTCTTTAACAAGATAAATGCAATCAGTTTAATGACTCTTCTTGGAGACAAGGATGAGATGGAAGAAGTCATTTGTTCATTATGCTAATTAAAAAAGGGGATCTAAAGTCTATGAAAACAAAACTGATTAAAGCTTATCCAGTTTGCTTAGCGCTGGGAAGCACAAAATCCACACGTAGTGTGCAAGCCATGGGTATCGATTGGCATCTGTACTTTTTTTTTTTTTTTTTTTTGCATGTGGTGAATATGGTTTTTGGTTCTTACCTATGATTGTTTGACATATTAAACACATATGGAAAATAGAAATTCAAGAAGAGGGAAATCACTGAGCAGGCCAGAAGGAAACTCTTACTATTCCATTACAATTAAGTAGCACATAAACTAAGGCATATATATATATATATATATATATATATATATATATATCCTAATGGCTTTCTTTTATGAAACTGCTAAGAAGTCCAGTTGAAACAGTGTTCATAATATATAATGCTGGCTTGACAACAGAGAAAAAATGTTTTTCGCCATCTTTTTTCCATTAGCCAGTCAGAGGGAGCTTACAGGGATATAAGAGTTTAATCATCATTTAACAGCTCTTTTTGATCCACCCCATATCCTTGGTGAGGGCTGGAAAGTGTTTCTCTTGCACTCATAGTTTCAGTTGATAACAAAAGTTCTAGTATATGAATGAATATGCACGACACGGAACTTGAAGCTGCTGAAAAGAAAATAGAAAGTTTATTTCTGCATGGGGTTAAATGTAGAGCAACCTCTTTCCTAAGAGTCAAGAGATCAAATGGACTAAAATTTGGAATTAATTCCATGTGAAACTTGATATGCCGTATTAGAACAAAATGACTATGTTTTCCCAACATTTTTATATGATGACATATATTTCAAATCATAAATATGAAACTGATGAAAACTTTGGAAAACTTGCAAGCCCTCCCCATTTTTAATAGTTTGATAGAAGTGATATGTATTTATTAAGTAAATCTGGTACTTCCCACTGGCATTGTACCAGATTTATTTCATATAACTTACATTTTTTTCCAAGCAGAGCAGATAGAAAACAGTTCACATTTCATGTTATTTTAATAAGTTTTTTCGTGTTAAGACTCTGCTTAACCATGTGTTTCCCTGTGCAGTTTTATTCAGAGTGTGTAGACAGAATCAGTTACATTCTATATGAACTTAAAATGCTCTTTCCTTAAAAGGTTCCCAATAGTAAGCCTATTTGGGAAGACTATGGGTGTCTGGGATTCCAAAATAGTAAATGATACCGACAAAGTAATGACACATAAATAATAATGCTGTTTCAATATTGGTTAGGTTTCTACCCTTGAACATTATGAATACTAGTTTCATCCATATTTTTAAGATAATGTGATATGGTAATGAGAAAAGAAGATAAAAAAGATGGTAGGAGACATGGATTTCTGAATAGATTGGAACTTAAATTGGATAAAATAACATTAAAATAAGGTTCTTGAAAATGAAGTTACAATTGTACAGTGTCTCAGCACCTTGGAATTCTAAATCTCAAGGGACTTCATGCTACCTCTTGAAGCCTCCAGAAGTGAAAATAAAAAAAAAAAATCCATTTAGAAAAAAGATAATGTGATATGGAGAGTAGAAGCATGGAAGTCAAAGTTAAAAGATTTGAGAGTTCTCTAACACTTAACAACCTTGGGACATTGACTAATTCATTATTTCCCTAACCATATTTCCACATTAGTAACACAGAAGAATAACCAGGCTTTTTCTAACTCCCAGTGTTATCTAGGGACAGTTTATTCCAGAATATAGTCTGCTAGTTCCCTACATAGGAGTCACTTGGATGCCTATTAAACAAATAGATTCTGGAGCCTAGACATGACTCAGAAAATTAACATTTAGAGGTATACACCAAAAATCTAATGTTTAGCAAGTTCCCCACCTGATGTTTGAATTATGATTCACAATATAATTCCCAAGGAATAATATATTATGCAAAGTAAGAGTTCTATATATTGTTTGTACTTTTGTGTTAGTAGAGATGTTACATCTATGATTTTAGGGCTCTTATTTTTATTCAAAAAAGGTGTGTCTATTAAAATAATAGGACTTTACCAATCTTAGTGTAAAAGCAACACACTTCGATCTTGATCTCTAGCCACATAGGGAGTATCCTTACTCCATTATCGTTATTATTGTTGTTCTCATAATTACTATTTGGCTTCGCCACTTGAGGGACGTAGCACATACTATGAATCTTGAAAAACAAATATTTTAATATTTGAACCACTCAATAGCATCTTGGCTTTAGTATAATTATTCTCAAAGTGTAGACCCAGAACCAGCGTCATCATCTTCACCTGGGAATTTGTTAGAATTAGAAAACATGGAGTGGAACCCAGCAAGATCTGTTTTTATAAGCTTTCAAAGTGATTGGGATGCACACTAAATTATGGGAGCCACTGCTCTAGGATAATAGGACTAAAGACTAGTGTTAGAGGATAATTTCACTCATCCCTCAGGATATATCCTACATTAAGCCTGGCTGATCTTCAGCAGGAAAATGGAGCACATGCTATTTAACACAGGTTCACACATTGTATTTATCTTCTCTTAATTCAGGATAATTGTGGTAGGACCAGTGCTGTTTTTCACAACTTACCCTATTGTCAGGCCACTCCATTTATGTCTCCTCAAAGGCAGCCCAGAGAGTCCTCTAATTCTTATATTTGAGGATAGACTTTAAGACAACTCCTGATAACCCTTAAAGATAAAATTTCTGGCAGGAGGTATCTGGTTCTTTTAGAAAAAGCCTTGATCTTTTCTCTATACCTAATTGTACTGAAAGATTAGCTATCTTTTCTCTTCTATTGGGAACTGAGATAAGGAAACTGACTGGAGTTTATTTTCAGCTGGAAGCCCACAGGGAAATGAAAGTTATGCTAATGGTATGCTGAGAATTCTAACACCATTTGAGATCTACATCTAAAACATAAAGCAAATTCTTGTGGCCAATTTTTATCCAGTCTCGTATATTCACAATTTGGAAGAGGTAGTCTACGAAAAATTAATTTTCTTCCATCTATTTTTCTACTGAGGTTATGATAGGAAAACATCTATGCTATTATGAAAATTTATAAAAGAAAATCATTTGATTTTTTTATAAGGATGACATATTCTAGGCCGGTGTTCCCTTTGGCACACATACTGAAAAGCAGCGCTTCTAACACTGGTTTTACTTGGTGCACCGTCAAAGCTTTGTCTGAAACGTGCAAGTGAGAGGCTGATGTTCTGTGTCCTTTCCTTTTTACCTTTTTCCTTGTCTCCTTCTGCCACTGATTCTGCTTTTCTGAATTTGCCTTTTCCTGATGGGGCCACTGCTGCAAAATATGTGGTTTTCTCATCTGTGGCTTTCTGGTGGGCTTGGCTATTTAGGAAACTTCACAGTTCTAATCCCTCTCACAAGCATCACCAGCAGCTCGAGAATCTCCAAACAGATAGTTAAAATGGGAAATCGATAACATATAATACCACTCTCATGGGTACCACTGACTAGTCCGGGTTAGACCCCTCATCAGGACCAGTACAGTTCTCTGTTTTGGAAATTAAAGAACAAAACTATTCAAACCATAATCTAGTGTATCTGCGATGAAAGGGATGTAAACTTGGAAGCTGAGGTCTGTTGTGCTCAGCTATGCAGAATGGGAATCATAAAACTTTGTTCTTAAAAAAGTGACAGAAGAGTGAAAAAGGTGCCCAGAGAGTTGCAGGGGACAGAAATGGGGAGAAGGAATCTTGACGCTCTTTTAGTTCTGGTTCTTATTTATTCCTGATGTTAGGACTTACCCTAGTGCAAGGATCTGAGAAGCAACATTTAAATGCATCTCCTTTTTGTGATAAGCTAACTCAGTAGGGTTCTATTTCAAACAAAATGCCTGAATCAGTTTAATACTATCTTTGAGTTTCTTATTGCAAATGCAGCTAAATTGGTTTCATGAGGTTGGGTGAGAAACCTAAAGAACATGTCTCACATTTTTGTGAGTTCTGAGTTCAAAAGATTATTAAAGATCAAAGTTTTGAAAGCACAGACCTTCTTTTTGAAGCAGTTTATGCTCATTCTTTATTAATATAATTATACATATATATTGCTTTCTATATTTAATTTAATAAGATTAAATGTTACATGAGGGTGATATTCATGTTCATTATAATTTAAAACCATGTTCTTTTCGAGACACCTGGGTGGCTTAGCAGTGGAGTGTCTGCCTTCGGGTCAGGGTGTGACCCCAGGGTCCTGGGATCAAGTCCTGCATCGGGTTCCCTGCAGGGAGCCTGCTTCTTCCTCTGCCTGTGTCTCTGCCTCTCTCTGTGTGTCTCTCATGAATAAATAAATACAATCTTAAAAAAAAACCCAAACAAACCATGTTCCTTTTAAACATGTTTTTAGTTTGTAACCTAATTATATTTTTAGATATTTGTCATATATTTAAGAGTAAATATATGAGATGCATGATTTAATATACTCCTTCCATTAATATATACATTATTTGATACTTTTATACTGATCCATAGTTATATGAGAACTGATTCATTTCATAAATAGTATTAGCATCTTCGTATCTTAATATATTTCTACATGTTCAAAATAATTGGAAAAGAATATTATCAAAGTCAGAAAGAAGAAAAAGAACATGTTTTATTTTAGTGTAAATTGAATGACTCATAAATTTAATATTCAAATTTGAAAAAATAATAATGTTAAAAAATAAAAATAGGTAAAGATACATTTTGAATTTTGCTGCAATTTCTGGAATAAAAAAATTTTGGAAGTCCTATATTGTCAGAGATAGTGAATAATGTATTAAGCAAATCCACCTATAATTTTTTTGTTCTTAAGATAGTTGTAGATCTGAGATTATGTGAATATATAACACAAGAAATTATAATTAAAAAAAAAAAAGACTGAAAGTTTTGTTAGGCACTGGTTCCAAGACACTTTTCTGAGATCACATTTCCCTTCTCAAGTAGCACTTTTTATGGTTCTTCCTCCAAATTGCAGCCATGTGGTTTATTAAACCAGACACTAAAAATCTTGTTATTTATCCGTATCTTGTTTCCTTGATTTTTTTTTTTTTACCATCAAATTTGGTCTTGGATTTCTAGATTTTCCATTTGTTTCTGGAAATGGCATTGTTTTAGATAGGCTTCTTTTAATTTCTACTTAGGAATTTCTCATTAGGAAAGGAGGGGAATCAGCATTTATTGATTCCTTATTGAGTGCCAATCAACTTGTATGGATTACTCAGTTATGCTAGCCATGTAACACGTACATCAATTCGCATTTTAAGATTGAGATTTTCTTCTAAGTAAATAAGACTTAGAGCAACTAAAACACTTGCAAGAGTTCAGAGCTTTGAGAATTAAAGCGGGAATTTCAATTTCAAGCCTGTGCTCTTTCTAATACATCTGTCAACTGGTTCAAGTAAACACTAATATGTGAATACATGGAACTGAGTTTCATATCATTGAATGAGTAGTTTGATACAAATATTTGTTTGGTAGTGTTGGGCCATCTTGCATACTTTGAAACCCGTTTATTTTGGCCAAGTTGAAGTTTGTACATTTGTTGAAGTCAAAAGGGATTTGTGACAGAAAAGATGGCTCTGCCTCATTAATTGTATGAAAGTTAATCACAGAACTCTTGATTTCATGGCAAATTGTTTTGGTAGATGTTTTTAGATGCTTTATAATATATATTTGCTTTTCTCTTACAAACAGAAGGAATAGATCGAAGGCATAAAATCAGCCTTATTTCTTTTGCCTTTCAGCAGGCATTAGACTCTCCAAATTGAGAGTTGAAGTGCTCAGTATACATAATTTACATTAGAAAAGATTGACTTTGGTGTTACATAGTTCATATTTCACTCAATTTGATTATCTGATAAAAATAATCATTTATTACAAGGAGATCATTAAAATTTGGTTATATTTGAGCTAAGTAAGATGTGAATTACGTGTATGTTTTGAATATTAACAGATAGAAAGTAATGAATTCTACAGTCTTGAATAAACATACTTTTACCCAGAATAAGGTAACCACAATAGCCAGAGTTTGCTGACATCTAGTTTCTCAACAATGTTACAACAAAAAAGATATGCAAAAAGAGGTACTTTTAAGTTTGGAATTTCCTGAGACAAAGTAATAGCTCCTTTCTGAGACTTTATTTGGGCGTCCCAGAAGACCTATTTTTGTGTTGGCTGCTTGCCAGCTGTATGGGAAATTTCTTCCTGTATGCTGAAGTCTTACAAGGGCATGGAGTCCAGGAATGCATCATACCATGAAAGTGCTGTAGTACACTGAAAATTGAGGGTCAATGAGAGATTAATACATCTTGGCAAATGTCTTGAAAGAATATAATTTTTTTGATTCTTTGGCCTTTCTGATCTAAACAATTTTGGGGAGGGAACTGAGCACGTACGATGGATGGAAATGGGTCCCTCCTAGTTAAACCTCAGATAATGGAAAGGGAAGGAGAGGAAAGGAAAAAAGAGAAAAGGGAAAAGAAAGAAAGATAGTAAGAAAGAGAGAATACACAGGTCATTCAATCAGTCCAGAATAACTAAGAAATTTTGTGTCCTGACATATATTGCTAACTTTGATTTCTAGGAGCAAACAAATCCTTTGTACCTTAACTTTCAAATAGTTTTCATCTATTGTGATGGCTTTGGTTCTGTTTCATTTTCATCCTCAGTCTCTACTCTCCTCTTATGTTAGAGGCAGGTATGATTCTGATACAACTTTGTTTCAGATTCTTATTCTTTGTAGGTTTCAGTGCATTGAGGCGCTTGTCCTGAACTAGCTGAAGTTTGGAGGAACAAAAATGGCAGCATTTCTCTTCCATACGGTGCTAGGCATTTGGCTCCTGATGTTCACACTCCTATAGATTACCATCTAGGTGTCCCTGAATTTCATTAAAAGCTATACATTACATTGAACAGCTGAAACTTACTCTGTGGAAAGTAGAATGATACACATGCATTTTCCATTCATAATATCTAAAAAACTAGTATATTCATCTCATGCAGCCTTACAGATGAATGATACTTATGTATCTACACAGAATAGAAAGTATTATTGATTATTTTGAGTTACTATGAGGGCAAAAGCAATTTATTTTTGTTTGTGTGTTGTATCATTTATTTTTTTCCTGATGACTTAGAGATGTTTTTTTCCTATTGGGTTAACTGTTAATGACATTTCACATTCTTATATAGTACAGGCCTTTCAAAAAACATACATTTTCACAATTGCTCTTGTCAAATACAACACAAGGCTATGTCTTTCATTCATATTTTTGCCCTCAAGCCTCGTATCTTTCATTGATCTCTCTCTTTGCAGTGGTATCCAAAAGTTAACATGTAGACAAAATGTCTTTTTGGCTTTAGGATCAATGATCTATATTGGTAAAATCTAAAACCTAACATGAGTCATTTAAACATCAGTTTTTCTTGGAAAAAAAGGTGTATGGAACTATTTCTACTTAATCAGAAGTAGCAATAGCAATGGGAAAAATCAGGTTCTATCTTCAGAGGGAGCAGGAAGGCCTCTTGGCCTACATGGCTAGAGGCAGTGTCTAAATGCTGATGTTTGATTGAACCTAGATATCTACCTATATGTATACTATAAACAACAATATTCTCCTGCATCAAGGTAGCTTGCGTAAGCATTCTGCACCATATATTTTGCTGTGGATTCTGCATGACTAGTGGTCTTTGTGAATTTCCCTTCTCTGGTTTTTGAAAACTGATGCTAATCAAGACATCAAATACCATTTATGTGAGGGAGAGGAAGCAATGTTGTAGGAATACATTGTCATAATAGTGTTGTATAACAATACCACCTCAAAATTTAGTGGCTTAACCATAAGCATTTGCAATTTTACACTAATAAGCATACATGCTTGCTGGGCCATGTTTCTGGTTGGTTCTCACCCACACGTTAGTGGTTGAAAGTTTGCTGAAATTTGCTAGGGTCTTTCCTGTTTCTGGATTTCCTGCTGGGACAACTAGACTGGATTGGGTCTGCTCCATAGGCTCCCCCCTGGCGGTGTAGATTAGGTAGGAATCCACAAAAAGGAAAAAGACAGAAAGAAATGAAGGCCATTAGGCCCAATTTTGATACTGGAGCATCATCACTTTCCTCACTCTCTTAACCAAAGCAAGTCAGAACTCTATTTCTGAGTCACTGTGTAGACAAATAGATTCCTCTTATGGAATGAGTTCATTGTGGAGGGCAGGAAACATGGTGAATTTGACTATTTTTTCAATAAATATACTGTAAGGAATTCTACATATACTTTAAAAGGCCAAAAAAAGTTTCTTATAGATGTTTAGTCCCCATTTATAATATTTGCAGTTTAGTATTCAATTTTCAGTAGACTTGAAAATTACTTGAAATTAATTAGTCATCTAAATAAAATATTTCAACAAAACTCTTCTATTGTTCTTAAAAATAGAATGCTTGTATGCTAATGTCACCATGTGAATAATATTAATGTTATATCCTTGCATTTCAAATCTAACTTTAAACTGTATAACCACCGATCTCCTAAAACAGTGAACTCAGCAACTTAGTGTTATGCTCTAGGAATCCCTCTTTGGAACACACATCAATGTAGCAAAACATTGTTTTTAATTAACAAAATGCCAGGTCCATATGTTGCCCACATCCTCATGGAAACTCCTGTTGACATCAACAAGAATATTTTACACAGCATATGGTCTTAATAGGTAACAATTTCTATTTTGAATAATTATTTTAACTCACAAACAATAAAGGCTTTTAATTACAATTTTACTTTTTTCCTTCTTTTAAGGGGTCTTAGGTTTAACAGCAAAAACATTGTAACACATTTAAAAGCCCAGTAATTTAGACAGAAGACAGTTTTGCAAGGCTGATATATATTAAAATAAAATATGCAAAAGTAATAGTTGGAAAAAACATGTGCATTAATTATAGAAGTAAAAATAATTCCCTGTAATTTATGTTACATTTTTACATTTTCTGGTTTTATTTTTATACATGTTTGCTATTTGAGGAAGAAAAAATAGCTGAAATTTGGATCGAGTTTTTCCCAAGTTTTATCTGAAAGTAAAGTGGACAAATATTTACATCATAAACAATTTATGCTTTATTTTACTAGAATGAATTTTAGTGGACTAATACTATTCAAGAATGAACAAAAAATGCAGTTCAAGAGCACAAATATTAGAGTCTGACAGAAATAGATATTAAGTCAAACTGCAATAACATGAACTGGATAAATATAAGGTTTCTTACCAAAGTCACAGTATTCTTACCTGTAATACAGGAATAACAATGAATCCACATATAGATGACACAGGGATTAAGTGTCATAAAAAAATTTTTACTTAGTACCTGATAGAAAAAAAATCACCCAAAACTAAGAACATATATACTAAGTAAACTGAAGTTTTTATGTTTTGTACTGTTTTTATCTTTATTGGTGGTAACTTTCTCATACACTTTTACTTTTACTTCTTCAATCTTTTCCTCCTCCTACTTTCCTCCTCCTCTCCAGTATTAATATTAATATTAGAAAATATGACTACTACAGATGTAATAAAACTAAGTTTATTCACTGCTTATTTTTAAGTTTCTTCCCTTCAAGCAAACAGAGAAATGTGTAAGCTTATAGATCTAGTTAGCACCGCATTTGTTACCGTGAGATGTTTTATTCTTATTTTCTTCATTTTGATTGTAGATCTTTCACACAAGGCTTTTCATAAACCATAGGCATCAATTCACTCCGGAGAATCACATAAATGACCTAGCAAGAAATTCACTCTCACTTTTGCAAATTACAAGGGCTCTTTAGTGAGGTGGGAAATGAAGATGACATTTAAGGCTGATTTCCTATTAAGTTTTTTTCAATAAAATATTGGACTGCTGAAAATGAAGTAAAATGTGGTTCATGATAATAGAGAAGGCAGCAAGTGAGTTAATTAAATATGTACAGTAATTTTTCCTTTTTCAAAAGGAAATCTATAAAGAAATATAAGAAATAATTCTGTTAAATATGTATTATTTACACTGCCTTAAAATAATAAATGTATTTACAATGTATTTTTGGGGGTGCCTGGGTGGCTCACGGTGGTTGAGCGTCTGCCTTTGGCTCAGGGCATGATCCCGGGGTCCTGGAATTGAGTTCCACGTCAGGCTTTCTTGTGCAGAACCTGCTTCTCCTTCTGTCTACGTTTCTGCCTCTCTCTTTCTGTGTCTCTCATGAATAAATAAATAAAAATCTTTAAAAAAAGTATTTTTTAAACTATCATAGGTGAAATGCTTCAGAATAATTTAGGAAAAAAAGGACTTTAATTATCAGTGGTTGTCAGTTTTCTTTCTTAGCATGTGTAATAGAAAAAAAAGATAAATGCTACATCGCTCATTTTGTTGAAACAAATGTTTATAAATATAAAATGTGTTTATGGAATGAATCCATGTAAGTAGATAAATACTAATCAACTGGGATATGGAAAAAAAAAAAAAGCTTGTCTCCTAAAAATAAATTTCTAATTCTGTTATAACATGATTATTATGATTATTAGGGTATTTAGAGTTTGGTTGAAGTTTGAGTTTAGTTAATTGGCTTTTTAAGTCTGCTGTGGAAATAGATTTCACAGCAGTTTCTCATTCTCGTTTTATACAAATATGCCAATTGGTAATTCCTTCCTTCCCAGTTGGTGAGTTTGAAGTTCACGTTGATGTGGTGTCGTATGTGCTTGGGGGTATAGCTGTACAGGAGGGTGGTGTGATGGGAGGAGGGAAGTGTATAAAGGATGTGCCAGTTTCCAATTCAGTTAAATTGAGTGGAGTGGAGATATTTCAGACAAACATCCTACTGGCACTCTCTCTGCCTAATGAATGGGGAATATGGGTCTCATAGCACAAAACTACCTGGGTATTCAAAGGCTCCACCTATTTTTACAAAAATCGCCAATATGTTTGATAGTGAATATTAATTTATATCATGCTGTGATTTTTAAACCTCTGGAAAATTGTAATCAAGACCTTTCATGGTTCTTTTAAGCATACCATTATTGTGGGATTTTTTTTTAAGCTATGACTAGAAGAATTTTAAAATAAATGTCAAGACTTTGTTGTGTTTATTATGAAGGTTTAAAGTATATAGATGTATATTTATACATCACATAATTACAGATCCCCTCCTATAGCTAATCATGCATGCATTTCCATTACACTCAAAGCTTCCATTCCTTAATCAAGCATTCTGTGATTATGCAAATTTGAAAGATAATGAGGTACACCCTATAACAGATAGCAAATCAGCATTGTTAAATAAGTCCTAAAAAATGAAAAATTGACTCTTTTGGTTCTGAAAAATCTTAGGGAACTTTCGTAATTAGTGTATTATTCACATAGAAGAAGGTGGCACATTGTCATATATTATATTGGTTTTCTATTTCCATTTATTTGGTTATTTTATTTCCTTATTCTCAGTGATTAAATATTCCCCAAATTTCTGGTCACATACAGCAATCAGAAAAATTATGAAATACATAAAAGAGGACTTCAATCCAGATACACACTTGGCATGTCTTTTGCTTACTGCTAGTACAGAATTGTTGTAAGGGTTCACTTTCCATGGATCATTTGCCTAATGAAAGTGTGACACTTTGACATCAATGGTAGAATTTTAGGTTGTTGTATTTTCTCAGTCAGGGTGTATTTGTCAGCAAACTGTTTTGTAGACATCAAGCAAGCAATTATGTTTTTCATAATTTGTAATTTCTTACACAACTGTTGATTCCTTCCATGTAATTTTGCTTTAATCATTGCAATGGACTATGCAGTGGTTATTTGCAAGCTGAAGTGCATTTTTGTTGAAAGTTTTCATTTCTTTCTCTTCTCAGAAAGGAACTCACAGCTTGGGAGGAGTTGAAACAAAATGTTAATGTGTTGTTTTATTCAGCTATTTCTGTTAATAGGCCTTTGTTAAAGGTGGGTTAGTAAATATTTCATCTTCGAAAGTGAGGAAAACATCACAATATAAACCTTATTGTCTGGAAGATATAGGGAGAGGGACTAGAGATTATTTTAAGAGTGCAATAGCTATTCAACAATGTGATGTGGTTTAGAATTAGTAAGAGACTTTCCCATCTTAGGACATTTTCCCTAGCTGTATATGATGGAGCCTGAAATGTTAGTTACTTTCAGTTAACATATTAGTGAAGACAGACCCAGTGATCAAGCCATGCTTAAAGGTCCTAATAGTCTAAAATAAAATTGTAGGGACACCTGGGTGGCTGAGTCGGTTAAGCACCCAACTCTCGTTTCAGCTCAGGAAATGATCTCAGGGTCATGAAATGGAGCCCCAGGTGGGCTCTGTGCTCAGGGTGGAGTCTGCTTGAGATTCTCTTCCTCTCCCTCTCCCTTCACACCCCACCCCCTGCCACTGCTTGAGCTCTCTCTTCCCCTAAAATAAATAAATAAATAAAATCTTCAAAAAAAAACTATAAGGGTGCCTGGGTGGCTCAGCTGGTTAAACATCCAACTCTTGATTTCACCTCAGGTCATGATCTCAGGGTTGTGGGATTGAGCCCCCATCTGGCTCCAGGCTCAGTCCCTTGTATCTCCCTCCCTTCATTCTCTGTCTCCCAAATCAATCAATCTTAAAAAAATAAAATTGTAACACATTTGATTTCATTATATATACATTTTAAACAAATAAAAAACAACACTCTTATTCTTCTTCAAAATAATATTAAATGAGGTTCTGCTCTTTAAAGGCAGGACAGAAAGCAACCTGCAGATGTCCATGAGGAAAGCAATGTTTTAGAGTATAAAATCAGATTCTCTCAAAAGTCTACTTCATTAGCTTCAAGATGATAATTGGAAAAACTAGTATTAGAAGAAATCATCTCTCTCTCTCTCTCTCTCTCTCTCTCTCTTTTTCAATGAAAGATGCATATTCATTTCAGGTCCAGGGGAAAGTTGATAGTTGTGGTCATTTGTTAAGTTGAATTCTTTCAAATATATTACACTTTATTGATTATTTGCATCAGCTACTTGCATTTGAAGAGGCCCACAGTGTTGTACTTCTCTAAAATTCCCAGTCATTTTCTCTCTCTTTGCAGTTTCTGTACCCTTTATTATTAGAAAGTTTAATTTCATAGTCCTTTTGGTCACTACTACAGTTCCATTACATTTTATCATGGATAATATTAGAAGGTTTTTTTAAAAAGATTTTATTTATTTATTCATGAGAGACATAAAGAGAGAGAGGCAGTGACACAGGCAGAGGGAGAAGCAGGCTCCACACAGGGAGACCAACGTGGGACTCAATTCCAGGTCTCTAGGATCAGGCCCTGGGCTGAAGGCGACGCTAAACCGCTGAGCCACCGGGGCTGCCCTAGAAGGGTTTTAATCAAGGTATTTTTATTTCTCCAAAAATTTTTTGCCATTCAACAAATATATTTCCCTCCTCCTTCAGGTAGTAGATAGAACCTAGAGTAAAAAAAGTCAACTTGATGAAGAGATGTTTTAGCTTATTGGTGATGAACGCTGCATGTAGACCTGTATGTATTGAATTTCCAAAGACTAAATTTGGAATGTTCAGACAGGCTTTATAATGCTGGAATCTAGATCATTGGAAGATAGATTTAATGCTAATAAATTGTAGACTAGGGATGATGCAAGTTAAGCCTGGGGCATGAGGACTGTGGAAAACATGATTCTACATATGTTGAGGGTAAAGCCAATATCAGATTCTTGTTCTATGCTTGCCTTTTGGAGGCCTGGCAGGGGACGATCTTCAAAATGGGAAAGCCACAGGTTAAAGCTGACATTGTAATGACTATATATACTCAAGATGGTCTAAGTTTAAAACAGAAATGAGTCCATTTCTGCTAGTAAAGATTATTATAAAATGGCAAATTTTAATATTTTATTATACAGTTCTTTATTGAACATCTACCATAATATAGAAACAAAACAATGTCCCTGCTCTAGTAGAATTACTTATAGAGCGAATGGGGGGGCGAGATAAGAGTTTTTAGTTGCCAACAGAATTAGTTGCTTCTTGGCTAAGTTGATTTTGTTATAGGAAGTTAATGTTACATTTCTGTACATCTGGTAGTGAATGTACATTCAGAATAGACATTTAGAACTCATCCATATTATCTTAGTCTTTGTGCACAGAGTTCAGCTATTTTAATTCTTTTTTTTTAATTTTTATTTATTTATGATAGTCACACACACAGAGAGAGAGAGAGAGAGAGAGAGGCAGAGACACAGGCAGAGGGAGAAGCAGGCTCCATGCACCGGGAGCCCGACGTGGGATTCGATCCCGGGTCTCCAGGATCGCGCCCTGGGCCAAAGGCAGGCGCCAAACCGCTGCGCCACCCAGGGATCCCAGCTATTTTAATTCTTTACAAAACTTTTAAACTTTATAGAAGTAGAGGCTCAGAAGCAGAAACAATTACATTTTAAAATCACTACTGCATGGTATTTGTCAGAATCACTAGTTTTTCATTAACAGCCATGGCTTTCATGTCACTCCTTTTTTTTTTTTTTTTTTTTGCATTCATTATATGGGGGTATCAAAAAATAATATCTATTAAAACTTAGAAAATACTCCTACATAATTAGAAAAAAATAATACTTTTTAGATGGATAGACATAATTTTGTTATCTTAATAGCACCCCCTCAAAAACAGATTCAATATTTATCAATTCATTGTTAATAGCTCTTATAAGTTACTGGCTCCTTGTAGATGCTCCTGTTATATTTCAAATGTATTAGTTATCTCTCAGCAGTTATTAGATGTACTGTACTATGGCTAGGTTTACAATACTTACTAACTTAGTGATTATTATGTATGTGTTTTCATTTTAGCTGCATATTTCCTAAGAACTATAACTAAAGTTAGGAAAGTTACCATTGTTCTATAGGACACAGGAAGGGCCTTGTTGGTCAGTAGCCTTAAACTTATGGGAAGCCAGAGCTGGGTCCCTGTTCTATAAAAAATAACACTGAGATTGTTAGGCATTTCACAGAAACCCAGAAATAGACGAGACACACACTGAGAAAGTTGGGGGAGTAACAAAGACACACTTTCCTTTATTATGCAATTTTGCCCAGGGCTTGCTTTGTTTTCTAGTTATGATTTATGGCTGTGGGAGATCCCCAAGCACTTACATGATTTCACATTATCATCTTTCTGCTTTCTGGAAAGATTTAAGTACATTTGAACAGCTGACATTGACACAAAGTTTTGTTTAGCATGGAAGTGCTCCAGGAATTTTCGTTCATATGTGGGAGACTACTTGTCACCTAACGGTATTATACATGAAACTTATGTGAAGAAATTTACAATATTCAGCCATCTGAAAATATGTATGAAACAACAGGGTAAGTGAAGACATACAACAGTGCTTTAATTGCCCTTTTCTTCCTTAAAGTGGAAGAAGTTTATCTTCTCTGTCTCTACCACACAGGAGGCCACTGCTGCTAAATGCCAACACTGTCACCAATGCAGTGTTCATCAAAGATTTAGTCATTATCATAAATGGAGCCAAGCAGGAAATTCTTGTTCCAACTAGCAGTGATTTCTGGCCTGCCTCCTCCAAGAAGAACACTTGCAGTAAATGCAGGCTTTCATTTAATTGACAAAAGACTTCACCATAAAAATAGAGTGCCTTGAACAACTTGGACCTAATTGGGAGTAATGGTTCAGAGAGAAATTGCCAAGGGAGGTTTTTTTCTCTTCTTCTTCATGTATAAGTGATTGTATATGAAAAAGAATCAGAGCTGATAAATAGTGAAAGCTAGATAAACCATCCATTACTCACTCGACTTTCAGTTTAGTATATATGACTATAAAATAAAGCATTTTATGAGTTTAATATACCACAAGAGATAATCATTAAAAACACATCGGATATACTTACAAATCTGTGAATAGTTTTACATGGCCCCTTTTTAGTTTGGCAAAACATCACTATCCTTATTACTAACAATACAAATTTTATTAGGAGACTAGATACAGAAAGTCCTTGACTACTATGCTATATCCAAGGAAAAATGAAATATTGTATTTCTTTTTTTTTTGTGTAAAACCAAAAATATACAAAGTAACATCAAGAATAAATGTTTGGTTTGCCCTATCAGTTGCAATAGGAAATCACAGTGATTTTGAGAAAAGGTGATTGGGAATTTAATGACTTTCAATAAGTTTAATCTTAAATATTTGATTTTTGACATTTATAATGGCATTTAGCATTGGCATGCTACAAAAGCAAAATCATACGATCATATCAGTTGACACAGAAAAAGCATTTGATGAAATATCCACTCTAACTCATAAAAATGTCTAGCTT
Source organism: Canis lupus dingo (assembly GCF_003254725.2). NCBI lineage: Eukaryota > Metazoa > Chordata > Mammalia > Carnivora > Canidae > Canis > Canis lupus. The sequence continues at coordinate 5,527,834 of NC_064245.1, forward strand.
ACATCATGTTTAGTGATGGAAAATTGAGTATTGCTCCCCTAGGATTGGGAGAAAGAGTTTTTCATTTTAGCCCTGGAAATTTTAGCTACTACAGTAAATTGAGACAAATAAACCTGTATAGGATGGAAAGGAAAAAATGAACTGGTCTCTGCAGATGACATGATTATAAATGTAGGAAAGCTTAAGGATCTAAAAAACACTTATGGAACTAATAAGTTAGCATATAAAAGTTACATGATACAAGACTGTAATGAGGTATCTGACTTCATTATTGATGTTGACTGTGAGAGCTTTTGTTTTAGAGCAGGGAGGGGCTATGGGAGAAGGGGAGAGAGAATCTTAAGCAGGCTCCTTGACTAGCCCAGCTCCCCAGGCAGGGCTTGATCTCACAATCCTGACATCCCGACCTGAGCTGGAATCAAGAGTCAAGTGTTTAATCAGATGAGCCACCTAGGCACCCTGACAGTGAGGATTTTTAAGAGTCACTCATCCTTTATGCCCTTATGACCCATACATGGACTAGCTGATGAAAAAGCCTGGGTGGTCCATCCTTTGGTTTTAGTAGGGAATTCAAACCATGTAAGTGCCTTCCACTGTACTGGAATGCTTATCCAGACCCCACCTCCTAACCATGATATAAAACTAAGCTAGTTCTTTCCTAGCTCTCTTAAGCCCTTTAGGACCTGCTTGAGAGGTCTGCCCTATTCCCTCAGAGACTTCAGTCATATAATAAACCTTTTATACCTTCATGGTATATGTGTTGTATTGTCAATTTCAATATCTGAGCTATACTTTTTGTAGGATCTGTCTGCCTCTGCAGGTAACTATAAAAAAGAACAGTATGTTAAAAAATTAATTGCATTTCTATGTATTAACAATGAACACCAAATTTAAAACCACAGAACCATTACAACTATGTCAAAGAAAGTGAAGTACTTAAGTATACACTTAATAAACTATGTACAGAAACCATATGCTTAAAATTAGAGAAGAAAATAAATAGACATACCATGTTCATGGAAAGGAAGTCTCAAGATAGCAAATGTTATTTTTTCCCAAACAGATCTATAATCTTAATGCAATTAATATAAAAATTCCTGCAAAGTTTTTGTAAACATAGACAAAATAATTTTAAAATTTATATAGAAAGGTAATAAGACTATAATAGGTAAGGCAATTTTGACCATGAATGATGTGGGAGTAGTTACTTTACTGAATATTAAGTTTTGCTACATAGCAACAATGAACAAGAGAGTTGCTACTTGTCATGTGATGACACATAGATAAATGGAGCTGATGTATGACCACTCAGATATGTCCAACTGATTTTTGACTAGGTGCAAAGGCATTTCAATTGAAGAAAGATAGCCTGTTCAATAGATGGTGTTGGAACAATTGGTTATATGTAGGGAAAAAAAAAAAAAAAAGAAATGAGCCTCAACCTAAACATGATAAAAGAATTAATTCAAAATGGATAGCAGATGAAAATATAAAACATATAGCTATACAACTTTTAGGGGAAAAAAAAAGAACATGTCTGGGGCCTATCACTAGTCAGAATTCATAGTCCTAGCCTGAAAACACAATCCATAGAAAGAAACATATAGGTTGGATCTCATTAAAATTAATAACATTTGCTTTACAAAGGCCAATGTGGGGATCCCTGGGTGGCGCAGCGGTTTAGCGCCTGCCTTTGGCCCAGGGCACGATCCTGGAGACCCCGGATCGAATCCCATGTCAGGCTTCCGGTGCATGGAGCCTGCTTCTCCCTCTGCCTATGTCTCTGCCTTTCTCTCTCTCTCTCTGTGTGACTATCATAAATAAATAAAAAAAAATTAAAAAAAAAAAAAAACAAAAAACAAAAAAAAAACAAAGGCCAATGTGAAAGTCTTGCAACCTAATAGCAAAAATCTAAAAACAAGGTAAAACATAAAACAACCCAGTTAAAAATAAGCAAGGGACTTGAACAGATATCTCTTCAGAGAAGACATACAAATGGCAAACAGGTGTAGGAAATGATGTTCAACACCATTAATGATCAGGAAATGGAAATCAGAACTGCAGTAAGATATCACTTCACAGTAGTTAGGATTGCTACCTCCAAAACAAAACAAGTATTGGCAAGGATGCAGAGAAAGGGGAACCCTTGAACATTGTTGATGGTAATGTGAAATGAAATAGCAGCTATAAAAAACAGTATGGAGGTTCCTTTAAAAATTAAAAAAAAGGGATCCCTGGGTGACGCAGCGGTTTAGCGCCTGCCTTTGGCCCAGGGTGCGAGCCTGGAGACCCGGGATCGAGTCCCACGTTGGGCTCCCGGTGCATGGAGCCTGCTTTTCCCTCTGCCTATGTCTCTGCCTCTCTCTCTCTCTCTGTGTGTGACTATCATAATTAATTAATTAATTAATTAATTAAAAAAAATAGAACTACCATATGATCCAGCAATTCTATTTCTGGGTATATATGTCCAAAAGAATTGAAATGAGGGTCTCAAGACAGTATCTTCATTGCAGTATTATTCACAATCACCAAGATATGGAAACTATCCATGTGTCCATTGACAAATGGATGGATAAAGAAAATATGATGTACAAAATGAAATATTATTCAGCCTAAAAAAAGAAGGATATCCTGGGTGGCTCACTTGGTTAAGTGTCTGACTCTTAATTTTGGCTTAGGTCACTATCTCAGGGTTGTGAGATTGAGCCCCACGCATCAGGCTCTGTGCTGGGCATGGAACCTGCTTAACATTCTCTCCCTCTGCCTCTCAAAAAATGACAACAACAACAACAACAAAAAACCCTGCCAACTACAACAAAATGGATGAAGGATATTATGCAAAGTGAAATAAACTGGTCACAGAAGGACAAATACTGCATGATTCTACGTCTTTGAGATATCAAAAATAAACTCATAGAAGCAAAAAACACAGTAGTGATTGTCAGGAATTGAGGGATGGGGGAAAAGGAGTTGTTCCATGGTATAAAATTTCACTTATTCTAAATAAATAAATTTTAGAGGTATGTTATACAATATAGTGCCTATAGTTAACAATGTGGTATTGCATACTTCAAAATTTATTGAGGGAAGATGTCACATTAAGTGCCCTTCCTCCCCAAATACAAAACAGATAAGAAACAAGAAAAGAAAAAAAAATCAAAAGCAAATAAGGATAATTTGGGAGGTGCTGGATATGCTTATTACATTGATTGTTATGATAGTATCACAGGTGTTTGCATATGTCCAATCTTATCCAATTACACATATTCAATGCATTTAGTTCTTTGTATATAAATTAAACTTCAATAAAGTTGCATTAAAAAAGTCCATGTGAAGAATCTGAAATATTCTGGGGGAAAATATTTGCAAATATCTACCATGGGATCAATATCTGTAATACACAAAGGATTCTCAAAATTCAACAGTAGAAATTAAGTAAACAAAAAGTATAATTTGGAAATAGACAAAAAGACACAGACATTTCATGGAAGAAGATATTCAGCATCATTAGCCAGGAAGGAAAAGAAAATTAAAATCACAATGAGATGTCACTACATACTTCGCACAATAACTTTTTTAAAAATGATGGTAACAAATGGGTGAGAAGAGGGAGAAATTGGATCACTCAAAAATTGCTCGTGGGAACATAAATGGTGCAGCCAATCAGTAAAACAGTTTGTTACTTTATTATAAAACCAAAGCCACAATTACCATACAACACAATAACTGTACTCTTGGGTATTTATTTGAGAGAAATAAAATTTGTGTTCACACAAAGACTGATGCATAAATGTTTGTTGCAACTTTTTTTTGTCATAGCCAAGAAGCTATAATGTTCCCAGATGTTCAATAGGTGAATGGCTAAACAAGCTGTGTGCCCATACCCCGTGTAGTAAAATTCAGCAATAAAAAGGAACAAACTAGATATGTTAACAACTCGGATGAATCTCAGTGGCATTCTGTTGAATGAGAAATACCAGTCTCAAAAGGAATATATAATGCATGATTCAGCTTATCTAACATTTTTGAAATGAAAAGCTTTTAGAAGTGGAGGACAGTTTAGTGGTTGCCAGTATGGGAACAGACAGGAGGGGCATGGGGGAAGAGTGATTAAAGAAGAGTAAAAGGAGGAGTCTTTGTTATATTGGAGCTGTTCAACATTTTGCCTATATAACTTTAGTTTATAGATAAATACCATACACAAATGAGTACAAGTAAAACTAGAGAAATCTGACTCATATTGGAAGACTAAATCAATGTAGATATCCTGGTTTTAATACTAAACTTTAGTTTTATAAAATATTAGTGTTTGTGGAAACTGCAAGAAGTGTATGTGGGTTCTCTATTTCTTGCAATTGTATATGAATCTAAAATTATCTCAATACAAATTTCAATTTAAAAAATGAAGGTACCAAAGACCAAAAAAGTGAAAATGCATTTCGTTGTATTTAAAAAAAAATCTATTGATTCATGATGTACAACAAATGTTTCACTATCTTTCCTGTACAGTTCAAAAATATTATTTGTTTCTTTAAAGATTCTATTTATTTTAGAGGGAGCGAGAGAGTGAGTGAGCATACATGCACACGCATGGGTGGGGGGAGGGGCAGGGGGAGAGGGAGGGAGAGAATCTCAAGCAGATTCTGAGCTGAGTGCAGAGTTGGCTGGATGTGGGTGTGATCTCCTGAGCTGAAAACAAGAATTGGATGCTCAACTGACTGAGCCCCCAGGCACCCCGATCAAAGTATTATTTGTTAAACTGCATGTTCTTCAACTCTAAATCAAGTTATTTCCTAAGGAATTCCAATCATTATGTCTTCAGTACAGTTAGTGCTTTTCTTTGCACTTGCTGTTGCACACATTGGATTTAGTGAAAAATATATACAGTTTAGATCCATGAAATCTAGAGATATAAAAATTAGTATATGATCTATAAGGAAAAAATATAAAATATCTACTTTTAGTCATTTTGGGGGGTTTCCAGAAATTCGTTTGATGCAACTAATAATGTCTGTGATCACTTTGTTAGCTATCCACTAGATTCTCCACATATAGTCGTCATACATTCTCTTATAAATGGTAAGTGATTTGTGGAAAGATACTTTTAGACAATACATATATCTTGTTCTTCGTCAACTTTTCACACCACCTACTCTTTCTCCATTGATGATAGTTTAATGTCATCGGTAGAATAAATTTTCCTTTATTTATTTATTTATTTATTTATTTATTTATTTATTTATTTATTTATTTTTTTCTTTGATTTTTTTATTTATTTATGATAGGCACACAGTGAGAGAGAGAGAGGCAGAGACACAGGCAGAGGGAGAAGCAGGCTCCATGCACCGGGAGCCCGACGTGGGATTCGATCCCGGGTCTCCAGGATCGCGCCCTGGGCCAAAGGCAGGCGCCAAACCGCTGCGCCACCCAGGGATCCCCAAATTTTCCTTTATTTATATCAGAAAGAAATTGTTCCTATCATTATAGAACTTAAAAAACACATATACACTTACATATAAATGTATATGTTTAAATAGTAGATGCATATTTATAAAGTTCTAAGTAGATAAACCTTTATTTTTGTGTGTAAATAATTTCTATTTTTGTTGCACATTGATTCGGTGTTTTTTTGTGAAATTTCTTTATAGAATTATTTATTTTTCTGTCAGTTCTAATAAAGGATCAATATTAAATGTTTTAAATTCTGAATGTTTTGGTGTATTGACAAAGAGGATTTGTTTTCTATTACTAGGATGTAAAGTTTAATATGTATCCATATGATCTCCCTAATTTTTTTGAGCAACCAAAACTAATGTATTATGTTTAAAGTCAGGTTAGTGGTTACCTTTGGACAGGATAATTACTGGCTTTTATATGTATGACTTGTGCATTTTCTACATTTTCTAAAACTTAAAAATAGCAAGAAATTGTTCACATGGGTTATTGATATAAGCTCTGGAAAAAAGAAAAAGCAACTTTCCTCTAGAATGTGCATGGCTGTTTTCTGTTGCATAAATAGGGTCATGCAGTTTCATTAGTATTTGAGTAAAATGTCTGGAAATATATGTAAATAATAGGGTTAAAATTAATTGGAATTTAATGAAATATTCATCAGGCAACCTTTTTGATAAGCTTTAAGGCAACTGGGGCATTTTACAAAGAGATAAAAGAATAAATACGACATTACTTCAAAGTATGCACAGTCTAGTAGGAGAGGCAGTGAAGAGAAAAAAAATTCCCTGAAGCTCTTTATGGTAAATTCTACTTCATATGATGGTATTGCTCAAGTTGTGATGTCAACCAGCAAAGGATGCTGACAAGACATGCTCAGATAAGGTGAAGAAGTTGAGGAAGAAAATTTTTAGTGGTTGTTGGGGTAGAAGAAATGCGAGGTGAAGATCACGCATACTCTTTTGTTGAGTTTGTGTAGAAGAAGGAAGAAAGAAACTATATTTTAAAATTTGATAATTATGATAAGAAAACTTGAGTTAGTTGGTAGCTTGAGGGTAAAGATCACCCCAGAAAAGAATAAATTAAAGAAATGTTAAAAAGTAAAGCTTGAATACTTAGCCCGTAATATTTCTGGAAAAGTTGTAGTGTAGGATCAATATCACAAAAAGAACATCTTTTCTCAGCATATCAAATACAGAGACAAATAGATGCAATTGAATTGAAGAGATTTGAATTAAAAATTATTTCCTGGTATTCTTAATTTTGCCTTTACCTATGAATCCTTGACCACAATTACTTGTTTTGTCTATTACTCCCACACATTTACTCTTTCTACCTCTGTTCTCCATTTCTTTAGTACCTCCAGTCCCTGATTCCTCACTTTTTTGTACCCTGTTCTTACCTGACTGTCTTCTACTTAACAAGTACCTGATTAGTCAGTGTCACTTCTTTCAAATTCTGTATTATCCCACCAATTTTAATGTACTGGTCCTTTCTTTTATGCTCTCTTCTACACTTTGAGTTCTCTATTCCTGCACTAGAAAACTATAGCTTTCATGTCTCTTGGACTAGGGAAGGTCCGGGTGGCAATCACAAAAGAAGATGGCTAGAGTAGACTGGAGGGTGGACCATTACTGTAAAATCAGGCTCCCACAACAGTGGAGACATTATCTCAAAAGCTGGATTTAGACGGAAGGAGAATTGTAAACCGGATGTTAATAAATATGAATATATTGTCTAAAGTTCATAGTCACAAGTAGGGTTTCAGACAGTGCTATAAAGTCCTAGGAATTCCATAGGGGAAGTTTTGTTTGTTTAGTAGGAAATGGTGGATTGTCATCAGGGACATGGGCCCGCAGCCTGACTGAAGGGGTTACATGAGGGGAGGAATGAACTGTTTTTCAGAGAGATCTAAGAAATACTGTTTTGAGGGGAAGGAGGCATGTAGAGCTTTCTGTTAGTTCAAAGAGGGCATCTGGGAAACGAACAAGGGGTAGTGGAAGGGGAGGTGGATGGGGGAATGGGGTGACTGGGTGACGGGCACTGGGGGGCCGCTTGGCGTGATGAGCACTTGGTGTTACACTATATGTTGGCATATCGAACTCCAGTAATATATATATAAAGAAATAGGAGTACTCTCCAAGTTCCCAATATTTCCCACCAAAAGATGTCTCTGCAAAATTGGCAGAGCTTCTCATGAGCAGGCCAAGACTTATCTTCAACTTCCAAAGCAGTTGGAAGCTATCAAACATCTCAGAGAGAGTCAGCATGGGGAATCTGTGCAGGACAGTTTTTCTCTTTTTTTTTTTTTTTTTTTTTTTTTTTTCTTTTTCTTTTCCTAGACTTCAGCTACAGAGGGCATCCTTCTATGTCTTTGTTCAATCATGGCCTGTAATCTGTGTGAATGGAGGGAAAATGTATTCTTATGAAGGATCAGGGAACAGTACAAAAGGATTAAACCAGAACTCAGACCTACTCTTCTGTCTGTTTCTTAACCAGAGTTACAGAAGCTTAACAGAAAGTATGAAGGTAGCAATGAAAAGTTCTAAAATAGAAACTGCTGAGGAAGCACAGAGAATCTGGATTATGAAATCCCTGCCTTCCTTTATATCTAGTTCCTTCCCATAGGCCCCATTCAGAGCTGGTTGCCTTCACAGGAGACAATTAGACTCCCGTGCCTGGCCCACTCAAATACTTGTTTTAACATATGGCAATTTAGATGCTGTTGCTTGTCTCCTTAAATGTCTCTCTAAGACCATTTACCGTTTTTATGGCCAGTTTTAATGTGCTGCCATGTTTTCGGGACTTGGCTGCCAGACACTATTTTAATACAGGCATATCTCGTGCAAGAAGCAACCTGATTCATTATTATTAAGTTATCTTTTTTGGCAGTAAGTTCTGCGTGGCTCAAAGATTATGTAGAAGAAGAATGTCCTTTCACAATCATGGTTGCCTCCTTGACGTTTCTCTGATAAACTTGTTTTGTATTATCTTCTGTTTTCTTTGTACAGCTTTTCTTCCAAGATTTCATTACAGTCAGGGTGACAAGGATTCTGTTGTTGTTGTTTAAGTGAGGTGGCATGTGCTAAATTGGCTCTGATAGAAGAAGAACTCAATCAAAAGTGACATTGTCTGTCTAGCGCTTCACTAAAAGTCCACTAGGTTGTGATATGTTTTAATGTTCAGACCTCGGTTCTGCAATGAATATTAAATCAACAATTCTGGTTCGCATATCAATGCAGGGAATTAACACAGAGCTTGGAAACTCTTGAAAATAAGGTGTGACCCCGCTGAAGATAATTCTGGCTTCCAGGCTTTCATGGAGGATATATTAATTCATTAAGTTATCCAAGCATGCTGCATACAAATGCTGACAGGGACTGAAAGGTTTGTTGTCTCCTATTAATCACTTTATTATTCATATCATTCTTTCACTAGAGGCATGAGAATATGTTTGATTAATATCTCATTTCTATTGTTTTGGCGAGCAATGTTCATTGGCTCTGCTCTAAAGAACTTTGTTTCCTTTCAAGTAAGTGTGAACAGAACAATAGGTGATTATCAAATCTTGATGTTGTTTTCTATGATTTCACAGTATCTCCTAACAACCTTGGCGATCACAGCCTGTGTTTAGGTAGGATGACGGTGATATGAGGTGTCTCCTCTTAACCTGACAAGAAATGAAGAGTCCCTGAAGGTAAAGTGACTTAAGGCAAATCTTAGCAACCTCTTAGCGTTCCCTGACTATCTCATTGTTCTCTCACTTGTTGGCTCTTATCCTGGGATCATATCTATTTGGTCTGAGTGTCCGCTCAAGAGAAACTTTTCTTTCACCCATTCTATTAAACGTGAAGAGAGCTTAGGAAAATTTTAGAAGACTCTTGATCCTCCAAATATTGAGCTCACTATTGCATATATTCCTTGTTCCAATCTCAAAGGCAAAACCATTATGTAAATCTTAATGATTTATATGCTAGGTAATTTGCCTTGCTTTTTGAAGCATAAATTATTCTAGAGCATGTTTTGAATTGGTTTAGGAAAAACCCAGATTTGGATGTGTTTCATGTACAAATGTTATAAAATCAGGTTTTTGAATATTATTACTAATGTTTTAACAAGAAAAACAATGTTTACTATAAAAAAAGTAAGCAAACTAAGTCCAGAGAATAACACAGAGTGCACACAAAGCGTGTTTCATAGCCAAAAATATCTCAGTTGCTGATTTTTTCTGTAGTCCCAAGATTTAGCGTCTTTTTTTTAAAAAAATATAAATAGTTGCCCCTGACATTAGGGTTCTGCTCTCCCTAAACTGCCTTGCCTTTTATTCCCTGGGCTGAGTAGCTCACCACAGGAAGCCCCACAGAACATGCTGCTTAGAGCTAACTCCTCAACATCCATATGGCTCCATCCAGGTCCTTTCCAAGCCTGATTGCATGCGCATTTATTGATCCCATGCTTTCCTTCTGTATACCCCATTGCCATTGTGTGCTTGTTCTTTTTCTGCCTTCCTAAAGTTCGTAAACAATCAACCAGTTGGGCAGAAGATTGCCCTGCAGAAGTCAACGCCATCTCACTTATCCAGATTTCAGTTGTCTGGCTGTCTTAATTCTATAGGATTTGGCCATGAACAACCCCAGACGTGGAAGAAAAAGTCATTAAGCTTAGATTTATACATGAGGGCGAATCAGCATAGTACTATAAGGGAAAGAAGTAAAGATAGACTCTCAGAAGCCTTGCTGCTTTGAGCAAATTACCTCATCACTTTGGCACCATTTTTCACAACCTTTTGTGCGTTACTGGAAGGGAAGTGGGGAGAAAAAGGAAGAGAAATGGCACTTAGGGATAAGGGAAAGTTCATAGGTTTTAAGTTCAGAGACACAACTTTTCAAAGCTTGGCTCTGCCACTTCTGACACTGGCAAGTTATTTAACTCGTTTTATCCCCTCCATCTGTTAAATAGAAAAATACTACTTGCTTTATGTTTATTTAAAGGTTTTTGTGATTTCTTTCTTTTTTTTTAATTTTTATTTATTTATGATAGTCACAGAGAGAGAGAGAGAGAGAGGGGCAGAGACATAGGCAGAGGGAGAAGCAGGCTCCACCCACCGAGAGCCCGATGTGGGATTCGATCCTGGGTCTCCAGGATCGCACCCTGGGCCAAAGGCAGGCGCTAAACAGTTGTGCCACCCAGGGATCCCGGTTTTTGTGATTTCATCTGAAGTTGTTGACCCATAATATAACCTCAGTATTGAAAGTTTATATTTCCTATCCTATAATTTTATTTGCACAGGTTCCCCATTCTTGAGGACATATGTCATTTTCCTCTTTGTAGCTCTCACATCTAGAAGGTGGGAAGAATCCAAAATATATGCATTGTGTGAATCTATGAAGGGATATGTAGTCCATGATATTCCTTTAAAGAAATGTCGTACTTTTGTTAAATAGCTTCATACCTCCTGATCTTTTCTCATAAGGCTAGTTAGCTAATTTCCCAAGATTCAGCAAAAATGGAAAAAGTAAATTAGACTCAAGCTTGCAGATTGCTAGTCAGGCACCTGGATAATAGTAAAAGTCATAGTTGATAGGATGGGCATACAGAAAAACTGAAAAACGCTTGAGTGTGACCTGTTGTGTAGCTCCCCGAGACACACTGGTTTCACCCGGTATCCTATTACAGAACAGATTGGCATTCATGTAGGTAGACATTTTGAGCTTTAATGGAAGGGTAAAATTATATTAAATTCACTCTGCTTTAGAAAGCAGAGATGTGTGTAATATGTTTTAGAAATATTTCTATTAAAACGGTTACTTTCAGTGCCTGAAAAGTTAAGCTTCAATTATCTGCAAAATTAACATATGTGTACAGATCATTCCCCATCAATGTCAGATTAATAGTCTTCTGCTGATTGCCATTACAAGTCATTCTTCCACCACCTTTTAGTACTTTTTCCCTACCACAATATGCTGCAGAGATTAATAGATTTTTTTTTAAAGGAAGATTCCTTTTAGGAAAGGTAAGATCTACTTTAAAATTAGCCAAAGCTATCCTAGACCTGTTTCATGAGATCATTCAAACTTTTATACTGCACGATAAGGTCAAGGAAATTCCCAGGCTCGGCCTGGCATCAGTGCCATTGAATGCACTTGTAATCTGAGCCAGACATCTGTGAGTGAACTCAACAAGCCCCAGGGCAGGAAGGCTGGCATTTTTCCACCTGAATGACTATTTAAGTAAAAGCAGGACAGTGGAGACAGACAGGGTAGTCTGTTCTTGCATTGGTGTTGGCTTCAACATATGCAATTTGTAGATGGGCTCAAAGGCTGTTCATTTTCGAGAAGACAATGCTTTTATAGAATATAGTGATCATCAAAAAGCTGGAAGAACTATCGTAAGGTTTTAACTATATGAATAATTTAGACTTTTCCTTAAAGCTTTTCATTCATACCACAGCTCTCCCCTTCCCAAATAACCCACTACGTCATTTACCACATACATAACATACACATACATAACATATATATTTTAAGCAACATTTTATTATTTATATATTATAATATTTTATTTAATTTATATAAATTATATTTATTATATTATATATTTATATATAATGTATATATTTGAAGCAACATTATATATATTATATATATATATAAAATATATTTGTATATTTTAAGCAAGTCTCAAGTTCCTTTTGGTGACTTACTGGATTAAATTATCAATAGCCTGATGAATATTGAATATGAATGAAAAACTAACTATCAAAAAAGCATTATACAGATGTTTTGATATTCCTGTGTAAATTATAATCTAGAAATTTGTAAGAAAGTGAAAAGTGATTAATGCAGTGTAAAAGTAGAAAGTAAACAGGAGGCTAGTTTCAGTAATAATTTCTGAGAGCAGCTTTAATATATTGCTGTGAATAGTAGTACAGGTTATTTGGTAGAAGTGAGAGACATCAGGGTCAACTGGTGGCAAATTGTAGAGGGGCAGTGGTCATTGACTGCAGAGAGAAACAACTTACTACATGGGACTTTATTTGAGGCTATGTCCTACCAGTGTAACTCTCCTTTATTATTACTTTATTTTGAGGGTAAGAGTAAAATCAGGTTTGTCTTCAGAGAATAAGTATTTTGGGCTTTAATCAAGGTTAGCCTCGTTGCCAGTTTTGAGGAGACTGCAAGGAAATGCTATCTGCCTGACACTTACAGACATTAGAGGTCTTTAGCTCCTGGGAACAGACTGAATGTGGGCAAATCCCTTCTCCCGAAAGGGGGGATGACAAGTTCCCAGGCCCAGTTAGGTCATTGCCAGATAACCTGTAATGAACCTCTGCGATTCTCGTCTGATTTTCCTAACTGCTTGTTTTCCTGAAAGGTCATAAAATTATTGAATATCAAATTTAAATCTGAGGTTTTATTATTGCTATTTTAAAGAAAATAAGAATCTGATGAAATTTATGTAGAAAGCATGGAATTAGAAGGATACTATAATTTTCATCAAACCCTTCATTTTGCATGTGAAAAAAGAGTTTAAAGCATAAGTAGTTGTTGGGAATTTTAACCTTTCTTGGTTTGTGTTTTTAGTCCAAAACCATCTTCTGAATATCTACCAATTTTCCTAAAATAAAGTAGTTGCATGTGTCTTAGGCTTTGCCAGCCATTGGTCACCTTTTTCCTTCAAATTTTTATATGTTCTTTTCATCCTAATTCTGTAGTGGAACAAGCCCCCACCAGCTTTACTGACACAAATTAACTTCTGTTAGCACATTCTGAGTTACTAGGAGTTTCAAGAAAGGCCCCCAACTCACACACACAAATTAGTCTGTCATTGAAGTAACTGTGTGGCACATGCCCTCTTTTTCCCTACTACTTTGACATTTTCTTTTTAATATCTGATCTCGTGAATCCTCATTCTTGGCTTAGCTGAGGATTTGATCTACAGAAAAAAAGCCAATGGTAGTTTCAGTTAGTCCAAATGCCCTAGTCATGACAGTACAAAGTCATTTCTGTGTTTTCTGAAAAGACCAAGAGAATGACCTCCAACAGGCCACAAGAGCCCTAAATGATACTGTTAATCAGATCCAACACAAACAAATAGAAATCAAACCAATCTAAATATACACATATACACTATATATATACACATACATATACACACATATATACATATATAGTAAGGCCAAGCTACTCAGATAAAGAAGTAGGTCTGTAAAAAAATCCCCAAGATGTTACTTTAAATAAATAGATGGTCTCAGAACAGTATTTTTACAGGATTTTACAAAAAATCCCCAAGATGTTACTTTAAATAAATAGATGGTCTCAGAACAGTATTTTTACAATTTATTTTACAACAATAATAATGAAATTCTCTCATAAAATACAATATTTCTGATTTGGGTACTAAATGAACCAAATGTATATAACAAAAAGGACAGAAAAATTACAGAGCAAGTTCAGAAAAATACTTTCCTCTGAGGAGTAAGGAAGTGAATCAGGCTAGGGGATGCTGATCAAAAGGACTTTTACCTAATGATTTTTTTTCAGGAATTTATTAAAGTATTTCTTGTGTTATCTTGTGTACACCAAATAACTTTTCTACCTATCTTGCTGAGCCCTTGAGAATTTAAGAGGGAATTTTAAGTGGCCATATGATGGGGACAAGGTTCAGGAGACTTTTTTTTTTTTAATTTACTTATTAATGTATAATTACAGATTATATTCTGATTATCTTCTTGCAGGACACAAGCAAGTAGGTAGGTCTTCTTGCTCAATATGTCTCTTTTTTCCATAAATGTCTCTTAGGAAGTAAGTTGCAATATCAACTTCGGGGAGTTTCTACTGCACCAGTGTTAAAAAAGGGCTGCTTCATTCAAACGTACCCTCTGTTGGGCAGTGTGCAGAGACTGATTGCACCTTTACATATCATCTGGAGTAAAATGGGGGTAAAAGAATTTCTTGTCTAACCAGAGAATCCCTTGCTTGAGGACTGCAAGTGCAGATGGCCTGAATTAACACTACAATTATTCAGGGAAGCTCAGTCTTGAACAAGTTTCTCCTGAATCTCTATAGTACTGCGTTTTGAATTAGGAGCTCCAGTGCTCTTGGTGATACACCAGAGTAACACTTCTTGTTAAGTCCCTACCCCTCCCCGCTCCTTTCAGTGAATTTTCCCTTGTTCTGCCTTCTGGTTCTGGTTCTGGATCTCCTCCTCTCCCCAGTCTTGGTCTATAAGGGGCAAGATCCCTGATGAATAGAAGACGAATTTAAATATCAACTCCTACTTGATGAAAATTTAATAGTTTGCTTTTGTGCGTTTGGTTGGTTTTGCTCTTTTAATAACCTAAAATAAGTATTTCACACTCAGTGATGAAAGTATCCCTCAGTTAGCTGTAATTTATTTTTGACTCCAACCTCTCTCACTCAGGGAAGGAATTTTTTAGGCAATAAGGTAACAAATTACTCTGAGAATCTGTTTAAAGATTTAGGGTCTAACTCCCAGGGGAAAAACATGCCTATACCTACAGTACACTCATAAAATTTGGCAGAAGCCTATCCTTATGTCTGCCCTGATATTAATTAATCTTCAGTTAAATCCATCAAAAGTAAAATCTATAAATCCAGGACCCCGGGCTGTCTTTTTCTGTAATATATCCTTAATGGCAAGCATAGTTTCCAGAAGCTAATAGGCATTTAATAAATGTTAAATGAATAAATCAGTGCTCTCATTGCAATGGAATATGATGAGTATTTTTTACCCTATTAATACCCAGAATTTATTGAATAGTAATAGTAGACCATGCAATGTACTAGGCTTTTTATATGTGTAACTCACATTCATTCTGGAGTCAGCATCTGTCTGTTGTTACCTGGAAACCATTCAAACCACTCAGTTTCATCAGCTACAAGGAAAAAGAGAGTCATTCCAATCCTTACTCCGAAGACGCTAAAAAAAAAAAAAAAAAAAAAAAAAAAAAAAAAAAAAATGCAGTTCATAACCTCTGGCAACATTTCTCAGTACCTTAATTTTCACAATTTGAACTTCTCTGAAACTTTTTACTCACCGATAACATCTTAATTTCTCTCCCCCGGAACTACTCTCTACTTATTCTATTTACTTTCATCCTTTTTTGTCCTCAGAATTTAGTAATTTAGATTGGCTTAATCTCTTTATCTAAGTAATTTTCTTTCTCTTCAAGTGTTAATGACTCTGCCTTTTTGTGCTTGTCACATTATACTGCAGAAAAATTCATGATTTGTCTGAGGAAGATCAGTTCTCTACACAAGTTGGAAGAAAGAGGAGGGGATATGTGGAAAGAGACAGCATTCTGTTTCTGAACCCTAAATAACTGTAGGCTTTCTTAACATCCTTCTGTAAGTTAACACAAACAGAAGCTAAAAGATCTAAAGCTGCTTGTCCGTAGACTCACTAAAGGGCTACAAATACCAAGACTCATCCATATCCATTTGTTTAAAAAAAAAAAGTTATTCTTTAGCACCATACTTTACTACCTGCTTGAATAGTATTCATTCATTCCATACATATTTAGGGTTATCTACTAAGTATCATGGATATAAGACTGAACAGAAAACTATATAAAAATTCCTAACCTTGTGGATCTGATTTTCAATTAGGAAATATAAAATAAAGAGTAAAAATAACAATTACAATGTATAACATTTACACAGTGCTACAATTATAGAACAAAATAAGGGGGTGTCTGGAGAGTAGGGGATGGTGAAGATAATAAATTTTTACATAGATCTTTTGAGGTCATCCAGATGAGAAGGGGCATTTGAGCAGGGACTTGAAAGAAGCGAAAGCAAGCCAGAAAAGATAACTCCAGGAGGATCATTACCGGCGATGGCATTGTCACTGCAAAGTCCCGGAGTGGTTCTAGTTGAGAAAACAACAAAGAGGCTATGATGGCTAGAGTGGAGGAAGCCAAGAAAAGCGTAAGGTATCCAAAGGTATGAAATATTTTGTGTGTTTGTGTGTTTTCCTAAGTTAGTGGCACATAATTTTATTAAGTCCTCTAAAGAGCCTTTGACTCCAAAATACTAAATTTACTCCCTTCAAGAAAAGAGTGTTGGTAGATGGTTGGGGTTCTCATCTTATGCACATTAGCCGCTAAATTTATGTATTATTTGCTCATTGAAATCCTTTACTCTCATGTCTAAGAGTACATGCTTCTGGAGCTCCTCATAGCTCTTGGAATTTGCAATTTATTTTCATCATGAGCTCATATTTCTCAGCCTGCTGTGGTTGGCAGATGTTCATTGAAAATCTAAATGCAAGAAAAATTAACGAATCCAATATCTGGAACCTGTTTATATAGCAACGAAATAGAATATTGTGAACCAATTCACATTCAGTATGAATCCTGCAGAGAATTGATCTATACATTGGCTTTGAACACTTGTCACAAGTTTTCCAAGACTGACATTTAAAACAGGCAGGCTTTCTACATTCTCATCGTTCTGTCCTTGTCAAGTGTTAACTCGCCAAAATGGTATCCCTGAGTTTTTAGTTGTTCTTGACTTTTATATTTTTTTTTGTAAGAAGTATCTACCTGAGAAGTGTATTTTGTCTTGGGAAATTATAATTAAGTATATCATTCATTAAGTCCCATTCCCCCTTATGTGAGTACCCATTTGGTACAGTTCTTCTAGAACTCAGTGTGAGGAAAGTATTTGTTTTACACATTAACTTTCATGCTATTATTTTTGTTGTTTTTAATGAGAACAACCTAAGCCCATCTTGTAATTTTCTTACCTGCCTGCCTGTCATCTGTAGAGCTTTTGTTTTCTTACCTGCCTGTCTTCTGTAGAGCTTAAAACTATATTGAATAATTATGGAAAGTCTGTAATATAGAGGGTAGAGAGTAGGCATGGACATCTGTGAAGGATACAGAAATTGATTGGACAATGATCCTATTTTCACAAAGCTTGCAGAGAAGTGTTACACTTCTGTGTAAACAGTAGTGGCATAAGAATAACGTGATAATGACTTTAGTGAGGTTAAGGAAAGAGATAACCTTCAGTAGTGGAGAACTGTAGCAATTAACTCTTAAAAATAAGTATCATCTTTTAAAAATGTTTTCCCTTTCCGTCTTTTTATTCTGTATGCCAAAGCTAACTTACATCCCTTCCACGGATAGGTAAGGGATATATCATTGCTTATAAAAATTGCAAACCCTTATAATACTTGCAAACCCATATCATGATGTCCGTATCAGGACATCACGCATACCCATAATCTATGTAATTTTAGAATTTGTTCCAAATTATATGTAACCAAACACAAATTTACTATCTATGAATGATGAAATAAGAAAAGAAAAGGGTTTAAGGAACTTAAGAAGATCTTCTGGAAAAGACAAAGTAACAACCTGTTTTGGATTTTATAATTGCTTACTTTTCTGGAATTGCAGAAATGAACCAGGTAAATTATGGGGTCAGATGTTTTCAAAGGTCTCTTTGTTACGCTATTGATTTTCCATGTTCTAGTAAGAGAAATCACTGTCTATGCCTAAATCTGTATGTATATTAACAAGGGAAGTGTGTGCAGTAGTGTGTCTTCGTGTGTCTTTCTGTGTTTCTATGAGTCTGACTTCTATGTTTATACAGGAATATTTGCCTTGACTGTAATCTTGAATTTTATCCAAGATTTGGTTGGCTTTTGAGTAAGATTTGACTTAGTGTGAAATAGTAAAATCAGCAACAGGACAAAAATAATAAAAGCATGCTTTGGGAAATAAGAGAAACTAAAACAAATGTTTTAAAGTAGGTGGAAGTAATTATGTGGTTTCTCATGAAGTAGCCATCTTTAGATCCTCTATGCAAAAGATGGAATTTTGGTCATTTCCACATTTAAGATTCCGTTTTTTATACATTAAGAGGACGTGTTTTTTCATAAGACTATTATTTGTCAAATATCTCATTTAATATCAGAAAGTATAGTTTGCTGGGCACCACAGTATTTACATGAAACCTCTATAGAGGTAGATTCTTTTACTTCTTATCATGGATAACAGCTAGATGTTGTTGATGAAATCATAATTAGTGGTTAAGGTCTGACTTAGTTGACCTTTAGCATTATGGCATCATCCTAGTTTCAGGATAAATGAATGCAAACCTCATGGGCTAAACAGTTTTTATTAGGTTATTTATATATACACATATACAAATAAATATATATATAAATTATATATTTTTACATTAAGTATTATATTTAATATACCCTGATTTACATATCTATATCTATATATCTATATCTATATCTATATATATCACAGTTGCTAACAATTTCTAAATCAGTGTATCTAGAGACTTTTCTTGGCCCACATTTGCCAACCCTGCAATCAAGGCTCAGCTTCCCGTTATGATTTAGAAAGCCTGTTATAATGGCATGATTCCATAAATGTGATAACCACTGCTAAAGGAGCCTTGGCTAGCTAATTCATCTCATTTCACAGTTTGGGGAGGGGGCAGGGTAGCTATGTTTAGAAGTCCTTTAAAATAAGGGCTCCATAGCACTCTTTTTTGTCTACACAATAAGCTCTCCGTGATGAAAGAGGATCTTACATAAAATACATTTATGATCTGAAGAGTACATTCTCATTACATTTTTAGATCTCCATTTCAAAGACATCAGGCTTACTTTCCTCTCATGAAGTAAGACCTCTCTAAAGAGCATCACAAATGGGCTGTCATGCACTGAGTCATAAACTGCATATTGGTTGATTAGAGAAAAATAAAAGGTAACGTTGGGATTTGCTCCCCTGGACGTTGGTATTCTTATCACTGACTTTTGCCCTTACCTGTCTTTGGCACCTCTCTCAGCACCCCATCTCATTTCTTTGAGATCAAACTCGTATAAAACATCCCTGTAGGTGGCTTTATTCTCATGGTAAGGCTTCTGAATTTGAGTTCTTTGTTTCACAAAAGCCTGACAAATTCAGCTTTCACTCAGCTTCGGAACACGGTTGTTAACCAACTATACAAGAATAGTAAAAAGCTGACAGCTGACAGACTTTGCATAGATTTTATCTGCGAGTAGATGTTTCAAAGAATTTGAGCCTGGTGATTTAGATGAAAACTCAATTAATTTACACCATATATTGTTATATCTATCAGCTGCAGCCGAATACCTAAAGGTTGAGGAGATTTAAGGGTAGGTTAAGTGAACCTGAACAATAAAATTTCTTTGTATTAAAAGAAAGTAATTTGAAAATATCTCTCAGTCATTTGGCGACTTCCTCCAGAAAATCAGTAATATCTCGGACATGCGTGTCCCATCTACAAACAGCTGTGGTCTCTGTCTCCTCTGTTTTTAGCCATTCCTAAAGAAAAGGACAAAACAAGTAAAAGTAAGTAAGTTGCTGGGTGAGGATGGAGTGCAAAAATGAGAGACTTGTGCTTTAAGAAAGAATGCAAAGTGGACTTATTAACAACAAATACATTATTGGAAAAGAATAACCAAAACTTGAACATGGAAGCATGAAAGTTAACAACTAGTGAAAATACAGCTAAGTATTTAAACAAAATGTTGTGAGATATTATTAGCATGAGCATTGTATAAAAATGTCATCAGTTGTGGAAAACATCTAGAATTTATATGTTGAAAATCAGACACTAGGTTAGAAAGAATATTTTACCAACACCAAAAATATCGATTAAATGACAAGGCATAAATTTAAATGGTTCTTCCAAGAAATTATATTTCTCATAAATTATGGCAGGTTTTAAGTGTTTGTGTGCATATTTTTCCAGATTACTTATAAGTAGTGGGGAGAGGACTGGGATGGGAGCAGGTGGTTGGCAATATTTTGGGAAAGAAGTTAATTTTGAAGCAGCTGCTGGCAATTTTCCTACAGTATTATTCATCATTTAAAAAAATTAAAATGATTATAATTACCCTGATATGTCACATCATATGTGACTGAAAAGAGGAAATGATGGAGATAGAGAAAATGTCCATATCCCTGAAGTAGATGATCATTACTTTATAAACTCCTGAGTGACAGGCTTCCATGTGATGTACCTACGGATGAAACTCAGGTGAGTAATAAAATCGAGCAGAAGGCCTGCAAGTGCCAGTGGCCACCTAATAGGAGCTCATTTAGTGATTGTCATCACTTTGTAGCAACCATGCAGTTAATACCCAGTGTATTTGACACCTGCTATGTTAAATTAGTACTTGCAGAATTAACACCTGCTGTCAGCCACCCAGCAGGAATGTTGCTTTCTTCAGAATAAAAGGGAAATGAATTATTTCCCTGGAAATTTGTGTAAATTATTTTTGTGGATGGAGAATTACTTGGAGAGATCTTGGGACTGGAAGTCAAGATTCTTCATTTTTTTTTTTATAGAGTTGGCACTGTTAGTAACTCAAAGTCTTTTTCTGGCTGTCAGAAGAGAGGTCTCAAAGGTGAGCTTAGTATCACCAGAGTGTGTTTTCTAGAGTATGGAAACCTACACAGATGTAAAGTCATATGTTAATTGTCCACTAATAATAGTAAATTTTTTATTTTAAATTTTCACTGACTATTTGTTAAAAAGAAAATCTTTATCTCCAGCAGTTCATTTTCTCATATAGCAGGGCATAGTATAGTTTTTATTGGTAGTTCTACCTCTCTGTTAGTAGTGTATATAATATTACATTAATGTCTTTTAAAAAATGTTTTATCCATTATCATTGACATTAATGTTATGCAGTTACATATTATAAAATATATATACATCTGCATGTGAAATAGGCAAATTACTTAACTTCCGTAACATGTTTCCCTGTACATAAACAATAATAATAATAGTATTATATAATAAATAAAAGCACATATAATATTGTACAGTAACACTTTCCTGAACAAACCTGCAACATGCAAAGTAAACAGCGTAAAACAAAACCAACCATGAACGCCATTATATTGCAAGAACTTCTACTATGAAACTATAGAAAATAATGAATCTATAAAACTTGAAAGTTACCTTGATTTGCTTATTAATTTTGATTCAGTAAAACTGAATTAAATGCTGTAGGAAATACTGCTAAGTATGGCATGCAGTTTCTGATTTCATGTGCTTAAAATACCATTGGAATAGGAGTTTTATTATTTCCTATAATTCAAGGAAAATTAAATAAGTACTCTGAAGGAGCAAACTAATAAAGAAGTAGAAGTTAGGAAAGTTTTATTTTGAGGAATAACAGGACATTTATTAAGAACTTGGAATTGAAGCAGGAAAGTTGCATTACTTCTAAGCAAGTAACTCAACCTTTTTGTGCCGGAGTCTCTTTATCTATAAAATGAGGACGTGACAATATCTGTGACATATTAGCAGGAGGATTAAGTGTTTGGA